>NC_068278.1:48618658-49218658 GCF_025860055.1 Xyrauchen texanus | reverse complement strand
CCATCGGCAACGTCATGTCAAAACACTGGATTTAAAGGAACGGTGGTGAATCGTGAGGCAGAAACCTCATCTCAACTGTAAGTGCTATATATACCAAGATAATTGTTCCTTGTGCTTGAATTATGCTTGTTTTACAAAACCAAAGCAGATAGTTTACGCGGTTGTTGTTATTACATCATATATTCTGCTCACGAGATGATGCCAACGTCCCCGTATGAAGTATGTCCGAAATCTATTCATACTACTCGCATGCATACCTAAATGAACGTACTATTTGGCCGGCAGATAAGTGCGTCCTTCATCAAATACAGTACATACTGGGACAGTACACGGTTTCGGACACAGCATCAGAATCAGAATCAGCTTTATTGCCAAGTATGCTTACACATACAAGGAATTTGTCTAGGTGACAGGAGCTTCCAGTCAACAACAATACAAACAATACCAAAAACAGCAGCAAGACATCGGTAATTAAAAACAAAAAAGAACACAAAATAAATAATTATACATATACGTACATACACTCACCTTCATACATACCCACATACACACACGTAGTGCAAATCTAATACAATCTGTATATAAAGAACAAAAAACAGTATATTATGTACAGAGCAATGTAAGTAATGGCAGAAGTGGATATGTTGGATAATATAAATTAAAATTAAAATTAAACTGTGTATTGCACATAATTATTGCTCAATGGGGCAATTTAATTGTTCATTAGATGGATGGCCTGAGGGAAAAAACTGAAGGCAACAGTTCAAAAACGTAGTGGGCAGGGTGAGTGGGGTCCAGAGTGATTTTACCAGCCTTTTTCCTCACTCTGGAAGTGTATAGTTCTTGAAGGGGGGGCAGGGGGCAACCAATAATCCTCTCATCAGACCGAACTGTCCTTTGTAGTCTTCTGATGTCTGATTTCGTAGCTGCACCAAACCAGACAGTTATTGAAGTGCAGAGGACAGACTCAATGACTGCTGAATAGAACTGTTTCAGCAGCACTGGTGGCAGGTTGAACTTCCTCAGCTGGCGAAGGAAGTACAACCTCTGCTGGGCCTTTTTCACAATGGAGTCGATGTGTATCTCCCACTTCAGGTCCTGTGAGATAGTAGTGCCCAGGAACCTGAATGACTCCACTGCTGCCACAGTGCTGTTTAGAATGGTGAGGGGGTACAATGTTGGGGTGTTCCTCCTAAAGTCCACAATCATCTCCACTGTTTTGAGCGTGTTCAGCTCCAGGTTGTTTTGACTGCACCAGAAAGCCAGCCGTTCAACCTCCTTTCTATATGCAGACTCATCATCATCTCGGATGAGACCGATGACAGTGGTATCGTCTGCAAACTTCAGGAGCCTGACAGAGGGGTCCTTGGTGGTGCAGTCATTGGTGTACAGGGAGAAGAGAAGTGGGGAGAGCACACATCCCTGGGGGGCACCAGTGCTGATGGTACAGGTGGTGGAAGTGAATTTTCCCTGCCTCACAAGCTGCTGCCTGTCCGTCAGAAAGCTGGTAATCCACTGACAGGTAGAGGTGGGAACAGGGAGTTGGTTTAACTTAGTCCGGAGTATATCTGGTATGACTGTGTTGAAAGCCGAGCTGAAGTCCACAAAAGGATCCTTATGTATGTCCCGGTCTGTCCAGATGTTGCAGGATATGATGCAAACCCATGTTGACTGCATCATCCACAGACCTGTTTGCTCGATAAGCAAATTGAAGGGGGTCCAGAAAGGGTCCAGTGATGTCCTTCAGGTGGGCCAACACCAGTCTCTCAAATTACTTCATGACCACAGATGTCAGGGCGACAGGTCTGTAGTCATTAAGTCCTGTGATTTTAGGTTTCTTAGGGATGGGGATAATAACTGAGTGTTTGAAGCAGCATGGGACTTCACACTGCTCCAGTGATCTATTGAAGATCTGAGTGAAGATGGGGGCCAGTTGGTTAGCACAGGAACGAAGGCAAGCTGGTGAGATGCCATCTGGTCCTGGAGCCTTCCTTGTCCTTTGCTTCCGAAAGACACGGCACACATCGTCCTCACAGATCTTGAGTGCAGGTAGTGTAGCAGGAGGGGGGAGGAGGGGGGTTGCAGGAGGTGTTAATGGTTGTGTGAAATGACGGTCCGAGTTCATGTGGGGTGTGTAATCGGGCCTTTCAAATCTGCAGTAAAACACATTCAGGTCGTCAGCCAGTCGTTGGTCCGCCACAGGGTTGGGGGTAGGAGTCCTGTAATTAGTAAGTTGTTTCAGGCCACTCCACACTGATGCAGGGTCGTTAGTTGAAAACTTGCTTTTCAGCTTCTCAGAGTAGCTTCTTTTAGCCACTCTGATTTCCTTATTCAGTGTGTTCCTGGCCTGATTATACAAGACTCTATCCCCACCCCTGTAAGCCTCCTCTTTGGCATGACGAAGCTGTCTGAGTTTCCCTGTGAACCATGGTTTATCATTGTTGAATGACAAAAATGTCCTAGTAGGGATGCACATATCCTCACAGAAACTGATGTATGATGTAACAGTATCTGTAAGCTCGTCCAGGTCTGTAGCTGCAGCTTCAAAAACACTCCAATCAGTGCAGTCAAAGCAGGCTTGTAGTTCCAGCTCTGCTTCAATAGTCCATCTCCTTATAGTCCTTACAACTGGCTTTGTTGATTTTAATTTCTGCCTGTAGGTCGGGAGAAGATGAACCAGACAGTGATCAGAGAGACCCAAAGCTGCACGTGGGACAGAGCGATATGCATCCTTTAATGTTGTATAGCAGTGATCCAGTATATTCCTGTCTCTGGTGGGGCATGTAATGTGCTGTCTGTATTTGGGCAGTTCGCGTGTGAGATTTGTTTTGTTAAAGTCCCCAAGAATAATAATGACTGAGTCCGGGTATTGATGTTCTGTGTCTGAGATTTGATCAGCCAGCTGTTGCAGCGCTAAGTTCCCAGACGCGTTAGGAGGAATGTAAACACTCACCAGAATAAACGAAGAAAACTCCTGCGGCGAGTAGAACGGCTTACAGTTAATAAAGAGCGCGTCCAGATTAGGACAGCACATCCTCTTTAGTGTTGTTACATCTGTACACCAACTTTCGTTGATGTAAAAGCATGTTCCACCGCCTCTCGTTTTCCCTGTTAACTCCGCGATGCGATCCGCTCTGAACAGCTGGAAGCCCGGCAGATGTAATGCACTGTCCGGAATGGCTTCACTCAGCCAGGTTTCAGTGAAGCACAGTGCAGCAGAGTTTGAAAAGTCCTTATTAGTATGTGTGAGGAGATGTAGTTCATCCGTTTTGTTGGGAAGAGAGCGGAGATTTGTGTGATGAATGCTCGGCAGCGCTGTGCGAACGCCGCGCTGACGGAGTTTAACCAGCGCGCCAGCTCGTCTCCCTCGCCTGCGTCTCGTAGCGCATCTAAACAACACAGCAGCGCCTCCAACTAAAATGTCCAGCAAAACGTCCGAGTGTACTAAATTAATGTAGACTGAGTCAATTTTTCACGCAAATTATAATGGTGATATTACTGTAAAATTTGTAATGAAAATGTAATAAATTATCAAATAAAATAGAAGCATTTTCATAAATAGACCTTTAAACCCACTGTATATTTGTATGTGCTTGGCGCAGTAAAATTAATTTTGTATTTTCTACTATAATCCATTTCCCATTTCCTATTCTACTTTCATGTTGAACAAATAAAGGTGGAATACGTTGGCCTTGTGAAAATTTGCGTAGTCAAAATTATCCTGACTGTGCACCTCTGTATCTCGTTTTCAGTGCGATGCTGTCATGTTTCCTGTTTACACCTGCCACGCACATCACCCGGAGGTCAAACACACCATCTTTATGACACAACAAGCAGACAAGTACACCTGCTGCAATTTCCCCACCACATGTTTCTGTCATTAAACAGATTTTCTTCCTCTGCTGATGCTCTTTTTATACTCTACCACAACACAAACAAAACAGAGAGCCCTGTAATTCCTTTAATAACACACTCTGTTGTCCAACGTTGCATTAAAGCCTTGGAATTAGTTTTTCATCGTTACTGGGCACTGATTGAATTTAAACCACATGTTGCTGCATGTTAATGGAAATTGCTGCTACATTGGGAATAATAGAAAGATTCAGTTATTATCTCATGGCTCAGGTCAAGGAGCAGTTGATACTACAATTACAGTGATATTTTCGGTGTTACTCAAAGGTCTTGATATAAATTGTATTCTTTTGAACTGATAATGCTTAATGTGACATCAGATATAAATAAAAGTCTTTGTCATCTTTTGTTCTTGCAACAGTATATAGACCACCAGGGGCCAGATTCACTAAACGTTCTTAAGAAAATTCTTCTTAATTTCTAACTTAAGAAAAAAAGTTACAAATATTTTATTTTCCTGAAAAACTTCTTAAGAAAGTTCTTATCTTTTTAATCAAGAGCATAAGCAGCATTAAAATTCTTGAATTTTGTTTCATAAAAATCATTGTAAATAACATCTTAAAGTTAGGATAACCTCACAGTTGTCCTGAATCCTAAAAGGTAAGATGATTAATTAATTTACTGGGTTTGAGTCTCAAGTCGCAATGGGCTATTTATGTAGAAATGTGATTTTAGACCAAAACAAAAGTTTGACTATTTTGTGTTTAATATTATTTTTATTTTCAGCTTGTACACCATGTAAATGTTCTCAACAAATTCAAACAATACATTTTGTTTTTAAGCTTCTTAATGTGGTGACCAATAATGCTAATTCAAGTGGATGCGTTGCATATAGTGCTTTCTCTTTCTGCAATATTTAGAGTTCATAGACACATAATAATTATAACATTAGAAAGTTAAGACCTTCTTTTCCTCCCACTTATCCACATCCCTATTGGAGCTGGGCACAGTGGAGACAGCCTCCGCCACCTTTTCCCATTTACCCGCCTCTTATGTTGAACTTTTTCCTTGCAGTAATTTCCTCAACAATAACATCCAGCTCTTGTAGATTTTGTTTATTTTCTGTTCCTCCATGTCAAATTAAAAGATATCAAATTGTTAGCAGCAAGTAAATTCTACTATGACGTTATTGACATTAAACTAATACATCTCATGCACTTTACATTTAAAAAACTGAGCGCGAGGTGCTTGCTACAAAAGACCAGTGTTGGAGAATTGAATGTGTTGTAGGCTATTAGAAAAGGCAAGCCCATGAGCAGCCTGTCAAAGTCTGTCTTTTAATTCTTAAGAAAATATTCAAGAACTTAAGAATTTTTCAAGAAAAACTTTCTTACGAACTTCTTATAATTTATCCTAAGAACTCTAAAAATAAGAATATTTTTATGAATCTGGCCCCAGAGCCATATTCTGAATTCCTTCGTGAATATTCGATTTTCTGTCAGATCTAGTGGTTGCTGTGGATAGAGCTTTAATCGTTGGTGAATTCAACATCCAAATAGGTATCAAAAATGATACACTGGGATTAGCATTTATTGATATTATCAACTCTGTAGGGGTTAGACAAAATGTGACAGGTCCAACCCATCACAAAAATCATATGCTAGATCTGATTTTGTCATATGGAATTGATGTTGATAATATAGAAATTCTGGTGCATAGCGATCACATCTCAAGATTATCTTGTCTCTTGTAAGCTGCGCTTAGAACTCAATGAATGTTATAATTTAGGAAGAACTATTCTTTCAACTACAAAAGATAGCTTCACTAATAATCTTCCAGACTTGTCTCAAATACTCAATGGTTCAGAAGAACTTGATGTTGTCACAGTAAATACAGATACTATCTTCTCTAGCACTCTAGATAGTGTCTCCCACTTTCGATTAAAGAATGTTAAAGAGAAAATACACCATGATACAATAATCACAATCATGCTCTCAAGAAAGCAGCTCGGAAAATGGAGCGTAAGTGGAAGAATAAAAAAATTTGAGGTATTTTGCGGTGCATGGAATGATTGTACCTCTAACTACAGACAGGCTCTAAAAACTGCCAGATCTGCAAATTTGAGCAAATTTATAGAAAATAACCATAACAATCCTAAGTGTTTATTCAGTACTGTGGCTAAATTGGTTAGGAATAAAACCTCTATTGAACCAGATATTCCACCACAGCGTAGTAGTGAGTTTCTGAATTTCTTTACTGATAAAATCAAAATAATCAGAAACAAAGTTGGTGTGGCAGGGCGGAGGGTGGGGCCGGGTCGTGATCCTACACACCTGGTCCCATATTAGGCTAATTATGCCTCCATGAGGGATAAAGGTCGACTGCAGGGGATCGTGCGGGAGAGAGAGATCGTTTACAGAGGCATAATTAGCCTAATACGGGACCGGGTGTGTAGGATCACGACCCTGCCCCGCCCTCCACCCTGCCACAGTTGGAATTACGCATCCATCTGCCACAGCAACCCAGAACACTAAAAATAAACTTCAATCCTTTGTTGTTATAGGTCAGGAAGAGCTAACTAACAAGAAAATCAACAACATGTATTTTAGATGCAATACAGACTAAACTCTAAAAGAGGTGCTTCCTGTAATCTCAGAACTTTTATTAACTCCTCATTATCCTTAGGGTTTGTACCAAGAAACTTTATACTTGCAGTTATCAATAAGCCACAGCTTGATCCAGGAGAATTGGCTAATGCTTGAGAATTATGTTGCCATTTTTGGACAGGCATTAGCTTGGTTTAGGTCCTATTTCTCAGCACTATCACTTTGTCTGTGTAATGAGGAACTGTCAGATCAAATTAAAGTTTAAGTATGGACAGCCACAGGGATCGGTTTTCAATTATCCCTATATATGCTTCCCCTGGGAGACATAATCAGAAACCATGGAATTAGTTTTCACTGTTATGCCGACAATACACAACTATATATTTCTTCAAAACCCAACGAAATTTCACAAAGTGTATAAATATTATCAAAGAGTGGATGGCTAGAAATGTCCTTCTACTCAATTCTGATAAAATAGAAGTACTAATTATTGGAACAAAATCCTAAAAGAAAATAAGATGCTAAAATATAGTCTGACTCTTGATGGATGTACTGTAATGTCAACTTCTACAACAAAAAATGTAGGTTTTATATTTGATAGCCATCTAACCTTTGAAAAACACATTTCCAATATTTGTAGAACTACATTCTTCCACCTCAGAAATATTACCAAGTTACGACACATGCTATCAGTTCCTGATGCTGAAAAACGAATACATGTGTTCATGACCTCAAGACTAGATTATTGTAATGCATTACTAGGTGGATGTCCTGCAGGTTTAATAAATAAACTTCAGTTGGTTAAAAATGCAGCAGCAAGAGTGCTAATTAGAACCAAGAAATATGATTATCCAGCCCCATTTTATTGCCATTACATTGGCTACCTGTTAAGTTTCTAATTAATTAAAAAATTCTGTTAATTACTTACAAAGCTTTGAATGGTCTAGCTCCAAAATACTTAAGTAACCTACTGTCAAGCTATAATCCATCGCGCTCATTACAAATCACAAAGCTCCGGCCTCTTAACAATACAGATAATATCAAAATACACAACACTCTGGTTTAGTTAGGTCTGGCGGAACTGAAAACACTTCACTTATTCTTTAACCCTGCTTTAAATTGAATGGCATCTATGCTATTTGTATTCTATTGCTTTCCCTGTCTAAACATCAGGATTATATCCCAAGGTTACCAGAGCCTGCCAGATCCATCTCTGGTCCTGCCTGATGTCTGATGCCCACTGTGTCATTGATTGATGATGACCAACTGCAGCATGTGCCAGCCAGACTTCACTTCAGTCTACTAAGACTCTGACTTCAAAGAAGATGAATTGATGCAAACTCAAATACATGGGATTCTTTATGAGCCACTGCCAGAACCATGGGCTCAGGATGGAGTTCACTAAAATTACCTGCCATAAGCTTCCAGCCGGACTGCGATACTCCTTATTGAGTAATACCTTTATCAACTTGGATAAAGGAGGGACAACACTCTCTTAAACTACACATAAAATGCACTACACTAACAAAAGACTTCATCAACCAAAATCAAAGGACAAAGCATTTACGTATATTTCCCCAGTTAATTTGGGATGACATAAAGTATATTATTTAATCAGAATACTACAAGGCTACTTTTGATGGCTGTCATACTTTGTCAGTAGAATGGAGTAGTTAGTTCAATATAAGACACAATAATAAATGAGTAAATAATCACACTGGTATGACGTGGTTGGTTTGCTTCTCTTTGATATGTTGCCTACTGTTACATCAGTATTTGTCATCCTCTTAGCTCCATTGTTCTTGGTTTTGTTCTCCTTCATTTTGTGTCTTAATTTCCCTCTGCTTGGTTGTTTCATGTGACAGATTTTGTATTTGTCTTTGAGCCTATTATTCAGTTCTGTTTTGTGTGCATGTGCATTTGTGAAGACATCCTGAAAAAGAAAAGGGTTTTGGGGGGGGAAAACAGCCTTTCGTTGGCACCTGCTGTTCCCCCTCCTGACTATTAGTCTCCTCTCTGCCTCTACCCTGGGATTCCCTGAGTCACCCTAGAGTCTGTTGCTTCAAGTGATTTGTGACATGAAATCTACCAACAATGTAACACCTGTCTGATCTTTTGATGGAGAGTGGGGGGGCAAAAAAATGTAGAAGGCAGTATGAGATAAAGAGGAGAAAACAGGTGAGCTCTTACTTTGAGGACATCCTCATCTGTGGAGATGCAGGTCACGGGGTCATCCACCTCTCTCACCGTTCCATCCTGCTCCACGGTAACAACCTTTACTGGCATGGAAACACGTCGTCCAGTCAGAATAGCAGTGTTCAGGATCTCTGTGTCCTATATGAAAGAAAAAGGAAAAGCAGAAAGACAGATGCTGTTCAAAGAATTGTGTTATTACATTGTTACTATTATTTTATTACACACATTGACACACATTTATTCTATTAGCATATTATCTGTTTGCATCATAATTGGTTAAAAAGTAGAAAACCATAGATTTGCCTGCATTTTATTAAAGAAGTTCTTCAAAGTAACTTGAATCATGAATCATTTTATTTTCTGGGAACTATTCAGCCCTATCCTTTCATATTAATAAAATGTTGGATGGAATATTTGAACAGTTGAAACCCACCACAAACACATATAAATTGATTTGAAAATAACAATCTGCAATAAACTGAGATGCTGGAAAGTCAATCCTGTCTAACGAAAAACTCATGGCGGCTGGGACAATAATGTTCCATATTTCATGATTGCTCTGCATTGACAGAGATTAATTATCATATTCTCAATTATGCAATCATTTCATCACATTCAGAGAGGGTTAATAGGTCTTGATGAGTGGTCGGGGCTCTCTAAATTCATCTCCTCAAGTATTTACTGCATAAATATTTAGCATGAGAACACATTCCCGGGGGGGGGGCACATCTTTTATCAGAGGTGGAAGAAAGTGAGAGAATGAGAGAGCTAGGAGGAGTTTGAGAGGTGACCATAATTGACATTTGAACTTTATGAAAAGGCTGGTAATTATGGTGCAAAGAGAGGTCAGTTATCGCAGTTCTTTCAGCAGTATCCATAGCAATAATGAGTCTCCATTACAACACCATTTAAGAGAGGAGAGGAGCTCAAATCTGCCACCAGACAGACAGAGACCGAGACCAGACATGGACCAGAGAGATATACATTCTTCCTGTCTGTCTACTCATCTATCTATCTGCCTGCGTATCTTTTTGTTTATACTAATGTTAAAAACGTCTGATTCTGAGGTAGTCAAACATGTATGAAGCAAAAAGCAATGAGAAACACAAGAAGTCTGCAGCCACCTAGAGTAAACAAACTTGAAGCTGCAAGCCTGCAGTTTATAGAACTACACTAATTTTCCAATTACCTTAACAGAAATAACATAAAACGAATCGGTTACCTAACGTAACCTCGGTTCTCTCTAGATGAGGGAACGAGTATTGCGTAAGCTAGCTTACGCTACGGGAAAGATTAATCTTTTCTGAGATATTGAAGCCAAAAAATTATCCTTAATTTTGTATCCATTGTCAACGCAGTGCAGCAGCTGCATACCTTGAGCGGGCTAGCTAGCGAGCTCATTGGTTGCTCTGCGGCAACTGCTGCAGCCTATAGATCGAACTTGAGTGAACTCGCGTCCAATGAGAGGCGCCAGCGCCATCACTGTATCAAAGCCCCCAGAATGGGCGTGGCTAGAGTGCATATAAGCGTAAGTTCGTAGGCTGGAACCCTGGTTTTCATTGAATGAAGCGAAAGTCGCTCGTGGCGCGAGCACGGCCGGCTACGCAATACTCGTTCCCTCATCTAGAGAGAATCGAGGTTACGTTAGGTAACCGATTCGTTCTCTTACGAGAGGTTCTCTCGTATTGCTTAAGCTAGCTTACGCTACGGGAACCCTTGTGAGTGGGGGAATAATATTTGGCCGGCAAGAGTGCGGGCCAGTATGTGTGTAATACATAAGCACATAGTGGGAAGGGAAAGACAGAGCGGCGGTGCCGGTCTGTGTGGACCAGGGGAGCTGTAGCGTATTAAACCGCTAGTAGTTTTGCCTGCAGGGCGGGCACTTCCACATTGTAAAATCTGACAAAGGTGGAGGGGGAAGCCCAGCCCGCTGCCACACATATGTCGTGAATGGAAATCCCGCTGGACCATGCCCACGAGGAGGCCATGCCTCTAGTGGAGTGAGCCCTAATGCCTAACGGGCATGGTAGGTCTTTTGACGTGTACGCGGCAGCAATAGCGTCCACTATCCATCTAGACAGTGTCTGTTTCGAGGCGGCGAAACCTTTGGTGTGCCCTCCGAACTAAACGAAAAGCTGCTCAGAGCGTCTGAAAGAGTCGGAGCGTGCAGTATACAATCTCAGTGCTCTGACTGGGCAAAGGAGATTGGCGTCGCGTTCGCTATCGGATGCTGGCAGCGCCGATAGGGAAATGATTTGTGCTCTGAAAGGAGTACCGATCACCTTGGGGACACAGCCGTGTCTAGGCTTTAAAATGACCTTGGAGTCACTTGGTCCAAACTCAAGACACGCAGCGCTGACAGACAGTGCGTGAAGGTCTCCCACACGTTTAACTGATGACAGGGCAGTTAGAAAAACGGTTTTGAGTGAAAGGTATTTCAAATCCACGGATTGAAGTGGTTCGAAAGGGGGGGCTTTCATAGCTTCGAGAACTACAGAAAGATCCCAGATAGGAACCGATGGGGGGCGCGGGGGGTTCATCCTTCTAGCTCCCCTGAGGAAGCGGATGACCAGCTCGTTTCTTCCCAGAGACTGGCCGTGCAGGGGTTCAGCGAACGCCGCGACGGCCGCCACGTACACTTTGAGCGTGGATGGGGATCTGCCCTTATCCAGCAGCTCTTGTAAAAACACGAGCAGTGACGACACCCCACATGTCCGTGGGTCCAGGTCTCTGTCGGTGCACCATTTTGAAAACACAGACCATTTGGACGCATAGAGTCTTCTCGTGGAAGGGGCTCTAGCGTGTATGATAGTGTTTATTACTCCTTCTGGCAAAGCGACAGGTAGTCGTTAATCACCCCCGCGTGCAGCGCCCAGCGCTCTGGGTGGGGATGCCAGATCGTGCCGCGAGCTTGAGAGAGGAGATCTGCTCTCACTGGAATGGGCCACGGGGCTGTCAGTGACAGCTGCGTAAGCTCCGGGAACCATGTCTGATTCTCCCAGTGCGGGGCTATGAGGAGCACCGAGTGACGTGTTTCCCTGATCCTCTGCATTACCTGTGGCAATAGCGAGACGGGAGGGAAGGCGTAAAGCGGGCGGTTGGGCCAGTCCTGGGCCAGCGCGTCCTCGCTTTTGAGAAAAATACTGGGCAGTGAGAGTTCTCTTCTGACGCAAAGAGGTCTATCTCTGCTCTGCCGAATATGCTCCATAACTTCTGGACTGTTTGAGCGTGCAGGGACCATTCCCCTGGGGAAATATTGTCTCTGGACAGTCTGTCTGGGCCATCGTTCAGGTGGCCTGGCACGTGCGTCGCCCTCAGCGAGCGCAGGTGGCACTGGGACCAACTCAGTATGCGTTTTGTCAGATGGAAGAGGTTCCTGGATCTGACACCGCCCTGACGGTTTAGATAGGATACCACAGATCTGTTGTCCGAACGGACCAGGACGTGGTGACCCTGAATGACTGGGAGGAAGCGCACGAGCGCGTACTCGACCGCTATCATTTCCATACAATTTATGTGAAGGAGCTTTTCCTGAACTGACCATAGGCCAAAAACCGGAGAGCCCTCGCAGACCGCGCCCCAACCCGTGTTGGACGTGTCTGTCGAGATGACTTTTCGGCGAGATACAGCTCCCATCGTCACTCCCCGCTGATACCATTCGGCCACTGCCCAGGGCTGCAGAGCTGAGATACAGGTCTGAGTCACTCTGATCGGCTGGCGGCCCGTGGCCCAAGCTCGGCGAGACACGCGGGTGTTTAGCCAATGCTGAAGCGGGCGCATGCACAGTAAACCCACCTGAAGTACTGCTGCGGCTGTGGCCATGTAACCTAGCATTCTCTGAAATTTTTTCAGAGGCGCGAGGCTGTTCATCTGAAAGGACGCGGCTAGTCGCTGAACACGGCGCGCGCTGTGTAGATAAGCGAGCCGTCATCGCCATGGGGTCTAGTTCTATTCCAAGGAAGGAAATTGCCTGACTGGGCTGTAGTGAGCTCTTGGTCCAACTGACTGCAAGACCCAAACTGTTCAGATGACTGAGGAGAACTGTCCTGTGAGACAGAAGCTCCGTATGTGACTGTGCCAAAATCAGCCAATCGTCCAAATAGTTCAGAATTCGCAAGCCCTGACTCCGCAGGGGTGCGAGCGCCGCATCCATGCACTTCGTGAAAGTACGGGTGCTAAAGACAGGCCGAACGGAAGGACGGTGTATTGATAAACCTGGCCGTCGAAGGCGAATCTCAAGAATGGCCTGTGACGGGGATTTATCTGAATCTGAAAGTAGGCATCTTTCAGATCGAGAGAAATAAACCAGTCCCCCTGGCGCACATGCGCGAGGAGTTTCCTGATTGTAAGCATTTTGAACGGTCTTTTTGCGAGCACCTTGTTCAAAACCCTGAGATCTAATATTGGTCTGAGGCCGCCGTCTTTCTTGGGGACAAGAAAATAACGGCTGTAAAACCCCGACTCGCTCAGAGAAGGTGGCACTCTCTCTATGGCCCTTTTGCACATTTCTGAACGAAGCATGCAGGCTGCTTCCGTGTTCACAGTAGTTTCGAGCCGCACTCTGAAGTGGGGAGGGCGGCGATCGAACTGTAGCAAATAGCCCTGTTTTATTGTGCTTAACGAGGGTGAGCTCTGCATGTTCCAGTCCCAGGCAGAGAGCGCAGATGAGGTGGCGGTCTCCGGCGCTGAGAGGGGCGCGGCATGAGGCGCAGGTGGTGCAAGGCATCTTTAAAAAGACGCTCGTTGCTCTTTTTGTGAAGTTCGCTGAGGAACTAGCTTGCTCTAAAAAGGATACGTCGCTGGATGGCGTAGCTCGCAGGATGGCTGAAGGTGGCGAAGACGGCCGGCTTCTTCGAGCGCTGTCCAAGCTTGCAAAATGCCCCTCGAACGGTGACGCGGCTTCTGCAGTTCAGAGATGCGAAGAGCTTTGCTGAATAGATGAAAATCAGGGTTCCAGCCTACGAACTTACGCTTATATGCGCTCTAGCCATGCCCATTCTGGCGGGCTTTGATACAGTGACGGCGCGGGCCCCTCTCATTGGACGCGAGTTCACTCAAGTTCGTCTATAGGCTGCAGCAGTTGCCGCAGAGCAACCAATGAGCTCGCTAGCTAGCCCGCTCAAGGTATGCAGCTGCTGCACTGCGTTGACAATGGATACAAAATTAAGGATAATTTTTTGGCTTCAATATCTCAGAAAAGATGAATCTTTCCCGTAGCGTAAGCTAGCTTACGCAATACGAGAGAACCTCTCGTAAGAGAACCAACAAAGTATTCTAAATGTATCGCCTGTTTCAAATATGTGTGTGCGAGGGGTGAGCAGAGTTGCTGCGTGACTTCAACAGGTTGAGTTTTCATTGCATATGTACTGTGTAACTACACTGAAAATAAAGTGATTCATGGAATACAACATTGTCTGTTATCCCAGGGTGAAAAAAGCATAGACATGATGTTTATCGCGAATGGGTAATTTAAATCTAGCATAAATTTAACCATCATAAATTCTAATTTACATTAGGAAAGAGTTTTGTGCCTGTTACTGCGTGGTTAATTTGCATAAAGACATCTTTAAGGCATTGAATGAGTAGTTCAGTACAGTAATATATTTAAAGTCATAAAAGCCTTTACTGTAAAAGATTGTGTTGATAAATACATTTATAGTTCAGTGTGTGCTGCGTGGTAGGCAGCACGCCGCATTTCTTCCCTCACTGCGAGCTTCAGGGACACCGCATTCACGGCTCATGCACCCAGTGTAAATACTGTAACCTGAAGACACAGACTGCATCCGAAAACTGGAAAATGCTAAATTCAGAGGCTGTATAAAGAGGTATGATGAAAATAAGGTGCTTTTCAAACTGTTCTGAGATCGGTTTCCATAAGAGTTCCATTCATTCACAAACACCGTCGTTTAGCCATTAACTGATTAGGCAGTAAGACAGCTGCCTATACATTCTGATGCAGCCAGAATTAGTTTAAAACAGTCCAAACAAAAGTGTAGCTCCAATCCAGGTGTCCTCTGTCAGTGTTGTTGATTTTGTTGTTGTTGTTGTTAAATCGTGCGTGCAAACAACTTCAGGAGAAAAATGGTTAACGCCAGAAGACATCAATAAGGGGTTTCTTTTATGTGCGAATGCAAGAGGGAAAGTTCTCATGCAGAAAGTTATTAAGGGTTAAGTACCGGGACCTTTGTATGAGATGTTAAATAATAATAATCCTAATAATCCCCATCCATTAATTGGCTCTATCACTCCGCTCTCTCCTCCCCACCAATAGCTGGTGTGTGGTGAACGTACTGGCGCACTATGGATGCCGTCGCATCATCCAGGTGGATACTGCACACTGGTGGTGGTTGAGGAAATTCCCTGTTCACTGTGTAAAGCTCTTTGAGTGTAGTGTCAGAAAAGTGCAACATAAATGTAATGTTCATTCATTCATTCATGTGGGAAAGGGGCTATTAGAACATTATATGTTTGCACCTCATTTGTAAACACGCACAACACGCTTTCTTGACTTAAAGATAAATATTTTGCTTACCTTAAAGCTGCACTACATAAGATTCTTGGGTTAAAAATGAACAAATTGCCATTATTGATTGAGTACATAAACAATCAGTGTTCAAAACAATGCCCTTACCTTACATCGATTCGTTATGGTAAGCCTAAAACTTATTTGCATTTTGAGCTGTCGGGTAAGATTTTGGTGCGAAATTACTGGTTTATGTTGTTAATCCTTGCGTCATTATGTCATGTCCGTAAATACAGGAAAGAAGTATCGGCTGTCTCATGTTCCGGCTGGAGAAACTACTCTGTTCAGTTCAGTGAGTCACTGTCACACAATTCAGGACAGCATCGTGGCAATCTGGATGGATGTTTATCTGTTTTCCATTTGGCGAAGTTGTTTACCTGTTATAATGCTTGGATATGTTATCTGGTAGGGTTGTTGAAGCTTACATTGGTTGGTCATGGCTATCAGTACAGTTGTCATTACTAGTGCGCTATCAGTATAGTTATTGTGAAATGTTTACTATTATGTATGACTTCTGAAACTGACTTCTTGTAATTGTTATATTGGATAATTAAGCATATAAGTTTCGAGACTTCCGGTTATGAGGTGTGCAGAGTAGTCGCGCACTCAGCCTGCTGTTTCATTTTTAATTTTCTTGTCAAACCTTCATATTTTTATTTATAGTGTCAACAAAAGTTTAATAACCTGGTTGTAAGTGCTCGGTCCACTTCATCATGTCTAAGGCTAAAGGAAAACACGCAGAAAAAGAAAAGGAGTGTTTTTCAACGGCTAGCATTTCCATGGCCGACATTAGCTCACTGCTGGACGAACACAGAGAGGCCCTTTCGGCTGATTTTAAATCCTCATTCGAGTCTCTTGCATCTACACTGGACAGCATTCATTCCACCATTTCTGATCACGGGCAACGCATTGATTCTCTGGAAGGTAACGCCACTTGAGTTGACCAACGACTTCAGCATCTGGAGGGCGCCTACTCCGCTTTGCAGAAAGACAATGATCTGCTCAAACTCAAAGTAGCTGATTTGGAGGGTCGCAGCAGATGCCAAAACATTCGGATTATAGGCTTACCCGAATCGATTGAAGGTCCTCGTCCATCCACGTTCTTTTCTCAACTACTTGTTGATGTTCTAGGCACAGAGGTCCTCACTTCGCCCACCAAGTTAGATCGTGCGCATCGGAGCCTCACTCCTAAGCCGGCTCCGGGAGGAAGGCCGCGGCCTGTTATCTTGCGTTTCCACCGATTCCAAGTTAAAGACGCGGTACTCCGCGAGGCTCGCAAACGGGGTGTCCTGCTTTATAAAGGCCATACGATTCGTCTGTTTGACGACTACAGCCCTGACGTATTGAAGCAGCGCGCCGAGTACAGAGGTCCTATGGCCGAGCTATACAAGCGTGGATACCTTTACCCGGCCAGACTGCGCATCACTCTACCCAACGGGGATAAAACGTGGCTTCAGTCCGCTTCAGATGCTGTCAAATTCGTTCAGGACCAGGACTTAAACACGAACTCGTAAGCATGCCAATTGACACTTTCTGATGTCACTACATTGGAGCATTTGCGGCCGATGCTGCTATGGCGGTGCAGACATTTTCCTGTCTCATCGCAATCTTCGCCTTTTTACGGACGGTAAATGCATGTTACGGTACCCTCCTTTTTTAAGTTTTGTATATTTTGATTTTTATAACATGCATCCTTGAACCGTACGCCTGCGGTAAGGTGAATGCTGTTTGATTATCTTTTTTGCTGTCTATTATATGGGCCTCCCTGGTCTCATAAATCCAACCAAGCCTTGTTTCTTTCAATGTGTTTTACTCGAGATGTTTGATAAGGTTTAACTTGTCCTCTTTAGGTTTAATTGCACTTGTATGTGGGGGCAGGGCGATTGCTATAGGGAAGTAGTAATTCTCGCTGATCGTTGTATCAGAATTATGTTCGTTGCTGTTGTTGTTCGCTACAGCAACCGGGTTGGGGTTAGTTGTTGTGTGTTTTTTTTTTTTTCCTGTGCTTTTTTTTTCTTTCTTTTTTTTTTTTCTCTCTTCTCTCTCAATTTTGTGTGCTACCTCCTTCTCCCTCTTTTGTGCTGCTGGGAATCTGTCATGGGTGCAAATTTGTTGGATTATATCACCTCTAATATATCCTTTCTATGTTAAATTATAATGCCAAGTTGGCATCTAGTGGTGGATTGAGGTTTACCAGCTGGAATGTGAAGGGGCTAAATTCACCTGTGAAACGCAATAAAGTGATTGATCACTTAAAACATTTAAACACTAAAATTGCTTTTTTGCAGGAAACCCACCTTAAACCATCTGAACATCTTAAACTTCGTAGAGGATGGGTAGGCCAACTTTACCATTCTTCATTTTCTAGTAAGGCACGTGGGACTGCAATCTTAGTGCATAAGTCAGTACCTCTGTCCATCTCTAAAGTTATATCGGATCCCAATGGTCGCTTTATTATTGTTACAGGGAAAATTTTTGGCACTACTCTGACGTTAGCTAATGTGTATGGCCCAAACTGGGATAATGAGGATTTCTATAAAAACTTTCTTTTTTCAATTCCTGATATAGCATCTAGTCACCTTATTTTCGGTGGAGACTTTAATTGCTGTCTTGATCCCTCACTCGATCGCTCATCCAATAAGCCCCTCTCTCCATCTAAATCATCTAAAGTTATTCAACTTTTTATGGAGCAGTATGCAGTCTCGGATGTATGGCGCTTCTTTAATCCCAGTGATAAGCAGTTTTCTTTTTTCTCTCCCGTACATGGTACTTTTTCTCTAATTGACCTCTTTCTCATTGACAACAAGCTGCTCTCTTCTGTTAACACTTGTTTCTACAGTCCTATAGTTATTTCAGATCATGCTACTATCATAGTGGATATCTCATTTCCTGGTGTGTCCTTTACGCGATCCCCATGGCGCTTTAACTCGTTTCTACTTACTGACCTGGATTTCATAAAAACCATTGATAGTCGCATTGATATTTTCATTTCTACTAATGTTAATTCGGACGTGTCAGCATCAACAATTTGGGAGGCATGCAAAGCTTATTTACGTGGAGAGATCATTTCTTACTCGCCTTTCGGAAAAAGTTCACTGTTGAAAGGAGTATATCTATCTCTAGGGAATTGGCTGACCTGCAGTCCAGATGCGAGGACGCACCTGAACCTGAACTAATCAAAGAATTGCTTACTAAAAAGTCTGAATTTGATATTTTGGCTGCCGACGGGGCAATAGAAGCATTACTTAAGTCTCGTCATAGTTATTATGAGTCTGGAGATAAGCCAGGCAAAATATTGGCTCACCAAATCCGACAATCTGCCTCGGCTCAACATATCTTACAAATTAATACTGTCAATGGCACAGCTATTGACCCTCAAACTATTAATGACCAATTCAGGAATTTTTATGCTCTGTTATACACTTCTGAGTGTTCATCTGAAGAGGTTCAGTTGGATAGTTTCCTTAGGCCCCTAAACATTCCTTCCATTGACCCCGAGACATCTTCTAGGATGGATGACCTTTTTACAGTAGATGAAATTAAAGATGCGTTACATTCGATGCAGAATGGGAAATCCAGGGCCTGATGGTTTTCCTACTGAATTTTTTAAGGCGTTTGCAGATAAACTCTCCCCACTACTGCTAAATATGTTTAACGAATCTTTACAATGCGGCATACTCCCTCCTACTTTAAGACAGGCCACCATTTCACTTTTATTGAAGAAAGGCAAGGATCCCCTTTTCTGTAGTAACTATCGCCCTATTTCTTTGTTATGTGCGGATGTTAAAATATTAGCTAAGATGCTGGCAAGGCGTCTAGAGGCTGTTTTGCCTTCAATCATTTCTACAGACCAAACTGGGTTTGTCAAGGGTAGGCACACTTTTCATAATGTCAGGCATCTATTTGATATATTGTACTCTTCCTCAACGTCTTCCACCCCTGAGTTGGTTATTTCGATGGACGCAGAGAAGGCATTTGACCGTGTGGAGTGGCCTTATTTGTTCCATACATTAATAAGGTTTGGATTTGGCTGTAAATTTATATCGTGGATTAAACTTCTTTATGCTTCTCCTTTGGCTCGTGTCCGCACAAACAATGATTATTCAGATTATTTTTCCCTTGGACGTGGTACTCGGCAGGGCTATCCACTTTCCCCCTTATTGTTCGCCATTGCTATTGAACCATTGGCAGTGGCCCTTAGATCTAGTCAGATGATGGGCAATATAAGAGGGGGCTCTGTGCACAAACTGTCTTTATACGCTGACGACCTCTTACTTTTCATCTCTGAGCCAGACAGATCTATACCCCAAGTTTTAGCTTTACTGAAGGAATTTGGGCCAGTTTCGGGGTATAAATTGAATCTTCAGAAGAGTGAACTCTTGCCTATAAATTCCGCAGCCGTAGCATACCCTCTTTCAAAATTGCCATTTAAAACATCATTAGATCAATTTAATTATTTGGGCATCTGCGTAACCAAGAATTACTCTGACCTGTTTAAATGTAATTTCTCTCCTCTGTTGGATCGACTGACTGAAGATCTTCATCGTTGGTCTCTATTGCCTCTTTCTCTTGCGGGTAGGATAAATTGTATTAAAATGAATGTACTGCCTAAATTTCTATATCTTTTTCAATGCACACCAATTTTTATTCCGAAGCGTTTCTTTCACTCTTTAGATAGCTCTATTTCTCAATTTATTTGGAATGGAAAAACTCCAAAAATACAGAAAGGCATTTTACAAAAAACGAAGGAGCTGGGGGGTTTAGCACTACCTAACTTCTTGTTTTATTAATGGGCTGCGAATGTTCGTAACATTTTATTCTGGTGCTGTTCCAGCGATCAGCCTCCACCCTGGTTGAAGATTGAGGAGGCCTCATGTGGCAGCTCTTCGCTTATGTCTCTTCTGTGTCTTCCTCTCTCGTTTTCACCTTTAACCTTCTCCAGTAATGTTATAGTTAAAAACTGTCTTAAGATCTGGTGTCAACTCAAGCGCCATTTTATTTTACTGTCAACACCTCTTATATGCCCAGTGCACTTTAAACCCTCTTTCCTCCCTCTTGCATTGATAAGGCTTTTGCGGCCTGGGTGGACCACGGGATCATTTCTATTAAGCATCTTTACATTGATGGTACATTCGCTTCTTTTGAACAACTGACTCAAGTTTTTAACTTACCAAGGTCCCAATTTGTCAGATACTTGCAAGTCCGGGACTTTGTCCGTAAGCATTTTCCGGGGTTCCCCTTGATCCCACCCTCCACCATTGTCGATACCATATCAAATATTAACCCTTATCAAAGAGGGGCCATCTCCACGATATATAACACCTTTTTCATATGTTACCCCTTGGCTTCTGATAGTCTGAGGACTGCTTGGGCTAGGGATCTTAATATAGAGATAGAGACAGAGACATGGCAGTCGATTTTGAAATGTGTTCACACGTCATCTGTTTGTGCTCGCCACGGAGTTTTACAGTGTAAAGTTGTTCACATAGTACACTGGTCTAAAAGTAAATTAGCCCGCATGTTCCCTGACATTGATCCAAGCTGCAACAAGTGTCATCTAGAACCAGCTAATTTAACTCACATGTTCTGGACTTGTCCTGCTTTATCTTTTTTCTGGGAGTCTGTTTTTGATTCGCTTTCAGCTATCACTTCTGTTAATATCCATCCCTCTCCACTAATCGGCTTGTTTGGAGTACTATTTCCTGATCATTCGTTGCCATCTCATTTCGCTGAGTTGGTAGCTTTTCTTACGCTGCTAGCGAGACGTTGTATTTTGATGAACTGGAAGGGTCCTCATGCCCCTTCTCCTACTCGGTGGATAAAAGATGCCTTATTTTTTGTTAAATTGGAAAAAATTAAACACTGCCTTCGTGGTTCCATGGTTAAATTTTCAAGAATTTGGTTACCCTTCTTAGAGCATGTTAAATCTCTGCAGCTGGAGGCAGTCCCAATTGACTGACTGACCACCCACCCTGCCCTATCAGTGTTGGTCATTCCGGTAGTATATGATATACTGTACTAAACCTGTTAGTGGGGTGTAGGACTTTGTGTTGGTGTTTTTGTATTGATTTTTTTGTATTGTTTTTATGTATTTATTTATTTTTTTATTATTTATGTAGTTTTATTTTATTTATTTTTTGTGTTTGTGTCTGTTGTTGTGAAAAATTCAATAAATAAATCATATAAAAATAAAAAAAAAGCATATAAGTTTCATATTTAATAAAGTATATTTTATCCAATCATTGTTGAATCCTCATATAATGTTTTTAGGTTATGTTGTTATTGTGTGCATTGCGTAGATATACTATTGCAGGCCCGTATCCAGCCTAGTGGAAGGGAGGGTTCTTTTTTTCAGAAAGTTGACATTTTTGCAGTTTTTCCCCTCATTTTGTATTTAATAATGAGGTTCAAATACTTCATTTTTGGTGACTTTATGCACAAAAACATAAATAATTTGTCTTTTTTTTTTTTTACAGAGGGCCAATAAACTGAAGCTAAATAAGTTAATCTTTTTCATAAGGTCAAATCACATTTTCACTTTAATGTAAGCCCATTGAACACTTTCTTCTGTAGGCTGCAACAGGAAGGTTGAAAACAAGCTCTCCCCATTAATTTGTATGGTATCCGCAAATGGGACTGAAGGCGCCTACACACTACAGTAAAAGCTGCGTCCGAGAATGCAGCGAATTTATTGATTTCAAAGGGGATTGTGCATCAGAAGGACGGACATGTCACAATATGTGAATGAACCCACATGCAGAGTCATAAGACAAATATACTTTATTAGGGAGAATATGAAACTAAAAAACTGGGAATCTAACACAAAAGGCCCAGTCTTAGCCAAACATGGCAGATAAATGAAACTACCCTTAAACTGTTGATACACACCCCCTTTTTGAATACAAACCATGAAAATGACATACCTGAACTTAAATGGATGTTTAAAGTTAGAAGTTTACAGTAATTGAAATAATTTGTGCTGAACATGTATTTATAATCTAAGAAACCATAATAAAACTGCCAAGACAACCCAGAAATAGGCAAATTTTTGTTATATACAGTTATATTTAATGGGTTATAGCTTTATTAAAGGTAAAATAATACAGAAGCAGATCATGTAAATAACTACAAACTCCGAAACTGGCATTTATCTGTGCGGTCAGCACCTCTTCTATGAGTTCCGTGAATGTCCCGATCTAAGGGAGAGATTGAAACTGCAACTGGCTTGAGATACACTCTGTCACAGGGATGCTCATCCCTCGACCGTGCACACTTAATGCAGCTAGATTATAATGTGATGGCTTTCGATTTATTGAATCATAATATAGAATAATGCGCCTTCACTTTCTTTTTTATATTTCGAACGCCACACATGGCAAAACTACATTTGCTGTATAGAGTATTGGATAACACACACGTCAATTAGTCTAAGGCACTCAATGTTTGATTTAGAGTCCCATGCTGTCTGAGTGTAACTTATTACCATAACATTTAATTTTAAAATGTTTATGCACAATCTGTCAAAGCATTAATATTTGTAAAATTACTTCATACAACAAAGTGATGTTTTATAACAAGCAACAATTGCATATGTTCACTTTTTCAGTGTAGGGAACTGTCAGATGCTGAGCCCTACATGGCTAAGACGTTAAATCCACATTAAAATCAGGCAGGCAGAAACATCAGACTCGTGAGACACACAGAAGTCTATCACAACTCATGATACATACAGAATAAGGGGAACAGGAAACAGCTATTTATGTGCTTGTGTGTGTGTGTGTGTGTGTGTGTGTGTTCAAGAGAGTGAGTGGAATGAACAAGAATGAAAAAGAAAAGTCAGAAAATTTTGAAAAAGTAGGAAGGAGACAATGCAATACAGGAGAAAATATACATAACATACCTAGCTGCAAAATGAGTTTTTCAAATGGGGTCCTGTCAAATAAACATTATGAATGAAAGAAAGCAATAGGTTCCTATCTGTATCCCGCCTGCATGTATCTGACAAGAAGCCCTTTAAAACACTGGAAAATACACCCTTTGACACAACAGAAATAATAAGAACACAACAAACATTTATACCAACTAAACAACCACTATAAAAAATAAAATGATTAATTTATGAACTGTGAAACCAAATTTGTCATCCATCAGTTATAAGCCCTAAAAACAGGAAGTAGAGTGGCTCTCTAAGCGTCTTCAAATGAATGAGCTGCTTCCATGTAAAGACACAAGCACACACACAAACACCACATTCAAACACATACGCTTTCACGCCTCTTCTAATTCAAGAGATCCAGCTGCAGCTCTCTCACGCAACCAGACTGAATAAATCATAATTGATATCCATTACGTCACATTCCTAATCTCGTTATAACCATTCAGCTAATGAATTTCATACTCCTCAAGTGGAGGAGAGGAGAAAGATGCAGTTATAATGTGAGGTAGCTCATACTTCACAGGTGTCACTGTGACATTATAAATCATTGCTGTCAAATGGTAAGCATAGTAGAATCTTCAAACGTCTGTGAGCTGGGTCTGAAAAAAGGATGGATAACGCTCTTTGACAGGTCACCTGTCTGGGCCGAAATAATTTGATATGTGTCAGGAACTGTGATTAATCTGCATAGGACAAAAAACCCTCTCACAGAGGAAGGATGCAAAGATTAAAGCAAAAATGTAGGTAGAAGAAAAGACATTTCTCTCAGGTAAAAGTAGTTTAGTAGTTTAGCAAAAACACAAAGTTCTAAGTTTAGCGAAATATCCTGAATGTTTTTTGTTGTTGTTGCTGCATACAATAAAAGTAAATGCTTAGTGGCTGGTGTGCTCCAAAAATGACAAAAAGCACTAAAAAGTAATCCATATGACTTTGAAGTGCATAATTTATATGCCATTAGAGACAACAAGCGGATTTAGAAAAAATAAACATGTTTCCCCAAATACTCTGACCGCCTTGTCCGACATGACATTACATTATTGTTCTTAACTGGAATGCAAACATGTAGTCCTACATGTAGTAATAATATGTTGAGTGTGCGATATGCGCTATGACCTTGTGCAACGTCTTATCCAATTTCGTGCTAATTGTGCTAATTTTAAGTGCAATTTTTGTGCCAGTCCAAAGTACATGTGGCTGTGGGTGGGAGCAAAAATGTATGAGATCTATAGGTCATGGTTTATTTTTAAATTATTATCATTATATTTTACAGTTGATAAAATTTGTATTGGTATTTTTACACCTGTTGTCATAGAGTGAATTTTAAGTCACTGTAAAAGGGGCCAGTGGAAGAAGTTGGAGAGGGTAAAATGTTTGGATTTGGTATGATTTTTTTTTACCAATTTGTTATTTTGATTATATTTTCATTTCGTTTGAGGTGTAATATGAATTTAGAAATTTTTTACATTTTAATTTGTTCGTGTTTCAATAAATTCATTTAATCAAAATCGACCAATAGAAAAAGTGCATTCCGATACAATCACAGTTAATCCTAGCCATAATTTGTGTGTCTGAATATGAAAATGATGAATAAAACTTTCATTCTCTATAATTCAATATCCTGAACCACATTTTCCATGCATATACAAGGAGCGTGTCACATTCAACAAGGTTAATGCAAGTAATAATGTAAGTCCATATTTCTTTTCTTCTAATTCATTGCATACAGTCCATTTATACTACCAAAACTTCATATAAATGTGCGGTCTTTGTTTATATCACTGGTGCTTGAGGGAATGGACTATATAATAGGATGTAGACACTGCAAAAACCTGAGAAGAACCTCTGAATTAAATTGCACTTGACCCGATTAGCACTTTACGCATGCGATTTTGCCAAACTCACTCATGCTTGCACAAAAATACCAGAACTTCATGGCCATGTCCATTGACGTCACGCTTATGACTTATGGCATAACTCTGCGCTTAGTGCTAGCATTCATAAAATAGGGCCCTTAGACTTCACCTTTTATCATTAGTATACCACTGTGTCCAGCCTTTTGTTACTAGCTATAAGCAGCATTTAGTTGTACTACCATCTTCTATGGCAGTGGTTCCCAAACATTTTACTGTGACGTACCCCTTCAAACATTCAACATCCTTTCATGTACCCCCTCTCAAATGCATAGATACAATTCACACAAGGTAATTTGAAAATATGTCTGTTTAACACAATTATCTTTGTAAAACAACTCCCTTATATTAAACATGTTATATTTGTAAATGTTTTGAACATGTTATATTAATCATATATGTATACTGAATAAATGGCTTACCAATTGAGATGGGAATGCTAGATATGATATAAATGCACAACTTGAAAACTCCCCCCATCGCGGTTTGAAAGAATAGTGTTTGGTTCTATGCCTGGAATTGAGCATCATTGCAGGCATTGCCGGCCGAATTCGAGCATTGAGGTTAAGTATCTGTGCAATTGCACGGTCAGCTCAAGGTGCTTTTTATGTCAAATTTGGCACTGTTGAACTCATTTGCTGAAAAAAACATCATGCAACAATGTAAAAACAGGTCTCTACCATGCGAGCAAATGTGATTGAAACTTACTGTGTGTGAATGTGGAAAACTATTTGGTGCTGCTGAATGTCTGACACCGGTCATCAAAGCTTATGAACTTATACCATCAGAATCAAATCTCCCTATGCATCTAACCTCAAATAAAAATAACGTTTTAAACTGGATTTTACTTGCTATCACTAAGCTACGTCACCTAGCACTGGGCTGACGAAAAAAGATACTTGTGTGACGCACAAAGCATGAGTAAATGCATTTTTTTTAACAGCAAAATATCGGGTTATTTCATTACATATTTTTCTGACCTTTGACACAACCATTTTGGTGTTTCTACAATAGAAGGCAAACAAAATAATTTTTGCCAGTGAGAAATACATGAACTGGGTTTGAATGTTATTGTAGACTGTGATGAAACTGAAAGAACGGTAAATCTCAGAATGTCATTCGCGTACCCCCATTGTCAACTCACAGTTCTAGGGGTTGGTCAGTTGAGGACTTGAGATCCATTTTACTACCATGCATGACCAATGATAATGCCCTGCTATTGAGTCTACCAGTAGAAAAAAAATCTATTTAGTTTGATTCACGGCTGACTGGGAAATTGGATCTAATAAAACAATTCAGATTCCTTGTTCCCACAATCAATACTCAAATGTTCTTTTCTTATTTACCACACACATTAAAAAAAGGACAATTTCCAAGTTCATTCGATTGCATTCATGATGAGGTGCTTTGAAAACACACCTGAAGACACATTGAAAATCTTGAGAAAAAGTCTGTGCAGCATTACAAATCCTCAAACATCAATAGATCTGAAAACTGTCTCTTTGTAGAATGAAAAATGAATTTGAATAAATGCAAGCCAGCAGTAATGCAAGATTATGTCTAACTGCATGGACATCCGTGAGAGTATGCATTTTCTTCTCTCTATTGCATAACCTGGTATATATGATGATACGTGTTTTGTCAGTTGGCTTGGAGCGTGTGTGTGTGTGTGTGTGTGTGTGAGTGAGTGAGTGAGTGGGCTGTAACAGAGGAGCTCTAGCATCTGAAACTGGGGGATTGTATTTCCAGATTTGCTAAACCCTGTAGGCCAGCAATTCTACAGCTGCCTTTTTCTTCTTTTGCTAGCAGGATTTTAGCAGATAGACTGGCAGATTCAGTTCCATGTTTACACATCTGTGCTGACAATTTACCAACAATTTCTCCTTTTATTCAACTTCATATTATCTCACTGTAGTGGTAATGCTGTCATAACTTTCTGTAACACACATCGTTTTTACTGGGCATGTAGATGACAAATATCTAAACACACATTACAGGCTGCACTAGTAATTTTGGCAGATTGTTTTAAACCAAGGATAATTTTATATAAAAATAAATAAATAAATAAAAAATTTATATATATATATATATATATATATATATATATATATATATATATATATATATATATATATTAACACAAGCATCAAAACAAACTACAAAAGTAATCAATTTTAATAGAAACTGAAACACTGTTTACTTTTCCATTAAAGAAAATCCAAATCAGAATATAAGATTAACAGGTAGGTCATTTCATACTTTTCTGCTTTTCTGGCCAAGATGAAAGTCCAAATACGTTTATTATCTTGAAAGATCCAAAAGCAATTATAAACAACTATTCAACTATTGCTGGGATTGACGATTGGTCGATCGTGCCTTGATCGAGGGCCAATCTTTTTTCAGCATCATGCACAAAATCATAAACTGCTACCCTAATAATTAAGCACTTAATCAGCCCTCCAAGTTGACATTGCGGGAACTGGAGGGTGAGTTGCTAGCAATTCTAAGCATTTGCAAATTAAAAAATGTCAGACATTCTGTAATTTAGATTAACTTGTCGGTTTGTTTTAAAAATGTCTTTGAATTACATGTGGATGAATTTTAAGGTGCCCATTTTCAACAGTCATTACAGTAGTCATTCTTACTTGCTGTACAGTTACACAAAACAAATTAAACAACAAATAATCATGCAAACACAAATCTGATGGTTATACTTAATGTAATGTGAGTCGGGAAAATCAGACAATGGGTGGAGCTTTAGAAACAGTTTGAGCAATCATGCACGCTTTGTTTCACTCCTTCCAACAGCTCTCAGTATCAAACATGCGATCGATCTCTCATCAGTCACTCATCACAGCACTATTTTGTGAAAACCCTGATTTAAATGTTTGTCGCAATACCAATAACAACTTCAATAACAGCACCACATATTCACGTAGTTGCTAAATAAAAAGTTACTTGTGTTACAACACTAATAATTTCTCACTGGAGCAGATTTGGAGATTATATTGGATATATCTCTCTTATTTTTGAACATATCTCTGCTGTGTCTGATGCTCTCATGGGATTTACTGGTTGCCAGTACCTCACAATGATCTTTGATAGTGAGGTACTGGCGTTTCATTACTGTCTTCAAATCAAATAAATGTTAGCATTTCACACTTAATGTAAATTTAATGTAATTTTACAGTATGGTGCATTAACATATAACTGAAACAAAAGTGTGCTAAAGTGCGCATTAAAAAGTAAAATGTTAAGCAAATATATGAACGGCGTGGTGCATTTGTGTGTCTCACTGAGCCACACCACGGACCGCACTCAGAGCAGAGCCTGATGAGCGTGTGAAGATTACCCACTTCAGAAGTGCTGTGATGCACGCACTTTAAGTGTTTGTTTGCGTGAAACTCCTGCAAAAATATAAACAACAATTTACATAGTGAATGCAAAGCACTCCGTGTTCACTTTCATTTAACGTTCGTGTGATGTCATATGTTCTTGGTCAATGGGGTTAATGTTAAAGACACCCAGTGGCACAGAGGAGATGCCCTATACAGATGAAAGAATGAAGAAACACGGAATCTTAAAGGTTTTTCTTCATGTGAAATAAGGACTCGTGGATTTCATTGGAGAGCCTTAAAATAACTTGTGAAAGTGAAGAATTTAAGACAGATATATTTTACTATTGAAAATAGTTTTATTCAAATAAAATTAGAATAAATGTAAAATGGACCAAGACTAAAATTTTAAAAAATAACAATAATAAAATATATATATTTTTTTAATTTAAAACATTATTTTTCATGTCATTCATAAATGATATCAAATACAATAAATATGTATTTATGTCTTAAATGTAATATTCAGGATTCAATACAAATACAATATAAATTAAGCTCAATCGGCAGCATTAGTGGCATAATGCCACACAAATTTATTTGGACTCTTTCTTTATTGTGAGGCACATATAATGGAAGTGAATGGAGCAAATTCGTAAACGTTAAAACATTCACTGTTTCAAAAGTATAGTAATAAGATGTAAACAGTATGCATGATACAGGATTTTAGTGCAATGAAATCGTTTATTATCCTTTTTTCTGTGTAAAGTTACATCCAATTTTACAACTTTGTTGCCATGATGACATAGGCCGTAATCCCTAAAACAACCCTAAAAAAGATGACAAACTTTACAGCTCAAATTATGCATGAGTTTTAACAGAAGAATTTTATAAAAGTGCTTTTATAAATGTATATAAGCTAAACATTTCTGCCTTTAATATATCAAAACATTAGCCCCATTCATATACATTATAAGTGCCTTAGTGTAACCTTAATTTTTGTTTAAAAAATAAAAAAAAAAACATTTAAGGAAAGAAGGGACAAGTTCATTTTTTTTTTTGTGGTGATCAAGATTATGCCGCGAAATGCTGTCAATTGAGTTTACCTTGTATTGAAACCAGAATATTCCTTTAAGGTGTATGAAGACACATACACCTTCAGAATTATGACATTTTATATGACAATTACTAAGTAAAATGCCTAAAACAGACAACAATCATCGTGATTATTTTTTGACAATCAATCATTATTTCAAATTTCATAATCGTGCCAGCCGTAGATCCAAAAGTTTGAGCCCAATGCCAGACAATAGATTAAAAAAATATATAACAATGACAGCAATTTTAGACCCTATATCTGGGATACTCTTTGAATTGTGTTTATCATTGTGTACATAAGAATATCAAATATTATGATTCCATCCATGACTTTAAAAAAAAATAAAATATTTCCAATTTTCTTAGTGATTGAACACAATTCTGTGTAAAGACGCAAAATGTGCATATAAGCCAGAAATTATGCCTGCTCTAACCCACCTTAGCCACTAGCATCAAAGGCAGTTGGTTCTGTGTAAATGAAATGCAGCATCAGAGCAGCCTTAAACTTTATTTTTGTCATGATAGAGCATATATTTTATAATTTAGTGTAATATTGAAAAGCATAACTTATTTTCATTAATTTCATATTTCTACATTCATAATTTTTAGAGCTGTCGATTTAAAGCATTAATTCAGTGTGATTAATTATATAAAAATTAATGCAATTAATCATGTCCCTGGACCATATAAGGAATACAGTATTCCTTCCATATAAGCAATTCAAACATGGAATACCACCAGTTTTCTCCAGGGGGCAGTAAGTGAAACTCGCTGTATAGACAACGCACAGCTCAAACAGATAGAGAATAAAACAAATAAAACTGTAGGCCAATGATGGGCATATGTTCAATAATATGGAAATAAACAATATATTGCATTCTAAAGCCACTTTTTATATTGTCTTTTTTAAAGCTTAACCTATTTAGTGCCCAAATGATGTAATGCATTAGAATTTTCTGTATTATCTTTTTAAATATATTTATTTTATTTATAATTATTTAAATATAACTATAATTATTTAATTATTAAATATTTAATTATTGTTATTTGAGGGGCTTTCTCAGCAAATATTTATGTATATGATTAACTGCGATAAATTCGATTAATCACCAAACCATGTAATTAATTCAATTACACATTTTAATCAATTGACAGCCCTAATACTTTTATATTTAAAACATTAATCTTATAACATTATTTATGCAATTGTATTTGCAGTGTAAATGCATCTATGTTTGCTCTGTGCAGTATTAAGTAGTCTATGTAAATACACCTAAATGCCACTTCAGCTGCTTCTGTACCACCTTTGCAGTGTAAAGGTGTTCAAACCAAACAGATGGCCGTGATATACAAATATATCAAGGCTGCCTTCGTCCACTTTGCATAAATGAATTTCATTAGAAATAATTAGCCTTTAAAAACACGGAATATAAACTGATATTTCTAGTTTAATCAACATGTGCTTCTTTGCCCATCAGTAATATATGAAAATAAATGCAAAGCTGAACTTCATGTGTTTCAAGCCCTACTGTAGTTTTCCACCTCCCAGGCAGCAGTGACAATTGTGCCATTAAAAGCTCCAGTGTACAAGCAACTGCCAGTTGTGTATTTATGAGAAAAGAGTAGGGGGGCAATAATTTCTATGCAGCTGTCAAGTCCTGGGCCAATCTCAGTACTGTTCATCTTATGCTAATTTCAGCTCTCCTGCCCCAAAGGCCAATCATATTTCGATCCTTAAGCCCATTTCCTGTTTTCCACTTTGACTTGATATTAAATTTTCTCTCAGCACTTCCTGCCATAATGGCAGCTATAGCGCACAAGCCCAAATATATCACAACGCGCTGAGAGAAGAGAGGTGTCCGTGGGCACGGTGGTGATTTATGGGTCGTGTTTCCTTCCCTAAATAGAGGCTAGATGGAGGATTGGATCAGATGGGCAATGGGCAACAAACGCAAAGCTATAAAACTGAGAATGTCTGTGTACAGAGGCTGAAATTTCTTTGCAGTAAATAACAAACCATCAATCAGATGCCTTTACCAGAAAGACACGTAGTATTGGGCGAAGGACAGCAAATGTTGTTATAATTGGTTCCAGTAAAGCAGGAGGGTTGTGATCTGTGTTTTATTAATTCATCTCTTAACTGTAAAATGCAAATGCCCCCTGAAATCTTTGAGCCAAGTGGCTTATAAAATAAAATACCAAATGTATTGTTTATAATTAAGTTACACAATTATTTCAGGTAAAACTTGTATGACTATTTACCATTGAAAAAATAAGTTATTATCAAAGTGCAAATAGTGTGTGTTAACAATACTTAGTTATTCTCTGTTTTATCAGGGAAGGTTAACAACAGTCACGTGTGGTGTTAACAATTTAGTATTATTTTTCATTTTTATTCATTTTAATTATTTCAACTTTTTTATATTTATTTTATTCATTTTTATTCTTATTTCACATTCGTAATTGGGTTTGAAATGTATTTTTATGTATCTTGTATTTTCTTTATTTTTATGTAAAGCACTTTGAATTGCCATTGTGTATGAAATGTGCAATGCAAATAAACTTGCTTGCCTTGCCAATGGCAAAAAGCTGCTCCTAGAACCAAGATGCATGGTTGTCATGTTCACATGTAAATTTGCTTTGTTTATTAAAAGAAATGTATTAAGTTGAGATTTGAACCCAGGCCTCTTTAAACAGCAAAAAAGCTCTCCCACTAGACTATCACTTCTCACTCAAAAATATGGAACTACTGCATTTTTAAAAAGTGTTTTTGTTTGTCTTCTCACAGAGGGCCCCAGGTGAGCCAGTACTGCCACTGGTGCCATAATGGCACCTGGTGCCTATAATAACAATTTAAAACAAAATGCATTAATCATTAAAAACACAACTGTGAAAATAAACCAGCAGATTTGATCATGGATGTAGTGCGTCTGCAGACCAATTACTTAGACAACCACAAATGACCTCACCACACATGGTGCGGTTAAGTGTGCACTGAACCAAAACCCTCAAACAACAGGATCCATCACTGCAGTCCAGCGAGCAGCTCTCTCCGGAGGCTGCCCAAAGCATGAATCAATAAAGCATCAGTGGTACCATAAGCCAGCATCAATCAACTAATCCACGCAGATTCCCCACAGCAGAGCTGCCTCCGTAGCACATTGAGAACAGAACAAGCAGTACAAGAATGGGCAGACAATGAACAGTGCAGAAACCTGACAAGAGAATCTGTCAAGCTCTGTCAGAATTAAAAAATCTGAATGCTTACAGAAATCTGAATTCAGACCCAGAACGTGGCATGAGAGTTCAGAATTAGATTAGTGTGATCAGAATTTAGAATCAGGATGGTTCAAGACTTCTTGTAAGTGTAAAATTAACTAGAAAATATGAGTGGTGCTTGCCTGTGTAAAACTCACTACTACAATGCTTGAGTGTTATGGGTGGTTGCTTGGGTGTTGCTATGGAGTTGTTGTTTACAGGCTTAAGTCAAAAGAGCCCACTTCCAAATATCTATGATGTCCTCATCCCTAGATATGACTCTGGTTCCTCCAATATAAATCTATGGCAATTTTTTGCCCATTTTATTGTTCGCCAGGCAAAATTATCTGTGATCACTTAGGCTCATCCATTCAATGTTTGGGATTGACAAAAGTATTTACTTACAGGTGTGTCTCTAAATGTCCGGTTCATAAAACAGCTTACAGTAGCATCTTGAACACTGTCTGTATGAATGAATAACCAAAGTGAAGCCTCAATTCTAACCCCTGTAACCATAGAGACAGTGATTAAAGTAAATATCAAAGATAGTGCCGTCCACAACACCGGCAAGTCTTATTACAACGGATGTTGTAATATTAAGTGAACAAGTTCAATCGAGGTGTAGGGCCATCAATCAGATCATAATTAACAGGCTATAAAACTGATGCAGCAGCTCCGGTGGAAGTCAGCGACTGCATCTTCGGGTGACACCCAGCTCATATCTTATACGCAAGTTAACAGAGTCTTTCAAGAAAAACACGAGGCACAACTAGTTTTCCAGTATGGTTCAGTTCATACAGCACAGGTTTTGTGAGTCCTGAAAATGTACATGTGTGCGTGAACACAACCGTATTAAGTTCTCAAATACTGGACTGACAACCGTATTCTGCTGCTGTGTGAACACGGCCTTAGAAATGCAATAACACACCTCTTCTCAACAAACCACACAATTTGAAGCATGATTCATGTTCGTAACACATTATCAAAGTTTAAAACTCAGAAAAATCCCCAACTCTTTGTATGTGCAATAGTAACAGTGAAGTGTGCCTCAGCAAGCACCGCTAATTAAAGATCTGAGGTTAATGGCACACGTATAGCTCTGTCAATATGGATATATCAGGAAACTGAATAAAGTGCACAATACCCATTTGCACAGCACAGCTTCAGTAGATGAGGCCATACACATTATAAATAGAACCCAATTACAGCACATTAACACTTTAGGAGCTATCAATACATCCTCTAATTATTTTATGGCGTCATGTCCGAGTTACTCCAATGCCAGACGATTTGATCAGAGGCCATTTGGCTTTTTGAGGTCATTGACCTTCACAGAAATGGAACGAGAGGGTGTGAATGCCACTCTAGTAAGGCAGATTGGCACAGAAAGAGGTCACAGTAAATGTCAGTGTAATTACAATGACGGGTCATTTTGTTGCTTTGTAAGAAGAACTATCCAGTTATTTGTTTCTTCACCTTGCACTGAAAATAAAAGCTAAAAATAAATGGATCTCAAACAACAGGAGAGGGAAATGGCAAATTAAGTTTAAATTTTAATTGTTTCACTTAGACCGTAATATGATTAAATGGAGATCAAACTGAGACTTGAGACTGCTTTTCAGATTATCAAAAAAAAACAGTAATGTCACAAATGGTTCCTATAGAGTTTCAAAGGAGATCGCAACAATATCTCAGTATGAATACTAGTATGAAATTAAAAGTCAGAGAATTCAATAAGAAATCCAATAAGACCTAAGATATCCAAGCTATGCAATCCACATTAATGTTGTAGCTCCACACTCTTACAAAGAAACATCTGAAGCAAAGTTAAAAGTTCAAATAAATTTAACAGAGAGATTCAGTAAGTCTGCTGAGCTATGAAAGAGCAACCTCTAAGCATTACAATTTTCCATTCGGACAATGTGAGTGCCAGTCACCTGATCCACTAAAATGCACTGTGCTTAAGTACAGTACATCACTGCTGGCTGTCATTATCAGCAGTATGCACCTGCTATAAATGCAATGCCTTTCATCTTGTATTTAATAAAAACCTAAATAGCCATAAAATCAGTGAGGTCACAACATCTAGCCACACAGTTCACCTTCATGCCTCCATGGCAGCTCGTAACTGACCGTAATTAAGCTTTGAAATACAAGCTTGTAAAGGTGACAGTGCTGGTGAAATGTGCAAGTCTCAGCAGAGAACAATTAACTTTAAATCACATACTTAGCCACATACTCTTAAAGAATAAAAGAATCACACAGTCCATACACAAAAGCAAGCCAGCAGAATAGGAAATATTGAAACAAACACTGATTAACAAACTAGACAAATCTAAAGCATACAAATCATGGCCATTATCATGTTGGCAAATAACATCAAACAAGAATGACAATAAACAAGAATAATGATGCATAATGGCTGTATAAACAAGTGGGAGGAGCCAGTTGTTCCACCGCACGTGGTCATCAGCATAAAACTCAACAGTCTTATGACAGCTGTGTACACACACTTCAAGTTAACCTCTAATTAGCAGATTCATTACATTTCTCTGCCTGTATCACTCAGCTCACTTGAGCATGTCAACATCTAATTAGGAGAAGTCTTTCATAACCATCCTATGCTTTCATATTACCGTTTCATATTTTCTGAGGCTTATTGTTGATAAGCAAAGCCGCCTGTGAAGTCCTGTGAGGTCCTTCATTTCTGTGACTGTGTCGTTAATCTCCAAAGTGTGTGTTAATCAGTGTTGAGAAACATTACTTTTAAAAGTAAAACATTTTAAGGACAAATGTAAAACATAATTATCCGTCATTGAAAAGAATATATTAAGTGTGTTTACATGTACACCAATATACTGATAACTTTCCAAAAATCAGCATATTTAAAAAAATAATAACGTTAAAGAAAACCACATTTACACAACACTTGAAATCATCCTATTATTCTCTGCTTTTGACATCCAAACGGAAACTGGCATGCGCACAACACATGTGCACATTGAATAAGCCAGTATAATGCTAGTAAATGTGTTTACATGCAGAGCAAAATTGGGGTAATGGGCAAAAATCATGTGCTGTTTATGACCTTACTTAAAGAAGTTTACATGATCTTACACATTGTCGTTTTATAAATTTTTGGGCTACCTTTTTTTCTCCGTCAGCTGTCTAAAGCCTCTCTCTTCAGTTAATTTAATACCCATGTATAGGATTTGCTTACAGTGTATACAGCTTTAATAGTCAATCGATTAATCAAGTAAAGGACCTTATCCAAAGTGACATTGTAAGTTGCTATAAATGTCAATTAAATGAATAAATATAAAAGAGCCATCAATATTAGCAGTGCTGTGATACCAAATATAAAGAGTAAACTCAAAAGAGTCTACTCAATTCACCAATGATGCAGTGATTTGTTATCAAGCGTCACTTAAGGTGTGGTTATGAGTGTATCAGATGACCCCTCCCACTTTGCAATGTGGGGCACCAGTTAAGAATATTATTTTAAATAATATTATTTAAGAACACTCACAAAAGAGCTGTTCGAAAAATTAGAATTAATGTAAACTAGAGTGAGTTGGACAGCTGATTTATCTGAAGGATTTGTGAGAGTCTGGACAACTAGTAGAATCTTTGATCATCAACACAATTAAGACTTATAAATATTATTAATAAAATGTATTAACAATAGATATGCAAGAGTAAATACCACAACGATGAAATATGCTAATAATGAATATGCACTGATAAAGCATAATAAACTAATAACCAAAAAGGAAAGTAATTAATTAAACAATAACAAAAATGTATGATTTGAACACAGAATGGATAAATGCATTGAGCTGTTGAGCTGAATGTAGCAATGGGAGAGAATTGTATTGCAATACTCCTTATGGGAAACCACCTAATGGCTCTGGCAAAATGGTGATAAATAATGCTTATTTATCATTAAACAAATAATATACCTATTATTTGTAACAAGCTGACCCAAGGTAACTGTAATCTAAGCAAGTTAGAAAAACATATGATGCAGGTATAAACTAATGCCAAGGTCTCTACAAAGAGGTTTGACAAGTTTATATTTACATTCCACACAGTAGGGTGATCAGTCTGGCAGTAGAGACGTCTGCCACTGGTGATGTGGGTAGTGTGCAGTGGGAATGGCGCAGAGTTGTGATCCAGTAGTCGTTACCATGCTGGGCTGGAGGATCCTGAACTTCGGTTGAGCCAAGAATGTCCTTGAAGATTGGACTGGGCAGCTGGGTCAGTTGAAGCTTAACAGTGTCCTTTGCAGGCTGGCTGCATTGCTGAGGAGCCGTGTGGGACAGGCAATGTCTGCCGATGCAGAAGTACTTTGTGGACTGAGCTGCACTGCTGGAGGGGCCGTAAGGGTCAGATAAGGTCCCTCAATGTTGGGGCCATTTTTCAGCTAGCGTGCAGCAATATAAGCTAAAGGTATAGCAAAAGCTTAACCTCAACTATCTTGTAGCCTCTTTCCTCGTCAGGTCAGAAATTCAGGATGTGGTGTGACTGCTAATGTCTCCTTCCACATCGATTTGGAAACGCAGGACAAGGGTGTGTCTGCCCAGGGGACATATTTATCCCTTTCTGATGAGGAGGAGATTGAAATCTGGTGCCTTTCCAATCCTGGAGTGTGATTGGCCACTAGTGTCTGAAGTAGCCATGGTGTTGCCCACCCTAGTGTGGAACTCATTTGCATAGCATAAAGTACAGTGATAAAACACTATACAGATAGAGACCAAACACGATAAGAAATGGTTAAGTCACTGTCCATGCATTTGTTTATCTGTTAATAAATCTGTCCTGTGAACTGTTGTGTTAACAGTCAATAACCATTAACATAAACTGTGCTTTGCATGAAGATGGAGTGGATGTGTTGCAGTTTATATTAATTTAAGGCCTTGTATGAATAGATCTCTGTGGCCCTCCACTGCTGCTGCATCCGAGAGGTACTTAAGGAATTTATGACACTTCTTGCCTAAACTTTAGGAATGAGTGTGGTGGATGCAGAAGGTCCCACTTGTCTGCCCTCTAAGAGGTGTCTGGTAGTTGTCTTAGCATCTTATCTGATGTTGCTGAACATTTGTTAAGTTCATTCACCAAGGATCCAATCACAGTGAGGAACATCTTCCACACCGGCAGATAGAGAGGACGTGTGTAAGAGACAGACACAGAGCTGTGGCGTCAAGCCTCGGAGAGGCGTTTATTGAAAATAACAATAAACATAACATTTTCATAATCGTGTCCAAAACAAAAGGGGATCTGGTAGCCTCGCGGTGTGACAGGACTCAGTGACGATCAGGGTAGTGTCCATGGAATGGCCCAGGCATGAGCGGGGTCCGACGGCCACCAAGCTCCCCTCCTGGTTCCAAGGTGCATGGGGCGGCGGCATCTTCGGCTGCCTGTCTTCCCAGGCCCACAGCAGGTGAAAGGGGAAAGCGGCCCGGCCTCTAGCCTGTCGACCGCAATGCGTGCTGTCCTCCCCGGCGCCACATCTAACTTTGCCGAACCCTACATGCACTGATCCTGGGCCTGCGAGGATGCCAGTGTGTGCACATGGAAATAAGAAGCCAGCTCCCCAAGAAGTGGCGTGCTCTGCTTTATGGCAGCATTGATAAGGCTCCATCAAATTCAGATGAGCTGCCCCAATGAGGCTTATTAATTATGCGCCTCTTCTCTTCTCCTGCCCAACACCCGTCGTGAGCCTGGCTGAAGGATGGCACTAAGAGGCAGGGCAACGATGACAAGAGGGATGGGCGGGTCATTCCGACACGTCTGATATCAATGTGCGAAGACAAAACGAGAATCGTGAACATCTGAAGCTCTTTTAATATAGGTACTTCACTAAATAACAGAGATTTGTTTAATTTGTTTCTCCATGTGGAAGAAATAGCATGCTGGTATTATTCACGCTTTCTTTGTTTTTTATGATTTTTTGCGGTTTATTATCATGCAATTATATTGATAGATGCGTGTCGTCATGAAACAGAAACCCTATGCTCGAAATCCAAACACAAGTGGTTACAGGAGACGCACATAAGGTGTAAACAGCGATGTGTCTCGTCTGTCCACATGTGGTTGGATTACACAAGACACATCTTAACACCAGGTGCAAATGGGGTCTAAATGTCAGCAATCCATTTTTTGGCACACTGCCTCGCTTGCAGTGTAGAAACAGTATTATCTATGTGATGTTTGCTAACATAAGAAGAAATGAGAGGTTTTCACAATTGCATTTATCAGTAAATAAATAAACAGAAAATTAAAACACATTACTCTCTTTAAAAAAGCAACTAAAAATGATTTACTTGATTCAGTTTAGATTTAAAGGGACAGAGAGCAAGTTTAGCCATTTGAGCTAATTTTTAACTGCAGTCCTTCGACAAATACTCTATTACAAAAAGATACAAAAGAAAATTATTAGGGTATAAATTCTAAACCTAACATTTTACTTTTTACTTCTAAAACGCATTACTCCCAACATCGGTGGCAATTCAGGGGTGGCAGAAGGCAGAGAGCGGCTGGTGATGCTAACAGCTAAAATCTTTTGAAAATTTAACAGCGGGCACAGAGGGGAGACACTGGGCATCAGTGTTTCATACTGTCAAACATTGCCTTCTTATTTCTCTAACAAGTGTGGACCCTTGACAAACACAAACACACATTACAATCAAGAAAGAATTCTGGCATCTCACTCAAGCTCTAAATGCATATTATTGCTGATCAAATCGAAATGTATAAAAACTCTTTAAAAACAGTTAACCACTAAGAACTTACTAAAATTAATTATATGTTCTTTTTTTATGTTATTCTCTTCTTTCTAGTTTCCCATTGATAAGCTGTGAGAGGTAAATTGGTAGAGGCACCTAGCGGCGATTCACTACAAACCAATTAAACACACAAACAGCGTTAAGAAAGCGGAGGCTTGGGTCCCTGCCAAGCTCCACACCTCACAAAACTTTAAATGTTTTAAAGTCTTATTTGTTCCAGCAGCCACACATGCACAGCAATAGTTGGAAATAAGTTAGGTAAACACAAAAAGCAGGAGATGTAGCAATCAGGATCAGGACATGCATTTTGTCAGATGACTAGCTAACGCAAACTACTTTTCTTGTCATGACAAGCCTTATTAACCAAAACATTGAAGAACTATGCCCTTGCTTTATGAATTTGTGTGGAAAATACAAATATGGACAGACACCAATATCTAGCAAATCTTTCGCAGTCTGAGTTTCACTCTCACGGACACGCACAAAATTCCATTTCACCAAGCCAAATTGCTGTGCAATGGCACTGCTTTGAAGGAGAATGCTCGGAAAGCTCTAGAGGTGAAGAGCTCGGAGATGGGAGTAGAAAGAAAAAAGAGAGAAAGAGAATGAGGGACAATGAGAACTCGAGCAAGATATGAGGAGAGCATTAGACTGTTCTTGGCAGGTCTTGGCAGCTCTGGTACTGAGACTGATAGATCAGACGTAATTGACAATTAGCTTCACGACACACTGAATTACAGGCCTTCTAATAGTGCCAGAAACACAGGAAATGTTCCTTCAAAACCCTGTTTTTTGTGGTGTGTGAGAAGCTCCATGACCAGGGTTCAAAATTAACTATTAAACCATACCTGCCAATGGCAGGTGAATTGAAAACATTTTCCAGCCATGAAAATTTCTTACTGGCTATGAAATTTTATATTTTGCTATCCGTTTTCATATTTGAGGTTCACGGTGTCATTTGCAGCATCATAAACAAGATGAACAATTCTCCAGTCTCCATCTGTCAGAGGAACTGCACCTATCCCATAAACATGAAAACACATTGTGACTTTGCTCCTTGTACTCACTGAGAACTTTATTAGGAACACTATGGTCATGGACCTCCTAATAAAGTGCCCGACATGGTCATCTGCTGGTTGTAGCCCATTCGCCTCAAGGTTTGACATGTTGTGCATTCTGAGATGCTATTCTGCTCACTACAATTGTAGAGAGTGGTTATCAGAGTTACCATAGCCTTTTTGTCAGCTCGAACCATTCTGGCCATTATCTGTTGACCTCTCTCATCAAAAAGGTGTTTCTGTCTGCAGAACTGCTGCTCACTGGATGTTTTTTGTTTTTGGCACAATTCTGAGTAAACTCTAGAGACTGATGTGCGTGAAAATCCCCGGAGATCAGTAGTTACAGATACAGACAAACCAGCCCGTCTTGCACCAACAATTATGCCACAGTCAAAATCACTGAGATCAAATTTTTCACCATTCTGATGGTTGATGTAAACATTAATTGAAGCTCCTGATCCGGATCTGCATGATTTTATTAATTTTATGATTGGCTGATTAGATAAACACATGAAAATGTACATGTACAGGTGTTCCTAATAAAGTGTTCAGAGAATGTATATTTATATTTTGTTGACTTAATGTGAGGCATATTCCATATAATGGCAATGGTACATTTTCCACTTAAGTAAAAGTTGTTCAAAGTCGACACAGATGTTTTCTTCAGTAGACTGTTTCATTTAAATCCTTCATGTCACAATGTTTACTCGCATTTGGTGCCTGACGAGTTTAGATTCTGGACCTGCCTGTGACCCTCTGATAAATAATGATTCCACTAGCCATACTGCAATTTACAGGTGAGTCAGCGTATGCTAGACTGTGTGTGTGTGTGTGTATGTGTATTTGCTCTCCACTACAACCCCTTTCACTGATAGATAGAATAAGTGTGTGCTCTTTTTTTACAATGCAACTCTTGGCTCCATTTTGCTGTCCTATGAAGAATTAAAATCTGAAAGCTTATGAAACCTGTGTGTGTGTCCGTCCTACATCTTTTATCTGACTGCATCCTCTGCCCTCAGCACTGCCAGGCATGTCTTCAGCAAAGCTATGAGAAGCTCACCTGACCAAATTTGATTTATTTAATTTCAAATAAGTGCAAATAAGTAGCATTATCCATGAAAAGAGGAAGAATGGGAAGGGCATCATGTTGCCCTTCTACAGTATGGTATGAAGACACATACAAGATGTTCACAACAATTTAAAAAATTGTTTTACTCCAGTCTTCAAGCTCAAACATTCTACTCTGTTAAAGTTATTATGAGAAAATTTTATATCATATATACACAAATATATATAAGTTGTGTGTGTGTGTGTGTGTGTGTGTGTGTGTGTGTGTGTAACATTTCCTGATGGTTAAGTACTGGCCAGACTCGAACCTGCATCCCCACTCATATGAGTGCATGTGTGTTCCTGCTAAGCCGTTGCTCTGGCAATAGATATTGTCATATTTTACTTAATAATAGGTTGTTTACTAGTTAATAACGATCTGGACTGCTCTCTACATAAATGCCTTCTGCAAAGATATTCACTGATGTATTTTTGACATGCTGAAGAATCTTCCAACTCCAAGCAACACACTCTTCCTATTTTTCATTTGATTACTTTGTTTAGCTTGCTTCTAAGTCATCGATTGCATTTACTTCCTGATGGGTTTAATTTATTTAGTTTTTGTGTTGTTGATAGTATTTACAGGGCAAAATGGTCCCTGAAGAGGGAGTGATAAATCTAAGTTGGCAAGGCAACAATAAATAGAACAGTGATCAAAGCTTTCGGTAGACTGTGCATCTCTGTTAGGCCTGCTAGGGGCTCAGGTCCCCGGAGCTGCTGTCTTCCAGGCCCTTAGAATACAATGCTCTGTCTTATTTAAAAACACAAAGGGAGAGTTGGACTTTTAACCGCTCTGGAAAAAATGCAAAACATCCCCATTTACGCTCTCATTTTAAGACTTTCTTTTTGTGATGCCACTGTTCCCTGAACTCTTTCATTGACCTATGGGAAACATCCATTCATCATACCGTATTATAAAAACTAGGCATGGCAGCTCCATGTAGAGCCTGTGATAAATACAGACAAGACTGCTCTCTCTCTTTCTTGCTTGCATTCTCTCTTCTCAACCTTCCTCTACTTGCTCACAGGGAGCAAGAATTACGATTTGAATTACGATTCACTGGATCGGGGACAGCGAATATTCAGCAGCAGATGATCGAAAACTATGACGTTGTTCTACTCTGGCAGTGAGAAATGGGAAGCAGGCGTCAGATTCATGGTGGCCAAGAGGGCGGCCAGGAGTGTGCTTGCATTCCGAATCATCTGGCAGTGCTCACTATCGACAGCACAATTAAGACCCATATTCTCGCCACCTACACCCCAACCAAGACCAACCCAGATGCTGCCAAACAAGGCCCACATTGGTGTGAACAGGCTTGGATGGGATCAAACGATGGGCAATTTTCAGCTATGGAGAAATAAACAATAATGGACTGTGCCTACTGTCCTTGCCACATCCAACAATCTCATGGTGGGTAACAGTCACATCCAGCATCCTTGAAAACATCTACTTACGTGGCGAAATCCATCTGGCGAAGACAGTCCTAGACTACTTCCTGATCATCTCCTGCTTCCGGTCTTCGCTTAGGGACGCAATGAGGGGACCTGATTGCAGATCGGACCACTACCTCGTTTGTGCCAAGCTCTAACTGCGACTCCAGTGGGCAAAGCGTAAGGCACCCCCACTAACCAAACTGAATTGAATTTGCTAAAGGATCCAGAAATGAAAAAAAGAATTGCAGATTGCCCTGTTGAATAAATTGCAGCACTTCATCAGCTCGACGACATGGATGAAGAAAAGAAAATTACATCATCGAACCTAGATTGTGCCATCCCTCTATGCCTGCCAAGCTGCAGCCGGACACAACCATTGATCTCGGACGTGTGCCTGGATTTAGTGTGACAGCGGAAGCAAGTCAAACACGTCAACTTTGAGCAATACCGACAGCTGTGCAGAGAAGTCCGAAAGAAGATGAAGGCCGAACAAGAAGCCTATTGGAACAAGTTAGCGGCCGACCTCGAGGAAGCAGCATCCAGGCACGAATATCAAGTATTGTTCCAGACCCTCAAGAGGTTGAGTGGACGAAGCAAATCAACAAATGACAACATAAAGACGGATGGAATCTTCATTAGTTCACCCAGAGAGCATCTACAGCAATAGAAGCAGCACTTCCAAGAGCTACTCAACCATGATTTACCGCACGGATTGACAGCAGAGTCAACACCGATTGACCACCTTGAGAATCCACTCTTCGATGGCAAGCCAACTGTTGCCGATCACTGAAGAATGGATTGGCTCCTTGAGTAGAACAAGTCACCGTCAAAGCCAGAGAAGACGTCTTGTTAAAACGGCTTCACTTACGGAATGAATACCAACCTGATACCATATTAGCTTCTCTGGCGTCAATGACCAACAAATTGGAGAGTGCAAAGGTCTGTGCTAAAGACCTGGTACAAGCAAAATGATACTTGAATCGTTTTAATACTTGAAACACCAGCGAATCAACCCCTATGATGCCAAGGCCATCACCATGGATCAACAAGTATGGAAAGGCATTATGAATGAGGTTCGAAGTCCAGCAGGACCAACAGCAGTGTATGGACTTCGGAGGCAACCCCGGCAAGTCGCCAGCTAGGGATCACAGAAGAAAGAAAATACCTGGAGATACCGCTATCTGTTTACATTCTCATTCAGTTGCTCGGCTGACACATGTCCACTCAGAAGTATAGTACCTGCTTGCCAAAGTAGTAGATAGGGAACAATAAAAGTCAATTTCACGCATTTAATACCCCTTTACTATTATATAATGGAATATTTGTGATTCATAAAGTGCTTGCAAAAAGAATACATGGCTACTTTTGAATGCCCATCAATGGAGAAAGTTATTTTGTGGCAGGAAAATGGTAGTTACAGCATCCACTGAACTAACTGGGGCACAACCCATGTATCGTAAATTTGTTATTTACATTTACATTTATGCATTTGGCAGACGCTTGTATCCAAATCGACTTACAGAGCCCTTATTACAGGGACAATCCCCCTGGAGCAACCTGGAGTTAAGTGCCTTGCTCAAGGACACAATGGTGGTGGCTGTGGGGATCGTACCTACAACCTTCTGATTACCAGTTATGTGCTTTAGACCACTACACCACCACCACTCCATGTCCAGAAAACCCAGGGTAATACCATGGTACTTTTTGGTACTCTTAAGTGGGTTTTAGTATCAGGAGCCAGGCCCTCTATCTCCTCTTCACTACTTTCCTAATGTCTAATTAAATACATCAATCCCACTCAATTGCTCCCTCTTTCTTTCTCTCAGGCTCTGAACATTGTGATTTTCTTCATATATTTCCATATGTCTCCTACACTATAACCCATTTATCATTCACACAACATGAAACAGTAATCAAAATAAACCAGAATACTGCATAATTTACTCAATGTCTCCACTTTTCCAATCTTTCTATGGTAACAGCTCATTGCAGTGCAAATTCGTAATTTCAAATACGACAGCTATTAAGCATCGCGCTCTCTCCCTCTCTTGTTCGCCCTCGCTATCCTTCCCTAATGCAAACAAACAGAGGCAGACTTCTGTTAAGCAGCGCAGATGAAAGCCCCGCCCCTCTCGTAGCTACAAGGCCTGTTGAGTATTCCAGCAACTCTTTGGAATCTTCAAACAACAAAGATAAACAAGTGTTCTAATTAAGAATTAATTACCGCTTAGACACTCAACTGCTTCCGTAATCTCCATGGGGAATGATTCAAAACCGTGAGGACACACACACACACACACACATATAGGGAAGAGAGGTCAACAGACAGGAAACCGAACACATATATGTTATGTTCACAGTCAGCGGGTGCATCTGAAAGCTAAGCCTGCTAACTTCTGCCTGGCTGCTCTGTCAGTCAATGACTTAACCAGAATTAATTATCACAATTGACAAATCATCAAGTTCATCTTCAAACCTTAAATAACTGTCAGCTGCTTGGAATGCTTTTTTTTTTTGTTAGTTTTTTAATTATTCCAGTATAGACGAAACACAATGGAATGGAAAAAAGCATTTTAAAATTTTTAATAGAACTGTTCTTGACTCGATATGGTGTTCAGTCTAGTGAATGTTTACATAGAAAAACAATAATAAAAAAATAAACAGAACAGCAGACAGAATAGGGCTGGGCGATATGGCCAAACATATTTATTTTCATATCGTTCAATATCGATATACACTTGCATGATATACATTTCATACCAGTAATGGGGAAGGAAATGCCTTTTTGTTAGACAAAAACAAAACCTTTTTGTTAGACCTCAAGTATAAATGCAAACTAACTCCACTCAGTTTAGGATTTAATCCTACATACATTGTGTGACCTTTTTCGATGAAACTTCACCAATTTAATAATTTTCTTATGATGCTCAACACTCCAGCTAGTGGTGTTAATAATGCACAATAAGCTGGATTGCCAAACTCTAATAAACATCACAAGAAGAAATATTTTCTTGCCTGTGTTTTAATATTAGTGGACGTGACAGCGCTATGGATCTTGAATATTGTTTTTTTTTTTTTTTTAACTAAACAGTCAGGGTTAAGCAGAATTTAACCTTTGCTAAGCTCTGCCCCCCTTGGTTATGGTCACTCGCTCTGACAAGCTCTGCAGAACTTCCCACTGGAATGAATGGAAGATTCCCATTAAAGGAGTGGTTTTTGGCAACATATTCTCATAAACAGAATGGATAATATTCTTAAGTGAGCCGGAATGAAGAGTGACATTGTAAGGCATATTTATCTGACAATTTCTTGTAAAATAAATTGTTAAATTACACAGTAATTTAATTGAAAACAAATAAAGGCAAATGATTATCACAGTTGAAATAAGAAAAGGGTCATTTAATAGCGATTACTTTGCCTGATAACATTAATGTAGTGAACAGAACTGTTTATAACATCTCATAACACACTCACTATAATGCTGTGAACTCTTTATTTACTATCGTCTTAAAGAAGACCTGAAGTTGTTCGCTTTGATTTACCTCAGAGAAAATGTAGGTGTCCTTGCTGATGTTATTGATGTTCATTTGGGAATGAGGGCTATTACAGTTCAATCCATAGTATGCACTTCTCTACATTTATTAAAGATTTGTTGCTCAAACACAAGCCACTCTTGTAGACTCTCATTGGAAAATAGCAAATGCCTGTCAGAGTAATGGTGACCCGGCAATAGTTACTAAGACAGGATTGGTCAGAAATACTTTTAAGGCAGGCCTATCAAAGGGTCAATACTTAAAGAAAGTCTGAATACTAAATAAACTCTCATAAAAGTATTCAGTAATATATTCCGATACATCACATAACAATGTAGGTATTGAGACAACAAGAATACTTTTAGAATATACTATTTATAAAGGCAAGGAACAATTGAAATGTTATTATTATCTTATCTGAACTGCTACATCTCCACTATTAACATCTACGGTGAGTCTAATAGCTATTTGTCAACAAATATCATGAATTTAGCACTCCCTTGAATTCTTAAATTAAATGTGGAGTTGGATGCTGATGTTTTTCTTTATGGAAGGCAGAAGGCAAACACAAGGCAGTTAGTGGTCAACTACAATATCTCGTCCACTTTCCAACAATTAAAATGCTGCCTGTACCTCCAAGACTCGAAATCCCCTAATGTCGAGTTTACACTACATGATATTAAGCCCGTTATTCGCTTGCCAACAGTTTTGTGGAGATCGCCGTCAAAAGCCTGAAATCGTAGGCAAATCGGAGCTCGCTCCCGTGAGCAACGATCATAATGTATGAATTTTCAAAGGCCTGATCTGAGAGAATCGTCGACGCATCGCCGATGTCAGTGAGATATCTAGAATGTTAAATATCTGGACCTGTATGCGATTCCAAAACATGTAATGTGAAATATGTTTTGAATGAATACAACTGCAGCGTTGACCTACAGCCAATGAGAGAGCAAGAAACGGGGCATGGGAAGTTTCAGTGGGGGTAGTCCTGATGTACCTGAAACAGAACATCAACTAGCATGACTGCAGTATCAAGAAATTCTCATTGGACCGAAGAAATGGAGAAAAAATATGTAGAACATTGGCAGGAGCACAAGTGCATATTTGATGTTTCCTCTGAACTGTACCACAACCAGGTGGAGAAAGAGAAGAGTTGGAGAGAAATTGCAAATTCTCTTGGTCAGTCAGGTAAGCAAATAGGTCGATTTTTCAGTAGGAGGTACTTTTTCATGCCATTTTTCAACCAATAAAATATATGATTAAAAACATACACATCATACTCTCAAATGCATAACACATGATCATGCATTTGTTTTCGTATCTCGTACCACTTCTCGCGTGACCGCTGTTGTGAAACGTAATTTGGAGTCAGCGGGGATTCATCAATAGTAAAATGTTTTGTAATGTGTTCACCCCTGTCCCCGATTCGTCGTGTAATTTGAAAATGCAACGACTTCCATGACAAGACAGAGAGTAGTGTAATATGAACGGTACCATGATCCGATGTCTTTGAAAGTCATGCAGAGTGTAGGAGGCATAACTGTGACATGATATACAAAGCAGAGTTGCTTGTGAAGGTTCAGAATAGCATTGTAACTATTTTCTGTATTTTAATCATCTTATCACATTATTTGATTGGACTGACAAAGATTAATACATTTTGACAAAAAATATTTTCGACATGGTAACTGGATGCTACTTGCAGAAATTAAACATGCAACATAGTGAGGACCTGTTGACAACAATGTAGTATGTGAATGATTTTAACTACCAGTAGGCTTGCTTCCATATTAAGGCCAATTTATTCTTTGTATTTTCTATTTATATTACTGACACTTGTATTTTTGAGTTTCTTTTCTTTTCTTTTTTTCAATTTTAGATTTTTTTCATGAAATTGCATTTAAACAGCAATTACAATCAAGGGAAACAATGTATCATGTGCTAAAATTTAATAGTTGTGTATAAATTTGACTATTGATTCTGGTGCACAGCTTACAGTGCATTGAATACATTTTTACATTTATCCATTTGGCAGACGCTTTATCTAAAGTGGTTAAGACAACAACATACCGGTGTGTATATTAAATACTGGAATCATTATATATGACCAAGATATGGTATTTTCATTATCTAGTGTCTACCATCAAACCTTTTGGTAAACGTGGCAAAATAATCCAAATAACCACAACACTTAATGCTATAATCTTTACCCACAAACGTGTTTTCAAATTAGCCTAATTTGGCATTAAACCCTGGGAACAATGCTCACACACTGCAGCTTCTTTGGGGAAGAGAGACAGAGTATTCTAAATATTCTAAAAGTACATTCATTTTAAAACTTAAGAATTCTAAAAGTACAAATTTTATGAAGTAAAATACAGCTGAATACAGGTGCTTGAAAACATAACAGGGGCTGAATACAGTTACAACATTTTTGTATTGTGTATACCTAACACAGTTATACGTGCTCCCTTGTAAATAGTACATAAATAAACAGCAATGGTGTTGATATCGAAATTGCTGTTGTGTTCAGTCTATAGCAGTATTGCATTGTCTTGTTCTTGCTGTCTTGTTCGGCACAGAACGATATCATATTAGCCAGATGGCTAGCTAGCAACCACCTCCCTAGCCTCATTACTGGTTTACATGAGGCTAGGACTATGTAGTTGCTAACTAGGTCAATCATCCTAACTACCTAATTTGTGATTCAGTTAGTTATAACAAAGTATAACTTTGCTGAACTGCTTGTGTTTTTAGCAACACACACCCAAATCCAATCATCTATATAGAACATAGGCTAAATATCTGAAAAAAAATTATAAAGAAATTAGGGATAAATGTCGATTTCACTTTATCTCCCAGCCCTAAGACAGACACACTAATGCCATACTTTTGAACTAACAAAAATTTTTAGGACTATAAATCAGGACTGACAACCACAGCCATAGAGAAAAAGGTGAGTATAAAAGGCAGAAGGTATGAGAGAGAGAGAAGGGAAAAAGGCAAGAAAATAGCCTGGAGATATCAGACAGAGGGAACAGAACTGGTCTTAAAACACTAACAAGTCCGAAGCAGAATTACAGAATCACCTCAGATGTAAGGAAACAGCCACACTGATACAATTTATAACTGGCTTTCAACACCAAAGAGAGGAGAGGGGGAAAATAGCCTCTATCAGTACATACTCATTGTGGGGGAAAAAAGCGACTACACACAAAGGCAAATAACTGCTAATAGGTTTCATCACTACTGGAACTCAACGAGTACTAAAATCTACTCTGAGCACAAATATGGCCAGTTAAGTGTTTATTGATGGCATAAATAAATACAGGACAGGTTTGAGAGTGAGTTTGTAATGCAGAAATAAGCAGTATATTAGTAAGTACCACTGATGTAAAAACATGCTCAATCTTAAAAAAACATTTCTAACATTTATCTCACCCTTTATATCATCTTTTCCTTTTATGTTTATTCTTTTAGTTATAGACTCTCTAGAGTGAGAGCTGCTTGTGTGTGTGTGTGTTTTTTTTAATGATCAGTATTTGGTGACTTCCGCAGGAAGTCCAAGACAAGACTCCAGCACAGGGTGCCTTTCGTATTCTGACCTTTTCTGACTTGAAGTCTCTGATGTCGCATGTCTCTGTCTTTCCTTAGTGACAGGCACTCAGGGATTCTAACAAGATCTAACTTTAAGAGGATTGGACTGAATGTCACTGTGGATGTGTCTGAAATAGAGAGCTAGAGACAAAGAAAGAAAGAAAGAAAGAAATGGTAAACGTCCTGGTTACTTCCGTAACCTCAGTTCCCTGATGGAGGGAACGAGACATTGTGTCGATGAAGTGAGACTAGGGGTCACTCTTTGGAGCCTGAGACACCTCTGATCTATTATAAAAGGCCAATGGGAATTGGTGAGTGGTATTTTCATGCCACTCCCCCGAACATATGGGTATAAAGGAGCTGGCATGCAAGCTGCTCATTCAGGTTTTGTGCTGAGGAGCTGAGAGAGAAGGTCCCGACCATTTCAGTGGGTAGTCCAGCATTGCGGCAGGAGGAACACAATGTCTCGTTCCCTCCATCAGGGAACAGAGGTTACAGAAGTAAACAGGACTTTCCCTATCGGTCACTCACTCAACGCTGTGTCATTGAAGTAACACTAGGGGTCCCTTACAAAAACGCCACAACTAGCTGAAACGTGTTAAATGAACTGACGGTGCGAGACAGACAGACTACCGTGTGCCTGGTAGCCAGCGCACCAGGCCGACACGTAACCTCCCCCAATGCTATTATGAGCGTCGAAAGGCCCTTCGGGGACTGACCAAAAAATTCCCTCTTTAGCACGTGTACTGAGCCGGCAGCGAGTTTCTCTGCAAACTCATCTGCCACAGGGCTAGGAGGAAGTCATCCAGAGAACACATTTTGTGAACACTACTGGGAGTCAACAGCACATGTCTTCAGCTCAGTGAAGGTGAAAGGCGCTATGCGCAAGTGATACACCCGGCCAACTGTCCCAAATTTTCCTGTTCGTTCCTGCCAAGACACAGGACGAAACCGGCTCAACACGGAGATTGTAGAGAGAGGTGCCACTGTTCAGGGCCCAGGAGGCTGCCACACTCCTGGTATAATGGGCTCGTAGCCCTGCGGGAGGCGGCACGTGCTGGGCATGATATGCCATAGCTATGGCATCAATGATCCAGCAGGTGATCCAAAGCTTGGAGACAGCGCTTCCTTTTCACTGTCTACCAAAGCAGACAAAGAGCTGCTAAGAGACTCTGAAGCTCTGCGTGCGATCTGAATATATGTGTAAAGCGTGCACCGAACACAGCAACGTCAAGGCTAGGTCTGCCTCCTCCTGGGGCAGCGCTTGCAGGTTCACCAAGGAGTCGTGGGAACCTTGGGCACATAGCCCGGTCGAGGTCTCAAGATCACGTGAAAAGTAGCGCAGACTGAACTCCAGGCACGTTTCGATGACAGAGAACGCTTGCAGGTCACCTACCCTCTTGATGAAAGTGAGCGCTGTCAGGAGGGCTTGAAAGAGAGTGCCTTAAGCTCATCTGACTCTAAAGGCTCAAAGGGGGCTCCCCGTAGACCCTGAAGGACTACAGAGAGGTTCCATGAGGGAATGAGGTACGGTATGGAGGGATTTAACCTCCTGGCTCCTCTCAGGAACCTGATGAGCTTGTGCTTCCCTAAGGACTTACCATCCACTGTGTCATGTTGTGTTGCTATAGCGGCTACATACACCTTCAAGGTGGAGGGGGACAGTCGTCCCTCCAACCTCTCCTGCAGGAAGGAAAGCACCAATCTAACTGTGCATCTCTGGGGGTCTTCACGTCGGAAGAACACCACTTATCAAACAGATGCCACTTCAAGGCATACAGGCACCTCATAAAGGGAGCCCTAGCCTGAGAGTTTGTGTCTACCACGGTCTTCTGCATCCCGTCCAGGGGCCACACATGGAGATTCAAGAGGTGTGGTTGCGTGTGCCAGATGGTGCCCCATCCCCATGAGTAAGAAGGTCCTTCCTCAGGGAAATTTGCCAGGGGGGCTGACACGAGGAGCGTGAGGTCTGAGAACCAAGTCTGGGTGGGCCAGTAGGGTGCTACTAGGACGAACTGCTCCTCGTCCTCCAGGACCTTGCAAGGATCTGTGCAAGTAGGCTCACTGGGGGAAACACATATTTACGCAGTCCAGGGGGCCAGCAGTGTGCCAGCGCATCTATACCGAGGGATGCCTCAGCCAGGGCGTACCAAATTGTGCAGTGGGAGGATTATGGGGAAGCGAACAGGTCTACCTGTGCCTGCCCGAATTGACTCCAAATCCGCTGGACCACCTGAGGGTGGAGTCTCCACTCTCCCTTGCGGGTAATCTGTCGTGACAGTGCATAGTGTTGAGGTCACCCACGATGCGAGTGGCTCGCAACGACTTGATGTTGCTGACTCCAGAGGAGGAGACGGCAGGTGAGTTATTACATACAACGGGAGCGTAAACCGCCTTGACGGTTGATGTAGGCCACCGTTGTCGTGATGTCTGTCCGACACATGCTTGCCCTGACGTCGGGGCCGCGGCAGAGCCGGTGCAGCCACTGCAGGAGGACACCCTTGGCGATGAGCAGACGGGGTGCAGGAGCTTGAGCTGTGCCGGGGCAGGATGTGTTGGATGGCCTCAGTCTGCTGCTTCACTGGCGAGAACTGCTGGGCAAAGTCTTCGGCGGTGTCTCCGAATAGGCCAGCCTGGGAACTGGGAGTGTTAAGGAACCATGCCTTGTCAGCCTCTCTCATCTCAACCAGGTTGAGACAAAGGTGGCGCTCCTGGACCAACAAGGTGGACATCACCTGCCCCAAAGACTGCGCCATGACCTTTGTCTCCCGGAGTGTGGGGGCGGTCACAGAGTACAGCTCCTGCATCATTCCCGGAGCGGAACTACCCTCGTGCAGCTCTTTCATTGCCTTGGCTTGGTAGAGTTGCAGGAGAGCCATAGCGTGCAGGGCAGAGGCGGCTTGTCCAGCGGCACCGTAGGCCTTGGCCATCAGGGACGACGGAAACCTACAGGCCCTGGACGGGAGCTTCGGGCGCCTTATCCACTGGGGGCATCGCGGAGTAGCCCTTGGCCGGCCCACCATCGAGGGTAGTGAGGGTGTGGGAGCTGAAAGATCGGGACCAGGCAGTAAAATGTGCCTCCCACGATCTTGTCAGCTCCTAGTGCACTGCCGGGATGAAAGGAACTAGGACAGAGCGTGGCTGTGAGTGACGCCGCGGGCACAGGAACCAATCATCAAGCCGCGAGGGTTCAGGGGAGAGCAGAGTGTGCCAGTCTAGCCTGACACTTGCGGCTACCCGGGAAAGCATGTCCGTCATTTCGCCATGGCCTGTGACTCGGCGACCGTCCCTGAGGGGAGGAAGCCGAGGCTTCTGCGTCCATTTGGACGAGCCCGCTCTCCGATGCTACACTCGAGAGCTCATCACCTTCGCGGGCCCCGAACAAGAGGTCGAACTCGCCCTTAGACGAGCTGGCACATTCATCCAGAAGCCTGATCGGGGAAAACAAGCATGCTGGGGAATGGGAGGTCAGTGGGGATTTACCCAGCGGTACTATCGAGGTCCCCCAAATCGCACCCAGTGCTAGCCGCGCTGTCCTCATACCCGTAGGTAGAATGACCAAGGCGGGGAGCCACTGGGGTGGTTTGCTATCTTACCAAGGCAAGCCGTGACCGCAATGTTGCCATAATCATGTCCTCGCAGTGAGGACATGACGCATCCACGAAAGATGTCTCCATGTGAGCAGCGCCCAGACACGAAAGACAGCGATCGTGGCCGTCGGAAGGTGAGAGATAACGACCGCAACCAGGAATAACACACTAGCAGAAAGGCATCTTTAAAAAGACGGCGTCTTTAAAAAGACATTTCAATGTGTGTCGCTCTTTTAGAATATATTCTTTCAGTTTTGTTCTGCCGAAGCACCCAGGGGCGATCTCTTTAGTGCACCAGTGCAGAGGGGGGAGAAAGCTGCTGTAATGCACCATCAGGAATCCAGCAGAGGTGAATGGGAAGCCGTGGGAATTCAGCTCATCGAACATCAACCACTTCGAGAAAATCTGAATGAGCGGTTTGCACACCAGCTCCTTTATACACGTATGTTTGGGGGAGTGGCATGCAAATACCACTCGCCAATTCCCATTGGCCTTTTTCATTTACGCATTTGGCAGACGCTTTTATCCAAAGCGACTTACAGTACAGTACACTTATTACAGGGACAATCCCCCCAGAGCAACCTGGATTTAAGTGCCTTGCTCAAGGACACAATGGTGGTGGCCGTGGGGATCGAACTAGCGACCTTCTGATTAACAGTTATACGCTTTAGCCCACTACTCACCACCACTTTTCTGATCTTTTATCAAAGATCAGAGGTGTCTTAGGCTCCCAAGAGTGGTCGACCCAACGTCGAGTGAGTGAGAGATAGGGAATGGTCTGCACTTATATAGCGCCTTTTTAACCTTAGCGGTTACCAAAGCGCTTTACACTGTTTACACATACATTCACCCATTAACAAACTCACACTCATACATCAATGACGGCAGAGCTGCCATGCAAGGCGCTAGCCTGCCATTGGGAGCAACTTAGGATTCATTGTCTTGACCAAAGACACTTTGGCATGTGGAGTCATCATTGTCTTGACCAAAGACACTTTGGCATGCGGAGTCATGTGGGCTGGGAATCGCCAACTTTACGATTAGTGGCCCATCATGTACACAAGAAAAATTAGTGATAGGAGAAACAAGTGCACACAGAATGTTATAGTGAGACAGAATATAAAACAAGGTAAGAGTATAAAAGACAAATAATAGGACATTGAATGGCGGATGAATATGTGCAAGTGGTAATGTATGTGCAAGGTAGGAGTATGCAAAATTATTTAATTAAATATGTGAATTTACACATATACTGAGATACTGTATGTATTTACATTACTGCACTATGGGGGAGTCCTGAGGCAGTTTAATTGTTCATGAGGAAAATGGCCTGAGGGTAAAAAAATTTCCTGTGCATGGATGTCCTGGCGCTCAGTGCTCAGTTCAATGACAGAGTGGGCGGGGTGTGTGGGGTCTATAGTTATTCTACCTGCTCATTTCCTCACTCTGGACAGGTCTTGGAGTCTTGACTTCATGACCACAGACATGAGAGCAACAGGTCTGTAGTTATAAAGTCCTGTGATTTAAATTTTTTTGGGGATCAGAATAATGGTGGAGCGTTTGAAGCAGCAGGGAACTTCACACTGCTTCAGTGATCTATTGAAGATCTGTGTGTTGATGGGGGCCAGTTGGTCAGCACAGACTTTCAGACAGGCAGGTGAAACACCATCTGGGCCTAAAGCTTTCCAAGATTTTTGTTTCTTTAAGACCCCACACATCCTCCTCACAGATCATAAGTGTAGATTGAGTAGCAGGAGAGGGGAGAAGTGGGGTTCCAGGAGGTGCTGGTGTGTGTAAGAAATGAAAATAAGAGTGGGGGAGGGGTGTGAGAATGGCCTTTTCAAACCTGCAGTAAAACACATTCAATTCATCAGCCATTAGTTGACTCTCTACAGAGTGAGGGGGAGGTTTCTAAATCTCTGTCGTCCTTTACCCTTGCTACGGTGTATAGATCACCCGGGCCTTATTCAGATTTCCTTAGTGAATTTGCTAATTTTTTATCAGATCTTGTAGTTACTGTAGATAGAGCCTTAATTGTTGGTGACTTCAACATTCACATAGATAATGAAAATGATACATTGGGATTAGCATTTATCGATATTCTCAACTCTTGGAGTCAGACAAAATGTAACAGGACCAAATCATCGCCATAATCATACGCTAGATTTAATTCTTTCATATGGAGTTCATGTTGATAATATAGAAATTCTGCAGCAGAGCGATGACATCTCGGATCATTACCTCGTCTCTTGCATGCTGCAATCAGCTAATGTTACTCAATCTACACCACGCTATCGTTCAGGTAGAACTATTCTTTCAACCACTAAAGATAGCTTCACTAATACTCTTCCAGATCTATCTCATATACTCAATAAACCCCAAAGCCCAGAAGAACTTGATGAAATAACAAAAAATGTAAATGTTTAATATAGACATTACAGTCTTCTCTAGCACCCTTGATGTTGTCGCCCCACTTCGATTAAAGAAAATTAAAGAAATAGGCCCTGCACCATGGTACAATGATCACACTCATGCTCTCAAGAGAGCAGCTCGGAAAATGGAGCGCATGTGGAAAAATACAAAATTAGAAGTATTTCAGGGTGCATGGAAGGATAGTGTCTGTAGCTACAAACACGCACTCAAAGCTGCCAGGTCAGCATATTTTAATAAACTCATGGAAAATAACCACAACAATCCTAGATGTTTATTCAGTACTGTAGCTAAATTGGTTAGGAATAAAGCCTCAACCGAACCAGATATTACGTCACAGCTCAAGAGTAATGACTTCATGAATTTCTTTACAGATAAAATTGAAATAATCAGAAATAAAATTGGAATTATGCAATCATCTGTCATAGCACCTCAGAAAACAGTGTTGAATAATTTCCCTCATGTGCAACTTCAATCCTTCGCTATCATAGGTCATGAAGAGCTAACAAAACTTATCGAAACATCAAAAGCCACAACTTGTTTGTTAGATCCTATACCAACTAAGCTCTTAAAAGAGGTATCTCCTGTAATATCAGAACCTCTTCTTACTATCATTAACTCCTCGCTATGCTTAGGACATGTCCCAAGAAACTTTAAAATGGCAATTATCAAACCGCTAATTAAGAAGCCACAACTTGATCCTGGAGAACTTGCTAATTATAGACCGATTTCAAATCTCCCGTTTATGTCAAAAATACTAGAAAAGGTAGTATCCTCCCAAATATGTTCATTTCTACAGAGAAATAGTATATATGAAGAATTTCAATCAGGATTTAGGCCTCATCACAGTACAGAGACTGCACTTATCAGAGTTACAAATGACTTGCTCTTATCATCTGATCGCGGCTGCATTTCTCTTCTAGTGCTTTTAGATCTTAGTGCTGCATTCGACACGATAGATCACGACATTCTCTTGAATAGGCTGGAGAATTATGTTGGAATTTGTGGAGTGGCATTAGCATGGTTTAGGTCATATTTAGCAGACTGCTACCACTTTGTCTATGTAAATGAGGAATTGTCAAACCAAACAAAAGTAAAATACGGAGTGCCACAGGGATCAGATTTAGGGCCTCTGCTTTTCTCCATGTATATGCTTCCCCTGGGAGATATTATCAGGAATCGTTGAATAAGTTTCCACTGCTATGCTGACGATACACAACTTCATATTTCTTCAAAACCTGATGAGATTTCACAATTCTCAAAATTAGCAGAGTGTATCAATGAAATAAAAGATTGGATGGCCAGAAATTTCCTTCTACTTAATTCTGACAAAACATAGGTTCTAATTATTGGACCAAAAAAACTCTAAAAATAAGCCACTAAAATATAATTTGACTCTAGATGGATGTACTGTTACATCATCTTCAACAGCGAAGAACTTAGGTGTTATATTTGATACCAATCTGTCCTTTGAAAATCAAATTACAAATGTTTGTAGAACAGCATTCTTCCACCTAAGAAATATTGCTAAATTAAGGCATATGCTCTCGGTTGCTGATGCCGAAAAACTAATTCATGCGTTCATGACCTCAAGACTAGATTATTGTAATGCATTACTGGGAGGATGTCCAGCAAGATCAATAAATAAACGTCAATTGGTTCAAAATGCAGCAGCCAGAGTGCTGACGAGAACCAAGAACTATGATCATATTAGCCCCATTTTATCATTGTTACATTGGCTACCTGTTAAATTCCGTATTGATTTTAAAATTCTGTTAACTACGTACAAAGCTTTGAATGGTCTAGCTCCGCTGTACTTAAGTGATCTTCTACCACGCTATATTCCAACACGTTCATTAAGATCGCAAAATTCTGGCCTATTAATAGTTCCTAGAATATCAAAATCCACTAAAGGAGGAAGATCCTTTTCATATTTGGCTCCTAAACTATGGAATAGTCTCCCAAACACTGTTCGAGATGCAGACACACTCTCTCAGTTTAAGTCTAGACTAAAGACTCATCTATTTAGCCAGGCATACACCTAATTTATCCTCCAACCCACAATTAGGCTGCTTTAGTTGGGTCTGCCGGAACCAGAAACCAGAAACATTGAGCATGATCTCTAACTCTGCAATAAATTCAATGGCATCTACGCTTACATCTTTTTATTTGTTTCCCTGTCTCAACCTCGGGACTCCTATCCTGAGGTCACCAGAACCGGCTGGATCCAGCACCATTCCTGCTTCATGTTGGACTCCACTGCTACATGTCGCAGAATGATGATGACTAAATGCAGCCAGTGCCAGCCAAACATCACTTCAATCTATTATGACGGACTTCAGAGGATGAAATGATGCCAACTCCAACATGCATCACCTCGGTCTATTTATGGACTACGATCTTGAAATGAAATGCTTAGACTAACTATTGCCAACAAAAGCCTTCATCAGCCAATTAACAAGGACAATTGCATCTATGTGAACTTCTGCAATTAATCAAGATGGACTTCTAAGACTTTGGTCATTAATCTTACAGTTCAAACACAATCGATGTTTAATCATTGACACCTTAACACTTAGTTTAATAATTTTAAACCATGATTTTACCTATACATAATTAATATTTACATTACATTCATCATGTTAGCCAGAGGGGAACTGGCCCCCACAGTGAGTCTGGTTTCTCCCAAGGTTATTTTTCTCCATTAATCTACATCTTATGGAGTTTTGTGTTCCTTGCCACAGTCGCCTACAGCTTGCTCACTGGGGTTATTAATACAATTATCATTTAATTATTTTTAAACACTATTAAAAATCGTATTTTATCTAAATTACACAATGATGATTAATCGACTTTATAGACATTACAGTTTTTATTGTCTGTTAATGCTGATATTCTGTAAAGCTGCTTTGAAACGATGTGTGTTGTGAAAGGCACTATACAAATAAAATTGACTTGACTTGACTTTCTTGTACTTGGTGATGCTTGGTCAGGCCAATTCACACAGATGCAGGATTGCTGGTTGAAAACCTTTTTTTCTGTGTTCCTGGCCTTGTTGTACAATATTGTATCCCCACTTCTGTAAGCATCCTCTATGACATGACAAATCTGTCTGTGTTTTCCTGTATACCACGGTTTATCTTTATTTTATGATAAAAATGTCCTATTAGTGATGCACATATCCTCACAGAAACTGATACAGTTGAAGTCAAAGTTTACATACACCTTAGCCAAACACATTTAAACTCAGTTTTTCAAAATTATTGACATTTAATCTTAGAAAACATACCCTGTCTTAGGTCAGTTAGGATCACTACTTTATTTTAAGAATGTGAAATGTCAGAATAATAGTAGAGAATTATTTATTTTAGCTTTTTATTTCTTTCATCACAGATGAAATTAGCTGTCCAGGATGGCTTAATTCAGCCATATTTCTGTGAAACAGAGCAGAGGATTTAGAAAAGTCCTTATTTGTTTGAGTGAGCAGAAGCAGTTAGTCCGTTTTGTCGGCGAGCGAGCGGACATTTGCCTGATGAATACTCATCAGAGGAGTCCTAAAGCAGTGTTGACGAAGATTCACAAGCACGACGGCTCACTTCCCTTGCATGCGTCTTTTAAATCACTTGTAGATCACCGCTGAACCTCCAAATAAGATGTCTAATAGAACATCCAAATAATCAAACACCGGCAAAAAATTATCTGGTATGCTCTGCCGAATATTCAGCAGTTCATCCCTGGTAAAATGGATCAGGAAAGAGTGACAAAAAAAATGAGAAACAAACAAAAGCAACAAAAACACTAGAGAACCCCACACCGAAGCAGCCATCTGTGGTAACATCTTGAAACAGTGAAAGAAAGAAAAAAAAAACAAAAAAAAAAACATAAGTGGTTCCAGCGGTTACCAATTAACAGACCATGGTCTGGGTCCAGACTGGCTCCATCTGGACTGCGAGACATCATGACAACGATTGCACCATCTCATTGTTTCTATACTTTGACAAAAAGAAGCTGTGTCTACCGAAAGCGCTCCGGGGCATAGATATCACTGATCTTTCAGTGCTATATCCTTGAATATTATTCTCTAGCAAAGAAAACGCTTTATTATTCCCTTTCACACTCTGCACACATTGCATCTCTGACCTGGCCTGTGACATGATTTTATCTAGGGATGTGCAAGACTAGTTGACAAAATGGTTTTGATGCTGCTAGTCGACACTGGAATTAATAGTTGGTTAATATATTCTCCCCATTGAACTGATCAACATTTTTACACATATACATTTGGCATTATATATTGCAGAAGAATTGCAGCAATCTGATTGGAATCTAGGAAAAACCCACAACCTTTTAATTCTAGAATTCCTCAAAGTCATAAATTAAAAGAGTCTTTTGACTAAGGCATCAAGGAGCCTAGCTGATGCTCACATCTGGCCAATAAAACGAACAAAAGAGACTCGTCTAGATTGCACGTGACTTGAGAACTTCTCTGCAAAGAGGCCCTAAGTTCGAATATCACAAGCAATAAAAGACAGAGAACACACAATTCTGGAGTTCCCAAGAAAGACTCAAAACACAGGCTGTTTTGTCTGCCAATATAAACCAATTTGCTACACTGAGACTCATCAGATCTACACCATACCTAGCCTTGCTAGATAATTCTGAAAATTGCTTTGAAATGCGGTAACATTTATAACTGAAAAATTAATGATTATAGCCAGATGTATCTTTTAAAATATGTGTAATGATTTGTAATCACTTCTAACTAAGAAATCGATGATTATAATTTTTAATCTTGTATAGTAACTTGAAGGTTTAACTGGATATTATACCCCGACAATCAGGTTTCTCATAACGTGTACTGTATTATCCGTGTTGCAAATCTAATGAATTAACCAGTATGATTTGTAACCAGGGATTTCCATGTTTTGTTACCAACACATATAATATTCAAGAAAGAATGTCATATTTAGTATGCAAACGCTTGCTGGGTTAAGTAGAGAATGTTTTTGACATGAATGTCATGTCTCTTGTACCTGTATCTTGTCAAGATATAGAAGTTCATGATTAAACATGCACTATTTTTGAGCGGGAAGTCCCAAGAATCACTCAAACAAAGGGTCGTAAATCAATTCTGAAAAGAGACAGAGCAGTCGACCATGCGACTCATGGTCATTTCTGATTGGAGCAGGACACCTTTGGGAGATGCGGCCAATTTCAGTTCAAATGTCTCAAAACAGGAAGAACACTCTTTCTTCTCTCTTCCCTCATGCTCTTCTCTCTTATCCGGCTCCTCTCTTCTGAACTCTTCTGCTGAAGCGTCGCTTGCTGCTTCCAGGTCCTCCGTGCCATGTAGTGTCCAAGAAATTAGGACTCTAAGTCCCGAGGAAGCCTCTCACTCTCTGCTCTACAGTTCATACACCCAATGGGAGTCGAGAGTCGTCCTTGCAGAAGGCCTTGCTTCATCCAGTCAATAACTTTCCACGATCATCAGAGTCCAAAACTTAGATGTAACAAACATTATTCAAACACCAAAGAATGCAACGCAAGCACACGCAAGTACATCTCCAGACTTTTGCTCAAAGTGCTGGTGTATAAGTTAAATACAAATCGGGTAATCCGTTTGCAAAATGTAGACTAAAAGAAAGAAAAATGTTTCTTAAGGCATTGTCAACAGACTATATAAAGTTCATTTTCTTTGTATTGATCATTTATTTCACATTCTGTCACTTTACTCACCAACCCGTTTCATGTCGTATTTATTAGAAATGTTTTATGTTTAGAATAGCAATAAAGTTTGTTTGTATTCAAAGATAATTTGACTGTGGTATATTTTGATATAATCTCATCCCTGTTTTTAAAAAATTGCACTTCAAAGCTGTACCTAAAAATGTGTAATATTATTTTCAATAAACCATGAGAATATTAATCCAATAAGTGAATTAATCATAATTCCCTTATTAAAGCTAATTTCTTACAGTAGAAATTGTGAACGGATACAACTAGATGTTGTATTGTGATTTTAATAGTGGAATATTTTATTCAGACAAATAATCTAGTTATTTGTCATTTAACTAACTAATAATAGTTGTCGAACATGAGTAATTCCATTATAAATTTCCTTACGTAATAATGTAGAATAAGGACAGGTTAATTTAGATTCTAGCTCACACATACTTTTTCCTTACATATAATGGTGTAGAATTTAATCCGTACGGTGTACATATACATTAACCAAATTCCCTACATATATTGGTGTGAGAATGTGGGCACTTTAACTGATCCTGTCTACATTTATACTTGTAAAAATCCTACATTAATAATACAAATATTATTTTAAAAAGAGGATATCTGGAGCAGATACAAAGTTTCATTTCACCTCAGCCTGCACATGCTTCTCTCTCTTCTGCACTCTCACTTGTGGTGCGCACAGCAAAATGTCATCTCGCTAGACAAGCAAACTCAACAAAGTGGTTATGAAATCACTTCAGTGGTGGTGCGGGAATCAGATTTCCAAACGCTTGAAAGTCCCTATTAATGTCTTCACATTTGAGTCTTCTCTGTGCGTGCCTGTACGTTATTTTTCCGCTGTGCAGGCAAGTCCTGTCTTTCACCGGACCATGTCGACGTGTTAATTCTGCTCATCAAAACATTTACGCTTTTGATTAAGTACCCTACAAAATTACTGTTTCAGGCAAGGTATGCCATTTTTTTTAAATATGCTCATTAAGTAAGCTATTTTCAATGAGGTGCCTACTGCTTAACGGAATAGCATGAGTCCACATGCGGAGTCTCCGCGGTGTCATGCACAACGAGCCATGTGATAAGAAGCGGAGGCAACTGAGACTTGTCCTTCGTCACCTGGATTGATGTGATTACCTGTGCCACCACGAGGACATACTAAGTAGTGGGAATTGGGCATTCCAAATTGGGAGAAAAGGGGATAAAAAAAATAATAAATAAACAATGTCCTGGCTGTTTTAATATGTTAAGTAACTTTTACTTGTTGAATTCCGTTTATAACAGGCTGGGTTGCTCTATTTGGTCACGCACTATTCATTCAATTGTTTTCAATAAATATCCCCGTTACATATTTGCTAACGTTGATTCAGTGAATGCGTGTCATGTTCTATATTTAATGTACAACGTTCATGATGCAAGGCGAGCACGACACAGTTAAATGTCCCTTTTCAGTGGAATTTAGCGTCGGAATTAGAATACATTATATATTTTAAAATGTGTTTAAAATAAACAAATCTTTTTTTTTTTTGGACCGTTTTCTGAAGGTTAGTTTCTTTTTAGAACATTTGACTTCAAATTTTCATTTAAACTTTGAAATTAGTCATTCTGCATATCCATAATTTTATCATTTATTTACAATATAATAACTATTCCAAAAACAATTGCATTACTTGGACATTGTCAGTAGTCAGTAAGGCTACAAAATGATACAAGTTATTAATGTCCAGACATTTTTTTGGGAAATAAATATCGAGACTGGACCTCTTGGAACTTTAACTGAATACTCCTGCTACAGTCTATTATATTCTTATTCCTTATACCCACAATTAGATCGTCACTCCTAAATGATGCTCTTGGGGAAAAAAATAAAAAAACTTTTTCTGCCATCTCCAGTGCATCAGTCTGTTAAATTGTGGACCAACAATCCACACACACTCGCATAAAGAATACACAATCTCTGTTTCTCTCTTATCTTCTTTACTGTCTGCTCCTGCTGTGTTTTAAAGAGCACAAAGATAGCTGTTGCTGTCTATTTGCGAAAATCATTCTCTGTGTCCTCTGGTTTTGACATGACAAAATACTGATGTTCATATCACAGAGAACCACAGTATGCTGCATGTCTGATAGACTCCCCACATCATAAAACAGTTCAGGTGGACACTCTTCTATCAAGCTGTTTATTAACAGCACTTCAAAAAAGGCCATACGTGAGCAATAACACTTCTATTTTTCTTCATTTATTCATTGACTGCTAATGTTTGATCATTAAATGTAATTTTATTCCACTTTACCAAGTTGCACAGGTAGAAAACCTCAGACAGCATGCCCACAGACTGCCTACAGTCCGCTCACTAACCATCTGATGCATACAACACAAAAAAGGCAAGCTTCAATAATCATGGCTGACTTGCACACCACCCAGAGACGCAGTGTGCAAAGGTTTTTATCAGCCCGCCAGTAAACAAATCCTTTTTACAAGGTACTAGGTTGCTACAATGAGCACTTCCGAGGAAGAAGGGTTTGCCAAAGTTTGCCAGGTTAGTTAAATCTTTGACAAATTCAGGTCTTTGTTTGAAGTACTTGTTAGCAAGTCCACTAACTGCACTGTATTTTTTCCTTTGTTTCTCTGTCTATAAAATACATTTAAATGTACTGATTACTTTTAGATGGACAGAAATCTCACCCATGTCCGGTGATCTGGTGAAAACCACTGTTGCATTATGTGAATTTTTTCACCCACAATGGTATATTACAGTAGTATTATTGATTTCAGATTTGCCCGCCCTAAACTTAATCTAAAAAAAAGCAACTGTGGTCGCTTTATATGATGGTCAGAAAACTCTACCTGTCTAAGTGGGCAGTTTCTGGCCAAAATAAGTTGCAAAGGCTCTATTGCACTCTGAACATTGCTTTGTTCTATTTGAGTGGTCAAACATATATACTTCTGGCTCAAACATTGCTTTTGGGACAGGATTACATGTTTGCGTGAACAATAGCTGATAGGGGAAGGTTTTGGGGAACTGGTTTGAAAACAACAGTGCAATCTCACCTCAGCAAGGGGTACGATACCCTGTATGTCTCTCTGGCTGATGTAGACAGAGGTGATGGCTTCAGCAGATGCTCCAGTGGAGGGATACTCTATCTGCCAGCGGATGGACTGAGATGACTGCAGGTTCATGAAATTGTCAATCTCAAAGTCTACCCACATGATCTCATAGAAGGAACCATCAAGTCTGGAAAGAGAGAGAGAGAGAGAGAGAGATAACTCTGCGATCAAGGCAGATCAAGGGCTTTAGTACAACCACTACTGCCCAGAGCCACACTTTATTCTTTGGTTTGATGTGTACCACTTGCACATTCTCCGGGGCAACAGGGGGCAGTGTTGCCTTTGGCTTCTTACAGATAATTGCATCTTTAATTCATTCTCTACTGAATCAGTTTATACAAGCACTGGGTTCAGAATGGAATACTGGCATATTACTTATAAAATACTGCACAGTACATAGGGTATACAGCCTACTTTTATAAATAGTAAGTAGACAATATTCCATGAAAATCTTTTGAAACAATAGTATGCTACTAGTGAGACTCTTTTTCACAGATGATATGGTGAAATGACATAGAAAGAGTGTTGTGTCTGGCATGTTGCAGTCATGGGACAATCTCAGTTAAAGGCAGATGCAACTGAGCACATCTGGGTAACAGAACAGACCATAAAGACAGACCAAACACAGAGTAATGTTCATATGTGACCCGTTTAAAAGTAATCAAATTATCTAGCAATTGGGTGAATCTCACAAAATGTTCAGGTAATATTTCACCCCAAAATCGTAAGAAAACAAATTCAAAATCAATTTAAAGCTATTGCATAAAAACAACCTTATTTAGCGATTTTTTTAACAATGTAAGGTTATTTTCAAGAAAAATACGCACATTCTCACCGTCAAATTGTCATTACTCTAATGCAAAGTCTATTTCTCATTTCTGTAACTTTAAAATAATTCTCATTATCTTTAATGTTATATAGTAATGAAAATTATCCTGTTGTTTTTTTTTTTTTTTCATTTAAATCTGAATCAATTCAATTTAGTTGAACACATACTAATATGATGTATATTTACAACTGCATGTACCAAATTTACTTTTGTTAATATTCCTTTTTTTCCACATTAGAGAACATAACAGAAGGCTACAGAGAGGGGGGTGCTTATTATTTATGAAAATAAAAACAATGTCACCATGCAAAACATTTGAATGGCCCTAAAAAATATTAAATTTTCATCTTGCAAAAGATCAGGGTTGGAGGATGGTGAAATATGACCCAGACAACTCTTGACAGTTTTCGTGTGATTCACTCAATTTCACAACAGCGACTTTTACTCTTCAAATATGTTAGCCAACCATCAAAATAAAGAAATAAATTCATGTGAATTAATAAATTGGAAAAAAAAAAGTGATGAATAATTGATGATAAAACTACTGTAATTGCATAGATTCAAACTTACATTCAGCATGACTGCATTTCTACGTGTTTGAATACAACGTCTCATAAAAATATCTCAAGAGACGATAAAGATTCCTCTCTGTAATCACATCCACAGCAAGAACTAAAAGGACTAATCTGCAGAGGAAATTAAAGCAATAGAAACCATTAAAGAAGGTTCACTGTGGGAAATAACAGTAACAGCCAGGGTATACAATTGTATTAAGATACAATGTATCTGTAGTCTCAGGACCAGACGGCATGCCCACGGACCAATGTGCAGTTGGAATACTTTATTTCACATAAAATACACAAACAGTAAGGTGTCAATTTAATACTTTTGATAACCCAGCAAGAAAGCGTACCAATTCAATTTGAAATCTGAATTAAATTGAAATGTAAATCCACTAGAAACCATTATTTGCATAGAGTTCAGCATTTCCCAAATTTTTGATGCTCTCACTGCTATAATCCTACAATCTTTGCATAAGCCTGACACACAGGTTCCATAAAGAATGAATTGAAATGTTCTATTATTGTGGTATCATTAATTGCAGACGTACTCAAGCCTAAATGACTCAAAAAACAGAGCAACCTGTGTTTGGTCGCTTTACATGTCAGTCAGACGATCTCTTTCCACCTAAGTGGGCGGTTCTTGGCCAGAATAAGCAACAAAGTGGAACACACTTTATATCAATAGTCAAAAGGTTTGTCTCTGAAAGACTACACGCTAGGAAATACACACATGCAAAGCTTTAAGACTGATGTGATAAGACAAAATCTATTTCCCTGAATGACAGGAAACCTTTCCAGATTCCTTTCTCTACTCTTTCTCAAGAATGAACAGAGTTAGATTACAACCTCACTAAATGTTCTAACTCAACTAGGGGTTGTGCCGATGGACGATACCATCATCCATCGTGATGGCTGACCAACATCACGATGTCGAGCCACCATCGTGATGCCACGCCCCCTTTTGCGAGTCTTGCAAGTGTGACCCACTAATCCTAGTCTCTTCTATAGTTAACCTAAAAAAATTTGCAGGGATTGCTCTGTAAATTAAATTGAGAATATAACTAATGCATGTATGCTATTTTAAATACTGTAGTATATGCTAGAGACGTGACGTGTTAGTCTGTGAAAATACCGTGTCAGGCAGGCTACACAAATATTGATCTTGACATTGTTAGCTTCTTGTATTTTTTTTACATGTCTTACACTGTACATTTAGATTAAAATATTTTATGTTGTAGGCTACAAGAAAATAGCCTTTATTAATTAATTATTAGTAGTTGTAGTGTCTCAGAAAATCTTGCTCATTGTCACATAGCTCTTGTATACACTGAAGCGGCAGTTTAAGATAAACCCAGACCAGCGAACGTCAAATAACTTTTGTCTGGTTAAAACTTTTAAAGAAAAATTTCCTTGGCCATATATCCATAATGTCAAATCAAATGAAAGAAACAAGGTGAATATGAACACACATTTATTAAAACATAGAAGAACAACAAATGAAACGGGAACAACACTCAGACCGAAACTCGGCATTAACATTTCACTTATAATTAGCAGCACAATTAACTTCAGCACAGGCTACAAAATAAATTATGTTATTGAAATATTGTAAAGTGGTCATATGAACTACACAAATGAACGTTTAAAAAATAATATTCAAAATCGAATAGCTACGCAACGGATGGCGAAAAATGCGTAAAGAAGTCTAATATCTTTCACCATAGACCATGTTTAAATTTCAATGTTTCTGGCCAGAAATACCAACATGTTCACTTTATCTGGTTTTAATAAGCTGCGGATTGGAGTAACTACACTACCCGCTGTGCTGAAGACCCGCTCTGATGGAGTACTGGTAGCACATATGCACAGATATTTCCGTATTAATCTTGCCATGAACGGAAACCTTTTGTCGTTCGTTTTCCACCAAGTCAGCGGGTCCTCTTCCCCATCAATGGCCATTTCCTGCAGGTACATGGTCATTTCTGCCTCGACCTTTTGCTCATCAGTGAGTAAAATATGAAATTATAGTTTTTAAGTGGAAAATAGTATTTATGTAAAGAGATATATTAAAATAAAAAGTGCACAACTCTTAAGTGAAAGCTAAAAAAAAAAAAATGCTTCATGTGTCGTGCAACCTACTGATAAAGCGCCGAAGAGTCATTAGTTGGGTTAGTAAAATAACGAAATAATAATTTTTCATATCATTTTTGAAAATTATATGAAATTATATTAACCCCCCCCACCACCGAAGATATCATCGTCCATCGTGATGTTTTACTGTCAACATCGTCAACTGCCAATTTAGGGGACATCGACCAACCCTAAACTCAACCTTTGACCTCATATCAACAGGGGCCAAATACTCCCCTCCCCCCCCCAATCCTTGTTTTGAAACCCTCAAAATTAGTTCAGGAACATACGCCCACTTGACGTATTTGCTGCTATCTGACCACTTCCACCTTCAAAAGGAATGTTTTTGAAGCAGTAAAAGAATCAATAAAGCAACAGACTATACTTTATTGCAGAGATGGCATACGTCTATAGGGAGAGGGAAAAAAGAGGAAGGGGAGGATGCTAGACAGAAAATGAGAGATAAATAATGTTATGGAGAACGAGAACATGGCAAAAGAATTAGTCACATTGTCTCTCTTTCTCTTCTGAATGTGCAATGAAATTTCTCTGAATTTAACCAGCGTTTCTCATTATTCACTCAGACTTTGTGTCAGACAAATCAGTCAGACAGTGATCTTTGAAAAAAACACAAATAATCTGAACAATGAGTCACAGACACACAAACCACACTCACAGGCTCACACAATTATACGGAAACACAAATGTGTTGCACAGGACAGAGGCGTTAAGAGGATTAGTTATGTAGAAATGAGAAGTGGAGGGGAGAGGAAAGTTATTCTGTATTCAAGGAAAGTGGTTAAGCATTATAAATGGCTGGATAATAACTTGGCTGATTAGAGCAGAGCAGGAGACTGAGGGGAACAGGAGAGATGCATTTTGGAATTTCGGAATTTCTTTTAAAGGAATAGATCACCCAAAAATGAAAATTCTGGCCTTTACTCACAGTTGGGTTGTTGTTTTTTCCCACTGAACACATAAGAAGATGTTTTGTAGCATTTGTAGTCTGTTCCTCACACTAAACTATTTTATGGCCTCAGAACACTTGGAAAATATTATCGTTTATACTGTATATACACCTATGAGCCAAAACATTACGACAACCTGCCTAATATGATGTTTTTCCTATGCATTCTACTAAAACAGTGCCGACCCGCCAAGGCATGGACTCTATATGACCCCAGAAGGTGACCTGTGGTATCTGGAACTAAAACATTAGCAGCAGATCCTTAAAGTCCTGTAAGTTGCAAGGTGAAGCACATCCCACAGATTCAGAATCAGATTGAGATCTGGGGAATTTGGAGGCCAGGGCAACACCTTGAACTCTTTAGCGTGTTCCTCAAACAATTCCCGAACAATGTGTACTGTGTGGCAGGGCACATTATCCCGCTGAAAGAGGCCACAGCCAATAGGGTATACCATTGCCATGAAGAGGTTTACAACGATGTTTAGGTAGGTGGCACGTGTCAAATTGGCATCCACATGAATGGCTGGACCCAGGGTTTCCCAGAAAAACAATGCCTAGAACATTACACTCTCTCCACCGGTTTGTCATCTTCACACAGTGCATCCTGGTGGAATCACTTCCCTAGGTAAACAGCGCACACTTACACTGCAGTCCACATGATGTAAAAGAAAACGAGGCTCATTGGAACAGGTGACTTTCTTCAACTGCTTCAAGGTCCAGTTCCAATACTCGCGTGCCCATTGTAGGCACTTTCAAAGGTGGACAGTGGTCATCATAGGTACTCTGACCAGTCTGCGGCCACGTAGCCCCATAAGCAGCTGGGTGCGATGCACTGTGTATTGTGTGACACATTCCTCCCGTAGCCATCATTACATTTTCGGTGACTTGTGCCACAGTAGAACTTCAGTCGGATCGAGCCAGATGTGAAAGCCTTCATTGCCCTAGCGCATCGATAAATCTTGGGTGCCCAACACCCTGCCTCTGTGGTTTATCCTCGGACCACTGTCGCTCAGGTCTTTACTCCTGCCTGCATTCAACACTTTGACTACAAGAACTGATTGTTCACTTACCATTTAATCTACCCAGACCTTGACATGTGGCCTTGTTAGGAGATGATCTGTGATCATTTGTCATTGCATCATTTGTCTTTTGATCATGATGTCATTGGTCATAACGTTTTGACTCATTGGTGTATATATTCTTGGGATGCTCCAATCAGGATTTTTACAGCCGATACCAATCACCGATCTTCTTGTCACCTGATTGGCCAATACAGATCCCGATCATTTCACCTTTAATCAGGATCTCGGTCATAACTTGCTATACGCAAGGTTTCTGCTCACTTTCACTATTAATTGAATTTTCCTCTTCCCAGTAATTTCACTTTGCCTAATTTTTGCAGACAAAACGGTTTAAAAAGAATAAAAAAAAATACTTTAAATCAAGGATAGGCTTAAAATATTCTCTATATTAAGATAAATTAAAAAAAATGAAGCTTAGTGTCAAACTGATGATTTTGTTAGTGATTCATTGTCATTATTTCATATAATCATTTATATTCTAAAAATATTATTCTTAATATAATATTTTGCATTATATTTAATATATTATATTGTTATCTTATTATTATATTTATAAATTCCTTCTCTGCCTTTCCATTTAGTTGGACGATTGTATTAATAGTTTATTTTTCAATTGTTGCTGCTTGAACTTTAATAAGGGGAACACGCTCTCTCTCATGAGGTCAAGAGATGAAAGAAAAGCAGAGAAAGAGTGCATGTTTCTGGAATCTGCGGGTGCTACTATTGATAATGCCATTTAATCGGGATATATTTAATAAAGCTGTTTGAATTACACCACATATTGTAACTCGCATTATTACTGAGATGCTTATGCCCAGTGGAGACTGAGAAGCTGCAGCCATGAACTACTGCAAACTACTAAATAAATATTATTCAGTATTACATTAATATGACACTATCATAGATTAATATAGCTCTATCATTAAACCTATGTAAACTTACATCTTCTCTTGCACAGTAAGAGCAGATCACTCTCACGCTTCAAATGGACATTCGATCCCTTACGCACCCCTAGTAAATATGGTGAAATATGCTATTATTAAGGGGTAAAGAGTGACAACAAGCTTCCTGAATCCAATACCCTCTCTAGTATTTCTGAATTTGAAGGTGTTTGTGTGCATGTTTTTGTATGTGTTCTCACCCCCTCAGTAACTCTAATGCAATTATCTTTACTTAAAATAAATGTGGCCTCATATGGGGAGAAAGCACAGACATCAGGGCATTGGAGTTAAAACACAAACCCACAGTCGCGATTCACTCTCAACTCGCTCTCTCTTATCCACAATTAATTGAAGCGCTGAGAGAAGAGAGGGTGGGGAGGCTCATTGTGCTGGGCTGTATTAGCCATCAATGATTGGTTCAGGGTTTGTGGCCGCCAGGAGACAGGAGTGACAGGAGTGTTTATCTTATTGTGGGTCGGAAGCCGATAGCAGCTGAGTAGAAGACACGCCACTATACATCACTTGCCTTTTGTTTAACCTTTGTTAAGAAAGTTGTGTTTTAGAGTGCTGAGGAGAGGCAGAAGGGAAGGGACAGAGAAGTGCAGTCAGCCGTTTGTCACCCGTGACGAGTTCACTCAGGTAAACCTGTACTTCAGGATGTCGCTTGAGAGAGTTCCTCCGTAGGTGTCCACAAAGATAGAGCTAAGGTCTTTTTAATTGTCACCCTGTAGTATTTTCTGAGGTTGTCGTACAATTTCAACACATTCTTCAGATTTCCATTACATTTTGCCTGAAGAAAATAAACTGTGATAAATTATTATAATTAATTTGTAAGTATATTTAACAACAAAAAAGTTAACTACATTTTAGGACTGCAAAGTTAATAATTTTTTTTTAATATTAATTACATTAAGCCGCAATTAACTAATTGTGAAAAGTGTGAATTACTGAATTCCCTTAAGGTATACCACAGTCGTCTCTAAAATTCTTATTTACAATGTGTTTTATTTTTTTGTATTATTCTTTTTTGTTATTTGTTTTTTGGCAACACTGAGCATTGTGAACATGCATGCAATGATAAATCAGTGTTTAGACTGGTTTAGACCAAGACAGAATCTGACTTTTTAGCTTAAATTAAGAATAAGATATGCAGTTGCCCTAAACAAAATGTACACTCTATTAACTAAATTCATATTTGAGATTACAATATGAAGGGACATACAATTATAACTTTTGTCAACATCGTGCAGCCCTATTTACATTTTCTGATGATGGGGAGTTTGGGTTGGTTGCTAGTAGGGATGTCATAAAAGATCAATATATCGATTATTGAATGGCACGTTGTTTTATTGATATATTTTTGAAGCATCAATATATTAAAATTAGCCGACATTTAACTTAGAAGCCCAATTTGCATGCTTTCCGATACACTCAGTTGGCCTCTCTCTAACAGTTTGGCATAATAGCATTGGGAGACCACACACACACACACACACACACAGGACGAGCTGAAGTATCACAGGAGATGGAAGTCTAAAGTGATGAAATTTCGATACGTATTCAAGAATGAACAAAGTGGCATTGATGAGTTTGCAGATTAGTGAAACTGTTGTAAATGCGCAAACTAAACGATTATAAATGGCGATGTTTATTATGCAATTTATATGTATGTAGCCTTGAATAGGTCTTTAATTAAAGCTGTCGATCCACAAAACAACTTACTTTAACTAAAAATAACTGTGTAGGCTATATGAAAGATACATGTTCAAAATAGATCATCCAGTGATGGTTAGAGTAAATAATGTTTGTCCTTTGATAATGATTTGGGTCGTATTTAATGAAAACTATGCGAGTTGCGTTCTGTGGCACTGCAGTATGTTGACGCTGAGTGTTGGTGGTGTGTGTGTACATTTTGTAGAAAATAAATAATTGTTCCTAATTTTAGAATGTGCCATCTCATTTGCGAGACGCATCTGGGGTGCGACCAGATTTAATTTGCCCTGACCTCTCACACTTTATTAAAGTTGTGTTGAGAAATATGTCTGAAGAGGCAAAGACTAATGTGCAATGAGCAACCTTGTTTATAGCTGAAACTAATTCAGATATGTATCGATAATCACTGGGAAAATCTTCCGAGTAACGATGAGTGAAAAAGGCATCGATCACAAGCCTAGTTCCTTAGTTTTTAGGGAGGTTGCTTTCTGACTCAAGTCTGTATTCTGGCATGCATAAATGAATAGAGTCCCTCCTATAATGTAAGTCTACAGTGGGTATCCATTCAGTATAGGCTTTCTACCATCGCGATAACCGTGTGAATGGGTCATTAGCTGCTCTAACCCTCTAAGAGGTGCTATAACCATATCATTTCAACAGGCCAGAGCTGAATGCTTCAGAGCTCTTTCTCCCAATGTAATGACCATTAAGTTGGAGGTGGTAAGGGAAAGTAAAAAATTTTTTTTTACAACAGCCATAAAGAAAAAAAAAAAAAGAGTAGAAAGAAGAACAACAACAAACTTAAAAACACCACAACATAAATTTTCTGGCTAAATGTTGCAATGGAGACGTATGATAAAAAAATGTACTGCAGCATTCAGCATTCACGAGGACGCCCACGCATTGGAGAGTTTTGCATTTATTCACACAAATTTCATTAGAGAAAATGATCATCTGTATATTTTTATACATTTGCACAGACATTAAGAGCGAGCATCATTAGACCGCAAATTCAAACAATTGTGAACTCCAAAATCTGTTAAGACTCTAAACCTGTGCTTCCTTAAAATGTGCCGACAGGCTAGACCATATTTTTAATTTTTAAACAGGATTATCAAATGCGAATGAATTAATTGATATGTATACCATCATGTCATATTAGGTTATATTCTCCTTGCAATAAAAACTAAAGAAATATTGAACAGAATCATTATTTTCCATTACATGTATAAGGGAGTAAGTTAGGGCTGTGACCACATTATTTGTATAATATACGTTTGAGTTTTACGCTACACATGTGATAACCAGAAACACTATGCAGTTCAAACCTGTAGGTTAAGAGCTTTGTTATTCATTATCTGTCATAGTATTTTATTAGTAGTTAATATTTGCAATTAACCAATGTGCACCATTGGTGTATGAATGTGTGCATGAATGGGTGAATGTGTCACAGTGTAAAGCGCTTTGAATACCGTTAAGGTTAAAAAGGCGCTATATAAGTGCAGACTATTTACCATTTACCAATGTTGCCCCAAAGCTTGATAATATTGAGTATTTTTCAGAGTGATTGTTTGCTTTCAGATGAAACACCAATAGTCTATTGGCAACACAGAAATACACAACAAAGTGCGTTGTAAGTGTCGGTCTAATGGCAACACAGAAATACACAACAAAGTGCGTTGTAAGTGTCGGTCTAATGGCAACACAGAAATACACAACAAAGTGCGTTGTAAGTGTCGGTCTAATGGCAACACAGAAATACACAACAAAGTGCGTTGTAAGTGTCGGTCTAATGGCAACACAGAAATACACAACAAAGTGCGTTGTAAGTGTCGGTCTAATGGCGTGGCATTGGAGTGCCAGTGTCTGGACGACCAGGGTTCAGTTCCACATTTGGTGCATCATTTTTCCATTCTGTTTCTTGACTCCACTCTTAATATTTTCTTTATTAGTTTTTATAATAAATAAAAAATAATATAGAGGTATTATTTCTATTATATTTACTATTACAAACTTAAGTGTAATATTTGATGATATTAACAATGGTTTTACTACAGTAATATGGATTAATTTTGTGGTTTCAATTATTTTACAACAAAATACCATGGTGATACTATGGTTATATTATCTGTAGAAGACACCAGGACAGATCTGTGTTCCAATCGGTTTAGTGCATAATTTGGGATATTAGAACCCTTTTAACACTTTAGAAACTTTAAGCTTCAGCGATTCACACCTATACTCGACAGGGGGACTCACATGGGGATTCACATGTTGCCAGACAAGCAATGGGGACTCACATGTTGCCAGACAAGAACATGATCGATTACATTAGATTATATTTCATACATTGAAAAAATATATTTACACTAATCACAAACAAACTCAGTGGGGCTTTATTAATTATGGCAGTTAGTTGTTCATTCAATTACGGATTAATTTTATAATGTCGCAAGTCACATAATATTTGAGAGCAGCGTTTACATGAGAAAAACATGTTCACATTTCATACAATGTCATAATCTGACAAGACCATCATATTGTGAACGTGAAGCACAAGTTAACATGGCGTTAACGTTGCTTGATAATGAGCACCATTGAATGAAGAAACCTCATTTGAACTCAATATCTCGGTTCGCTCGGCTGCAGCGTGTGTGCAATACAATGTGAAAAAAGTGATAATGTTCCACACTATTGTAAACTACACTCATGATATTGTAGGCTACTGTATAATGTAATTAAGTAGAATAATAAACTTTAGCATGTAATTATGAATGCTGCCACCCTATGCAATGTTTTTACCATTAAAACACAATCGGGGTGACAAACAAGTTAAATGCCATGTATGAAATATATATAGTATAATATATGAGCAAATGACCAACAATGATCCTACAGGACACAGAGACAGTAGCAGCCACAGCGCAAAATGTCTTTTATGAATCTGCTGGATGTACTTTTACTTTTACATGTATTCAAATAGACAATAAGATAAGTAAAGCTAGTCTCGAACCTGCGATTTGCAGGAAAAGACAGTATCAACTGACGCGAGCGCACAGCCCTTGAGCTATCAGTCCACATGTGACATTCAAAGAACTTCAATTTATAACTACTCCACACCAACTGCAGTAACTTTAAAAAATATTAGCACACACACACACACACACACACACACATATATATACACAGTATACTGTATATATATATATATATGAGCAGGTCTAATACTTTTAGTCTAACACTGCCGATGAGGCTCAATCTAGTTGCTTAACCACTTTATGTCCAAAGGGGCGGTAACACTACATTTTGTGCTCCACTCACTCCCATTCAAACGCATATAAATGCACTTTCGCACTACGCTGTGGAGAAAAGTTCAAGTTTGGTGAACTCTGAACTGCGGATCCAGATGATGAAAAGACGTGTGACCAATATAAGGTCGAAACCTCACACTTTGGCCTCTTGGTTCAATTTATTTCAATTAAGGATACATATCTTAAAGCTGTGTATTTTTATTGCAGAAAAGTGCAAAGACCGTATATTACAAAATTGAGAATATAATAGTACTAGTTATTTTTTAATTTATAATTTATAAAAGATAAAAACAAAAGGCCTCATGCCCAACAGCATATCTTGGTCCCTTGCGATGTCCTTGTCCTAGTGTGACCAGGGCTTACGCCTAATGTAACATAAGTCAGATCACTCGAAAAGTAATAATTTCACCAACATGGAGCAGACAAATACTGTATGCGAGTGTATGAATATAAGCATATGTGGTCATCTTCCGTAAGGCAGAGTGTTCAAATCATCTTTGTCTTGGATGATGCTCAAGTTCAGGAACAATGGCTTTGTGGAAGTTTGGTGAGCTAAATATAGAGCCAGACACTGACCTAATTGCAATTTTACCATGCACCAAGCAGGTAAGAGAGTCAGCATTCAAAAAGTGTGTGTGTGTGTGTGGCAGAGAGAAAAGAGAGAGAAAGACTGGAGAAAGAACAATGTCATATCCTTGTTTCTGACCGCTGGCACCCAGCCAAGACTAAAGCTGTCATGGGAAAAAGAAAGAAAGGGGTACAAAAAAGTGAGACGGAGCATGAGAGGGAGGCAGGGGAGTATGGCAGCAGATCCGTGGTTGCCGTGGTGTTCCAGTAAGTAGCAGACAGTAGCCACGGTGACAGACAGGTGGAGCACAGTGGTCTTGACGCTAAACTGCACAGAGGTCCGTTGAGCTACACTGCCTTATCCACACTACACAATAAGCAAACAAGTGTGTAGCATGTGTGTGTTAGTGTGTGTGCCCTTGCCAACAGAGGCAAGAGAGTCTTCACATGCTATAGAGCCCAAAAGAGACAGAAATGTCATGTTACCGTACTTCTTTTTTTTTCCCTCTCACCTTCAGTCTCTCTCTCTCTCTCTCTCTAGAACACAATGCCTCTTTTGACACGTCATATGCCCGCTGAGGCATTCTGTGGTTTTTAGGTCATACTGAATTTGAATGCAGCCTCAAAGCATATTCAGTCAACAATAACCCCACTGACTGCTCAAGAAAGTTCCTATGCCAGGCTCATTCTATAAGCAACAACTGGAAATATTAAAATAAAATCAACCTCACCAACTGCCAAGAGACAAAACTCTGCATGTAAATTCAGAATGTGTGATGACGAACAATATATATTTTTAAAAGACAATGGCTGTATATTTGCTGAGGAGAGGCAGATAGGTGAGCAATTTGTGTAGGGTCATGCACCTACTATATATAAGAAACAAAAATGCATTTCAACAACTTACTAGACCTGTATACAAAAGCAAGTCTAGGCAGTCCAGTGGTACAGTTTTTGATTTGCTTGCAAAGGGACATGGGTTCAAATCCCAACCTAATATATAAACTTAAAAATAAACTTTATTTTAGGGCTTTTTGACACTTTACAGTACAAAGACGAATAGAAACTAAAGGGTGCAAGTGGGAATAGGATCAAGACATATGAGAAACATGGCTCAACTGTGACCGTTATTTCACCAAGTAGGTTGTGTTTTAAGGCCTGTTCCACAAAATCTGTGACGATTTTGCGAGACGGACCTCTGACAGAAGGTTTATTATAGTCAAAATAGTATATAGACAAAAATGAAACTAAAAACTTTTTCACTCCAATACAGTAGGTGCCGCTATTGCTGTACCAGTCTTCTGTCCGCCCATTTAGCTGTTTAAGATTAATATACTGAAAATTAAAGCATTTATTTACCTACTTTAGCTAAATAGATTCATTATGTTCTTTCCATGGTATTGATGCATTTTGAGGAGTACATAATCTGTGTTTTTTTTAATGCGAGTGAGATTAGTAAAGAGCAGAGCTGGACATTTATTTGCACATGTATTTTGCAACAAGTTGGTCTATATTCCAGACTCCCAAACTCAAATTCTCTTTTTATTAATTATTTTATTAATGCCTGGGTAATATAACACAAGGTACAGTGATATAATATATATATATATACACACACTAACCTAAAGGATTATTAGGAACACCATACTAATACTGTGTTTGACCCCTTTTCGCCTTCAGAACTGCCTTAATTCTACGTGGCATTGATTCAACAAGGTGCTGAAAGCATTCTTTAGAAATGTTGGCCCATATTGATAGGATAGCATCTTGCAGTTGATGGAGATTTGTGGGAAGCACATTCAGGGCACGAAGCTCCCATTCCACCACATCCCAAAGATGCTCTATTGGGTTGAGATCTGGTGACTGTGGGGGCCATTTTAGTACAGTGAACTCATTGTCATGTTCAAAAAACCAATTTGAAATGATTCAAGCTTTGTGACATGGTGCATTATCCTGCTGGTATATGGTTGAAACGACAATAAAAACCACTTGACTTGGCTTGACTTGAATCAGGTAGGCCGTGGCATTTAAACGATGCCCAATTGGCCCTAAGGGGCCTAAAGTGTGCCAAGAAAACATCCCCCACACCATTACACCACCACCAGCCTGCACAGTGGTAACAAGGCATGATGGATCCATGTTCTCATTCTGTTTACGCCAAATTCTGACTCTACCATCTGAATGTCTCAACAGAAATCGAGACTCATCAGACCAGGCAACATTTTTCCAGTCTTCAACTGTCCAATTTTGGTGAGCTCTTGCAAATTGTAGCCTCTTTTTCCTATTTGTAGTGGAGATGAGTGGTACCCGGTGGGGTCTTCTGCTGTTGTAGCCCATCCGCCTCAAGGTTGTGCGTGTTGTGGCTTCACAAATGCTTTGCTGCATACCTCGGTTGTAACGAGTGGTTATTTCAGGCAAAGTTGCTCTTCTATCAGCTTGAATCAGTCGGCCCATTCTCCTCTGACCTCTAGCATCAACAAGGCATTTTTGCCCACAGGACTGCCGCATACTGGATGTTTTTCCCTTTTCACACCATTCTTTGTAAACCCTAGAAATGGTTGTGCGTGAAAATCCCAGTAACTGAGCAGATTGTGAAATACTCAGACCGGCCCGTCTGGCACCAACATACCATGCCACGCTCAAAATTGCTTGAATCACCTTTCTTTCCCATTCTGACATTCAGTTTGGAGTTCAGGAGGTTGTCTTGACCAGGACCACACCCCTAAATGCATTGAAGCAACTGCCATGTGATTGGTTAATTAGATAATTGCATTAATGAGAAATTGAACAGGTGTTCCTAATAATCCTTTAGGTGAGTGTATATATATATATATATATATATATATAATGTATATTGAAAATAACAGGTATTGTATAAAATATGATGCATATATTAAAAATATAAAAGAAAACACTGTCTCAGTCTTTTCTTTATTTAAATTATTGCAATACTTTGTTCTTTGTCCTTGCAACAAAAATAGCAATGTGGTTCTGCAATTAATTTGTCTAAAACATTGCATTTAACAAATCTTTTTATGGGATTTATTATTATGAGTTTAGAGCAAACGAATTGTCGAACCTCACTGCTAATTTTAATGCCATTACAGGTACATTGATATACATAATAAATAATGTACATTTAAGACAAAAAACATAAGCAGACTTTCAAAAACAGACCAGGTTTATGTTTGCAGTACAAAGGGTTCATGAACTGCAACTATTTATTTTGTAAGAGTATGATTTTTTGGGTGTGTGCATCAGCTCCAGTCCAATGCCTGTGTTTGCCAGTTGATTGGCGCCACCAATGCGCTGGATTGAGCAGCTGCAATGACTCTGTAAAAATGACAAAAAAGCTCTTTTCTCATTGGTCAGTCAGTTTTCACCACAGTCTTAAGAAAAATCAGAATCCATTGTTACCATTCAAAAGCTCATTCGGAACTAACAATCGAACCAAAAAAATGGGTTTGGTGTAAACAGGCCTTTAGGATTTACCTCCTGAGACCAGAGCATGATTGCTGAGCTGTTTCCATTCCCCTTTCAAATTTGTAACTAGTAGCCCCTAAGAAATATGCAAAAACGAGCTATAGATAGTCAGATGTTTTATTTTTTAATCAAATTGTTTATTATGTTTCCAGGAGTGTTGGTTATTCATGTTTCTGAGACATTTCATCAGAATTATCATAAAGTGCTTGGTCATTTCTCTTCTCTATACACAACATCACTGTGACCCAACATTCAAGCACATGGGTTCTCTTACCAATACTACACTGGTGACACACAGCTCTACTTGTCTTTCCAGTCCAACGACACCACGGTGACTGCCTGAATCTCAGCCTGTATGGCAGACATTCGGCCTGAATGAAAGAACACCACTTGCAATTTAATCCAGGGAAGACTGAGCTCCTAGTCTTTCCAGCCAACCCTGCTGTTAAACAAAACATCACCATTCAGCTGGGTTCAACTACAAAAAAAAAATATCTAAGGGTAACCATCTCAAATTCACAGACCACATCTCAATGACAGCATGATCATGTAAAGTAGATTTACACTCTACAATATCAGGAAGACCCTTCTTTCTGAACATGCCACAAAACTTCTTGTTTAGTCACTTGTCATAACTAGATTGGACTACTGTAATGCTCTCATTGCAGGCTTCCATGCATACGCAATTAGACCCCTGCAAATTATTCAGAATGCAGAAGCACGTCTGGTCTTCAACGAACCAAAGAGTGCATGTTCCACCACTCCTTGACTCTCTACACTGGCTGCCGGATGATGCACGCATCAAATTCAAGGCTCTGATACTGGCAAACAGAACAGTCACTGGGTCTGCTCCAGCATATCTTAAATTATTTCTGCAGAGCTACGTTCCCACCAGAATCTTGCGGTTGGCTAATGAGTGGCGCCTTGTTGTACCAACACAAAGAGGCACCAAATCACTTTCCTGGACTTTCGGTTTCACTGTACCTCATATAATTCTGATTGAAAGTAATGGCCAGCATCATCAATCACTGCCAACATATTCATGTACTGAATCTATGTACTGATTACCATGGTCCAAACATCATCTTCCACCTGAAACTGAACTTTTGGCTGGATGTTAGGAGTAAATTCACTTTGCTGCATAGAAAAGCTACAGGATATAGCTATAATCCTTCCTCCCTAATTAGGGAATAACTTAAGCTCCAGTTTGAAAGGCACATTATTTTCATCCTAACTCTGTATATAGCCTCTGAAGCAACATTTTCCAGCTTTTGGATGCATCCGTTGATTCTCAATGTTATAACGCACAGTGAATATAAGCTTTTTTTAAGGAAAATTAGGCTATAGTCCAAGTAAGTGGTAATTGGGCTTAACAGCGTGTCGAGTCACGATAAATTGATGAAATTTTAAAATTGGCATATCGGATGAAACTAGAGACTCTCCTCTTTTGACTTAAACATGTTTTAATGCAAAACCTAAATGAGGTTTATTACCAGATGTAGTTTAGTTGGCATTTCTCCCAAAGACAAACTGTTTAGATTGGCACAATGTTGTTTTGTCATATGACTCAGTGTGTTGAAAGTTTAACACTTTAATGAACTGAGATCAGTTGGTTTAAAATGAAATTAAATTATGCAAATCTTCTAGCGAATCCAAAACGTAATGCCCACGCATGTGGATGCGGGGTCTCAGGAGATTAACAGCCTTGTTGTTCCTGGAGCAACATTCCTATCAGACAGATTTTAGGCTTAGGCTTAAAAATGGGTTTTGGACTCAGAACATTCTTATCAAACTAGTATTTCCCATCTCATTTTAGGGGTAGTTAATGGTCAGTGTTAGGTTTAGGGATAGGATTAGGACTGTTTGACAGGAAAGATATTGCAGGACTAACAAACCTGTTCTACTGGCAAAAATCACCATAACTGTCTAAACCACCTACTCCAACTACTATGCCACAGCTCCAACAGATACATGAATAGCTTTTACACAATACACAGCACATGTGATTCAGAGGCTTACAGTAATTTACAGAGAAGCACTACTTGGCCTGACAAAGTGTTCGAGTGGTATTAGTGAGCTTGTGTCCAGCATGTGCAGCTGAAGAAATGTATTACAGGGCAAGTGCTTGCGGGCCTGGAAATACACCAAGGCCAGTGTGTTAGCATTGTGCTATCTACTCTACTGAAAGGACTGGTCTGCCGTAAGTGGGTGTGTGATAGAGTGTGTGACAGCTTGAATAGCACTAAATCAGATGTCCTCTGTCTAGGGTCTTTGTAATGCCTACTCACTGCTAATGGCTTTGAAACTCAGCCAAGATTTTATCTGGGTCTTTCGTTTAGTAACACATATTCTGGGGGGCCTGGGCAGCTCAGCAAGTAAAGATGCTGACTATTACCCCTAGAGTCACGAGTTCTAATCAACCAAAGCAACCAAATTGGCACGGTTGTTAGAGAGGGTAGAGTCACATGGACCAAGTCACATGGTCTATAATGTGTGGTTCTTGCTCTCGGTGGGGCACGTGGTGAGTTGTGCATGGATGCCACGGACTATAGCGTGAAACCTCCACACATTCTATGTCTCCGCTGTAACGCGCTCAACAAGCCACGTGATAAGATGCATGGATTGACTGTCTCAGACGTGAAGGCAACTGATATTCATCCTCCGCCACCTGGATTAAGGAGAGTCACTATGCCACCACGAGTACTTAGAGTGCATTGGGCATTCCAAATTGGGGAAAAAAACATTTTGATGCACATATACAGGCAGCAAAGCATACAAAAAATACAGTATATAGAAAGTGCACACAAAAATGTGTGGTATTGGAGGTGAGGATATGACTTTACCAGAGACAAACTCCAATAAACACAAGTTTCAAAACACCAAAGGATGCCTACAAATCAGCCTGACAGACAGACAGACAGACAGACAGATCAGATCGCGGTGAAACAGGCCGAGGCTGGATCACAGCCGGCCGAGCATGAAGGAGGAAAGGGAACTGTCACACATCCACTGTCATTCTCCAAAGCATTTTCTCTCTTCTCTAACACGCACACTGGCATGCTGACCTGCCTTGTCAGGTAAACTTCCCACGATGCTACCCATCTCTCCATAACACCATCCTGCTTTCTGTCGATATGACCTGTCAGTCATCCCCATGGAAACCAGGTAGTCGGAGTAGCCTCTAATAAGCAAGTGTGTTTACCTGATCAACAGCTCTGTTCTGTCCAGTCCTATTCTGTGGGATATCATGGCCAATGAAGTGCAGTCACCTTCAATGATATTTCAGAATTACCTTTCACACTGCAAATTACTGAGTTTTGGAGTTGCTATTTAAGTTATAAAAGCATCTCTTATGTAAGAACTTATAAGCATGAACTGTCTGTGATGCAGTGGACTCAAAATGTATTTGGACACTTAAGCCACAGTTAAAAATGTATGAGTTCCATTGCATTAGATTATAAAACATCAAAACCAGTGGCAACAAATGACACTGGACCTTTTCATACAACAAACTTCACATATCTTTTTGCAATTACTTTTAATTAAATGGTTCCAAGGTAATTTTAGATTATGTATATTAAGTTCAGTTCCCCTCAAATTCACACAGGTGTCCATGCAGAGTAACAATAGGTGTATAGCAGTTCACTGAATTCATTATGGACATGTTCCACTAATATTTGACAACCAGAAATTGCCCAAATAATTCTCGTCTTAATTTGGAAAAGTATGCCTATTGTTTTACAATGAAAACTGTTTTTTTTTTTGCTTTAAAAGTGTTTGACTTACTTATATTTACAATAAATGCCAATTCGTTTAATAATTTGTTGACTACTTTAATTAAATTAATACATTAAGTGTTTCTTAAAGTTTCCACATACTTTTGGGGTTCACTGAATTATATATGCAGTTTAATCAATCATTTCCTATATCCTATACTCATACACTGTCAATTACAATGAAAAACAAACCAATACATATTATCCTCTGGATATACTACAGGGCAGGCAGGCAAAATATTCACATTAGAGCATAATCCACATTGTAATCCAAAGTGTTGTGTGAATGGAGTAAAAATAAGCACACTGGAAATGCAAACTCTGAAGAGAGAAGGAGATAAGTGTGTGTGTGTGTGTGTGTGTGTGTGTGTGTTTTAGCCATGTTAAAAAGTGGGTTTGTTTGCCTGTGTGTGTTTGTATGTGTTCTGGCTTAGTTAATGCACTGCTGTGTGGTGGGATTCACTAGACCCCCCCCATGGCTGCTCTTGACCACTGTGCCCCTCAGCACTGGCATGCTTGTTTTCTCTGTTTTGTCTGGTCAAGTTTATATCTTCCTCTCTTTGTATCCCCATCAGAGATGTACTAGGACTAAAAATCCACCCAGAACAGGGCAATGGTGACTCCAAATGGAAATATTAGCTAATAATTCTGCTTACAAAAAATACGGAATTATGTTAGATACATATGCTACTTACACAATGATTATAAACATTTAAAATATTTTTAATATTTTTCTAAAATAGTTTAGTCTCTGAACATCTAAATATTCTTTGAAAAAAAAACAAATAGGCTATTTAATTGAAGTGCATGTTTATCCAGTTAAATAATAATAATAATTTACTGATGAAATCAAATCCGACATGACATTTGACATTAGGATTATATTCCCCCATAGCATTGTTATACATAATATTCAGCATTATATATAGTAGATAAATCAGGCACTCTCATTAAACCGCTGTAAACTTTAAATTCTCTCGCGCAGTCGGGGCCATGTTGTTTTGTCACATGACTCGTGCGTTGAAAGTTTAACCCTTTTCTGACAGCACAGAGTCTTCTAAACTGAGATCAATCGGTTTAATTTAAATGAAGGGTTGCATATAGTGAAGCCAAAATACAACACCCATGCACCCAGGATACTGATGGTATTTTTAATTAGATTCTAAATGTGTTAAGGCTACTGTTTTCTAAAATACTATAGTTTGTTTTACAAAAGCATTGACCAACTCAATGACAAGCCATCCATGAACCAAGCGATCAGTTTTCCCTACTGTGTAAAATTAGCTGTCAGTGCTGTTTAGAATGTCGGGGCTGTCTGTCCTTATGAGATGTTTGACTCTCTCCATATCACTGCAAAGCAGAACATTTTCGGTTTAATTCTAATGAGTCTCACAGGTTTTATGGTCTATGTCATGCCGTTTACTGTAATCCGCTCTGCATGAGCCACTGCATGAGCCATTCAAGCCTGGTGAATGATGCGTCTAACAAGTGGATCAGAACAAAGGTAAACATATTGGGTCTATACATACAAGGTCTGTCTAAGAAACAAACAAACAAAGCTAAAAGGTTCAACAGGCACTCATAGACTGTCAAAAATAGTCTCTCCATTTTAAGGCAGTATTTAAAGTATTGTTTACCCAAAAATGCAAATCATTTTGTTCCTCGTTTTACTGTTATGGTGCTTTTCTAATGTCATTTTAGATTTACAGTCTATTGTAAAATAGCAGATATTGTCATTTCATTATCTATTACTGTATTTGTAAGGAATACACCTGGGTTGAATACAATTTAGGCTCTTTGAACAGCATCTGTGGCATATTGTTGAATACCACAGAGAATAATTTCATAACAAAAATTAGACAGGTATTTTTATATCACAATTTCTAGGTATAAGTATAAACATACTTGAACATAACACAATATTTTACATGTTAGCATTAGATCGCTGTGATAAAATCACTTGCCAACCTTGTCTGTGCAATATGATATCCAATTTATCGACTTATATCAAGACCATGTAAACCAGGAAGTTTTGCTTGATAGGCACAAGGATACCAGGAAGCGACTCCATCCTCTGGAACTACATCCGTAAATGATAACCACCTGGATATTTTACACATGGAAGAATGGTCCCACCTCAGAATGTCATTCTCCAAAAAAATTGTTGCTTTTACAGTAAACCCTCCAGTAGACTTGCCTCTTTGGCTCCCATTACAAGTGCATATATGTACATGTTAGGGGACAAGTCAAACTTTTCCACAGTAATCAAGCTTAAATTGATTTGAAACATTCCTTTACAACTTAAAAACAATACCTAACTTTCTCTGACCGATCAAGGTCTGTGTATGTGCAACAACAACAAATCCTATGCGACAGCCTCTGATCTAACAACCTGTCCCCTTTCAGGCAACAGAGAAACACACACACAAAACTCTCATACTCTGAAATGATACAAAAGGTCAAGGTTAAGGCTCTGCTGGGACTGTCCTCATTAGTGCCTGAGTCAAAGTTAATGGCAAAATAGATCTAAAGTGTGAACTTTGCTGTCTAGTGGTTAGTAGGAGTAAGTAAGTCTCAAATACAAACATTCACACTAACTCAGGCACACAAGTGACAAGGAATTTGTGATTATTTTCTCTCTTGGCATTGCTTGCAGGCTATAAGCCATTTAGAATGGGTCTGCCTGGGCAACTCTACAAGGACAGAAGTGATGAGTAGAGAATGAGAGCAGTGGAGAGAGAGGAACAGGGGATAGCTGTGGCTCAGGCGGTAGAGTGGATCGGCTGCCAATCGCAGAGTTGGCGGTTCGATTCCCGGCTCACACTACTCCACATGCCGAAGTATCCTTGGGCAAGACACTGAACCCCGAGTTACTTCCAATGTCAGGCTAGCGCCTTGCATGGCAGCTCTGCAGCCATTGGTGTATGAGTGTGTGTGAATGGGTGATTGGGACACAGAGTAAAGTCATGTCAATGACAAAGTAATAGAGAAAGGACCTCTTAACCACACAAAACAAACCTGTGAAAAGCTGCATTAACAGGACTCAATGGAGCGAAGCATCAGCATTTCCCCTGTGTCATGTTGCACGTCCCTCTTACTGGACAATTTGGATTAATTATCTTATACCTGCGCAGTGCCAGCACTCAGAACTAAACAAGCCACTCTCTTTAGCGCTTATCATTTGGAGTTCAAAACTGCATGAATCACTGCTGTAGTGGATAGCCATGGTTAATATTGTTAACGATGAGTTTTAATGCCCATTGCAATGAATACTCAAACTTTAGCCTTTGGGAAACATTTACTGTTATTTGTATTGGTGCTATTTTAGTGCATTTCTATCTTTATACAGTGGAATACTTTGTTTGGAAAACATGAATAAAACCTTAATGTTACATATTGTTTTCTAAGAAGGAACTAAATGCATTTAACAGGAAAATAGGTACATATAGAGTCAATTTTCAGCACTTTCAAAAAAATCATGTGATTAATCACAATTAAATATTTTATTTGACTGACGGCACTAATTTTAATAGAATATTCAACTTCACAATGAGATGTGCTTATGATTGACAGGCAGAAAGCACATTAAAGTCTTCTGATTGGCTAATCAAAGAATGTGTTTGAAGCATGCATTCACATTTTTATGCTGTCACAGAGACCAGTGAGATATCTCAGGTCACTTATTTCGCTTGCTTACCATTTCATAAAATAAAAATAAGAATGCTTGCGTGTTGCTGCACGCAAGCATATTTAGTCTGCATGTGCTGCATGTTTCAAAGTGAATGTGTGAAGTTGATCATATGCTGAAAACACAAAATGTTTTAAGCGTTATGCACTGTGCTTGTTGTAGCACAGATTCACTGTGAAGTTCGCTGTACCTGCAGACTATACTGTGTATTTATGTAATGAAATAGCATATAACCAATGTCTTATCTGGATGTGTGAAACTACCGCCAAAACACAGAAAATGGAGAAGTCTTCATGTCAAAATATAAGCTTGAATTAAAATATAAGCTTGACACATGAAATTGAAGAAACAATGACGGACAAATGTTACTACGGTATAGTATACATTTAAATAATATTTACTTTATTAATAATAATAATAATAATAATAATAATTATTATTATTATTATTATTATTTTTATATTTAAGCAATATCTCACAAGCAAGAGAATAGAAGTTTTCATCAATGTTTTCATTTATAAAGCGATGCTCTGTTGTGCAACACTTAATTTGACAAAAATTCTTCGAGAATCTTAAGCACTTCATTTGATTGGATGGTATGGTGAAAAGTAATTTTTCTATTTTCCATTTGATTATGAAAGTTTCATGAATTAATTTGATTAGACACAATTTTGATGATGAAATTTTATTAAAATTTTAAATATGGAATGGAATGCACTGCATTGGCAGAACAATAACAGTTTTTTCCATACCAATATTGAAATTGATAGAGAGTGCTACCCTCTTTTTCTGTTTTCTATAGCTTACTCTGCATCTGTATTACTTAGGAGTTATTTTAAAAGCTGCAATGTGAAGACAAAACAATATTTCTGTTCTATAAACAGACCCAGTAAAATACAATTTGTGAACTAAACTGAGATAATAAAGTCTAATGGTTTCTCAGGTTTCCTTTTAACCACTTATATTGCTTTAATAAACACATGAAATGTGCCTCTCCTGCCCAATCTGGCTATAACTAAAAACAGTTCAATTAGCAAATATTACTTATTTTACGAAGTCTCTCTACACGTCTGTTACAAATTTAAGTCAAAGTCACCAGTGGCTTGATAAAGAATCATGTTTAATGCATAACACATCATCTTTCACCTCAGTTATTAATTTAAAAAGCATGCAAACTACATTGATCGGGTAATGGGCTGAAAGTCTGTTTTTTTTATTTTGTTTTTTAGTTTCAGTTGATGTCTTTTGCTAACCCTTGCAGAATCCATATTTCTGCTGAAAGAAAGAGTAATAGATACAGGGTTTCAGGAAAAGGGAAAAATGCCTTTTTGGCATAAGAAGGAGTCAAGCTGTGAGTTGTGAAGGCAGACATAGAAAAAGTAATGGCAAACTCATCTCCTGTATGAATGTACTGTCCAATCTGCAAAACCACTCCACACTTCAGCAGCCCTCGCTCTAACAGAACACCAGAAAATACATATTTGGGCTAACACTCTGCCTCTCTGCCTCTCTCCCACTTTCTATCTTTTTTAAATAATAATATATAGACTTTTTGGAGGGTGGAGTTATCACCCTACCCTCGAGTAGTTTATGAGAGTGGTTAAAGAAAAAAAATTCTCGGTACGAGGTGAACTTGGCTAGCTGTGAGGTTAAGTTTTCTTTGTGATTATTTTCTTTCAGATTTTTTTTATGTACATTGCCAATGACTGTATTATGTAGAGTTTTAAAGGATAATCACTATTACACATTAATTAATTAATGGTACCATGGCAATGCTTGTGGTTTTCAGATATGTACCATGGTAAAATTGATGTCATTCACATTATACAAATGCCAACATACACCTAGTGAAGTAATTTACAACATACAAAAACACATTCACATACACACAAACAAATACCACAGAGATGCATAATTGCATGCATGCAAACATCGCTTACAGAAAAGACGATAGAAATGAACAGGCATGTTATTGGCAAAGGACAAAAATCAGGAAAATTTACAGAGCAAAGACTACTGTATGAGCAAACTGTATCCACTTTGCTGCAGGAGGGACTGGTGCACTTCACAAAACAGATGACATCATGAGTAAGGAACATTATGTGGATATATTGAAGCAACATCTCAAGACATCAGCCATGAAGTTAAAGCTTAGTCACAAATGGGTTATAAAGTAGTAAAGTAGTAAACTAAAATAAAGTAGTGATCCTAACTGACCTAAGACAGGGAATGTTTTCTATGATTAAATGTTAGGAATTGTGAAAAGATATTTGGCTGAGGTGTATGTAAACTTCTGACATCAAATGTGTGTGTCTGTGTGTGTGTGTGTGTGTGTGTGTGTGTGTGTGTGTGTGTCACAACCAGGTAACCATTTAGGGTCACTTATTCAGTCTTTAATATTATTATTTTGTTACATTAATGGATTATAGTAAAGTCATCAAAACTATGGAAGAACAGAAATGGAATTATAGGAATTGTGTTGTGACTAATTCTTTTTTTTAAATAAATCAAAACTGTGTTATATTTTAGCATCTTCAAAGTAGTCACCCTTTGCCTAGATTTTGCAGAAATGTACTCTTGACATTTTCTCAACCAGCTTCTTGAAGTATCACCTAGGATGCTTTTTAAACAGTATTGATGGCGTTCCCATCAATACTGGGCACTTATTAGCTGCTTTCGTTATTATTCAGTTCAAGTCATCCATTTAAAAAATGATGTAGTGTGTGTGATCACCTGTTGTTGATGCTGTAGTCTTTTAGTAAGCTTTCTAGAGATTTTCTCAGTGGAAAAATAGCTATCCAAGCAGGGGGATTCCTCCCTATTTCATGTTAGCTGGTGCACAAGAGTCTTTCAAGTCAAGTCAAGTCAAGTGGTTTTTATTGTCGTTTCAACCATATACAGTTAGTACAGTACACAGCAAAACGAGACAACGTTCCTCCAGGACCATGGTGCTACATAAAAACAACAAAGGACCAACATAGGACGACATGAGACTACACAACGAAATAAAATACCTATATAAACTACCTATATATACCTATATAAAGTGCACGTGCAAACATGTGCAAAAAGTACAGGACAGTACAACAAATTTCTGACAATGAACAGGACAATAGGCACAGTGAGAGACAGTGCAGCGCCGACCAGTACACAATAGTGCAAAAAGATGACAGTTTCTAAAAATTTAAACATAACATACTATGAGATAATGTTCTATGCACATAGCAGTTATTGAGGTAGTAGACAGTTATAAAGTGACAGTAATTAAAGTGCAACTCAGGACACGTGTGTGTCAAACCAGTCTCTGAGTATTGAGGAGTCTGATGGCTTGGGGGAAGAAGCTGTTACACAGTCTGGCTGTGAGGGCCCGAATGGTTCGGTACCTCTTGCCAGACGGGAGGAGGGTAAAGAGTTTGTGTGACGGTTGTGTGGGGTCGTCCACAATGCTGGTTGCTTTATGGATACAGTGTTTTTTGTAAATGTCTTTGATGGAGGGAAGAGAGACCCCAATGATCTTCTCAGCTGTCCTCACTATCCTCTGCAGGGCTTTGCGGTCCGAAACGGTGCAAGTCCCAAACCAGGCAGTGATGCAGCTGCTCAGGATGCTCTCAGTAGTCCCCCTATAGAATGTAGTGAGGATGGGGGTTGGGAGATGTGCTTTCCTCAGCCTTCGAAGAAAGTAGAGACGCTGCTGGGCTTTCTTGGTGATAGAGCTGGTGTTGAGGGACCAGGTGAGGTTCTCCGCCAGGTGAACACCAAGGAATTTGGTGCTCTTGACGATCTCCACAGAGGAGCCGTCGATGTTCAGCGGAGTGTGTTCACCTTGTGCTCTCCTAAAGTCAACAACCATCTCTTTTGTTTTGTCGACATTCAGGGACAGGTTGTTGGCTCTACACCAGTTCGTCAGCCGCTGCACCTCCTCTCTGTAGAGGTGATAGTTTCTTTCACTATAGAAACTGCAATCTACTCCACCATTTTGTCCTCTACAATGTGGGAAGTCTGGTAAGAGGTAAGAGCTTTGAGTTTGTGTAATTAATCAGTCTGTTGTGTTTCTCAGCTGTGATGAGCCTAAATGCTTAAGTTGTTAGTTTAAAGCCATCTAAAGCTATTTCCTAGCTTTATTAGTGTAGTAGTAATACCAGCGATCACAGAGCTGACTCACTTCACATCATCAACTGGCTCATATTACACACAAAAATGGTATTTTGCCTCCACCTGCTGGCTAAAATATGAAATGTCACAAAATTAAATGTAAAGAGACAGACTGCTCTTAACAGATCTGCACTGCTCACACTTTAGTTTAGAACAGCATGAACACAAGCACAGTGATACACACAGAAGTGTCTAAGTGCTGATGGTGCGAGAACATCAGGACTCATGGAACATCTCGTCCAATCAGACTCTAGGACTGGAACTAACTGTTGTGTGTGTGTGTATATATATATATATATAGAGAGAGAGAGAGAGAGAGAGAGAGAGAGAGAGACCAATCAGCCACAACATTAAAACCACCTGCCTTACAATGTGTAGGTCCCCCTTGTGCCTTCAAAACAGCGCCAACCCGCATCTCAGAATAGCAATTGATGCTAGACAAGCTGGTTGGAATATTTCTGTAACTGCTGATCTCCTTGGATATTCACACACAACAGTCTCTAGAATTTACTCAGAATGGTGCCAAAAACGAAACAGAAAAAACATCCAGTGAGCGGCAGTTCTGTGGACAGAAATGCCTTGTTGATGAGAGAGGTTAACAGAGAATGGCCAAAATGGTTTGAACTGACAAAGTATATGATTACACAAATAACCACTCTGTACAATTGTGGTGAGAAGAATATGGGTTTGTGCTGTTTTGATGACACAAGGGGGGAACAACACAATATTAGGCAGGTGGTTGTGGCTGATCGGAATATACAGTGCATCCAGAAAGTATTCACCATTGCTTCACTTTTTCAGCATTTTGTTAAGTTACAGCCTTATTTTCTTCAAAATTCTACAAACAATACCCCATAATGACTACATGACAGAAGTTTGTTTGAAATCTTTGCAAATTTATTAAAAATAAAAAACTGAAAAAAATAAAAAAAATAAACCACATGTACAGAAGTATTCACAGCCTTTGCTCAAAACTTTGCTGAAGCACCTTTGGCACCAATTACAGCCTCAAGTTTTATTGTGTATGATGCTAGAAGCTTGGCCCAACTATTTTTGGGCATTTTCTCCCATTCTTCTTTGCAGGATCTCTCAAGCACCATTAGGTGGGAGCGTCGGTGCACAGCCATTTTTAGATCTCTCCAGAGATGTTCAATTGGGTTCATTTCTGGGCTCTGGCTGGGCCATTCAAGGACATTCACAGAGTTGTCCCGTAGTCACTCCTTTGTTATCTTGGCTGTGCGATGTGTGGCTGTGTGCTTAAGTGTTGTTGTCCTGTTGGAACATAAACCTTCGCCCCAATCTGAGGTCCAGAGCGCTCTGGAGCAGGTTTTCATCAAGGATGTCTCTGTACATTGCTGCATTCATATTTTCCTCGATCCTGACTAGTCTCCCAGTTCCTGCCACTGAAAAACATTCCCACAGCATGATGCTGCCACCACCATGCTTCACTGTAGGGATGGTATTGGCCAGGTGATGAGCGGTGCCTGGTTTCCTCCAGACATGACGCTTGCCATTCAGGCCAAAGAGTTCAATCTTTGTTTCATAAGACCAAAGAATTTTGTTTCTCATGCTCTGAGAGTCCTTCAGGTGCCTTTTGGCAAACTCCAGGCGGGCTGTCATGTGCCTTTTACGGAGGAATGGCTTCCGTCTGGCCACTCTAACATACAGGCCTGATTGGTGGAGTGCTGCAAAGATGGTTGGTAATCTGGAAGGTTCTCCACTCTCCACAGAGAAACACTGTGTGACCATTGTGTTCATGGTCACCTCCCTGACTAAGGCCCTTCTCCCCCGATTGCTCAGTTTGGCTGGGCAGCCAGCCCTAGGAAGAGTCCTGGTGGTTCCAAACTTCTTCCATTTACGGATGATGGGGGCCACTGTGCTCATTAGGAGCTTCAATGCTGCAGACATTTTTCTGTACCCTTCCCCAGATCTGTGCCACGATACAATCCTGTCTCGGAGGTCTACAGACAATTCCTTGGACTTCATGGCTTGGTTTGTGCTCTGACATGCACCGTTAACTGTGGGACCTTATATAGACAGGTGTGTGCCTTTCCAAATCATGTCCAATCAACTGAATTTACCACAGATGGACTCCAATCAAGTTGTAGAAACATCTCAAGGATGATCAGTGGAAACAGGATGCACCTAAGCTCAAATTTGAGTGTCATAGCAAAGGCTGTGAATACTTACATACATGTGATTTTTTCAGTTTTTTATTTTTAATAAATTTGCAAAGATTTCAAGCAAACTTCTTTCACCTTGTCATTATGGGGTATTGTTTGTAGATGTGCTGTGAATACTTTCCATATGCACTGTACACACACACACACACACACACACACACACACACACACACACACACACACACACACACACACACAATAAAAACAAATTTAATTCAGATAATTAAAATGCATTACAAATTAAAAAAGCATTGGTAAGACAATAAAAAAACAGTGGCTTTAGAAGCCAATGTATTGTTTATTTGCATATTATTGAACATAAGCTAATCATTGATCTACAGTTCACAGCAATTTGTTTTGCAATTTAATTTGTCAATCAGTCCGAGATGTATTATAAGGGCTTGTCTAAGGATCCATCAGTGTACACCTGTGTCAGACGGGTGCTTTTGGTTGCGTTGCATCATGAACATACCATTTATAGGTTGTTGTCAAGTTAAGCATAGTTAAATGTAGAAAAACACGTCCTGAGATCCCGTCACTAGACCCCTCACTAGACCCACTGCAGTTTGCGTATCGTCCCAACCGTTCAACAGACGAAGACATCACCACCACCCTCCATCTGGCACTCACCCACCTAGATAAAAAGGACTCATACGTTCAAATGCAGTTCATAGACTTCAACTCACCATTCCTCAGCACCTGATTGGAAAGCTGAACCTGCTTGGCCTCGACACCTCCCTCTGCAACTGGATCCTGGACTTCCTGACTGGGAGACCTCAGTCAGTCCGGATCGGGAACAGCATCTCCACCACCACACTGAGCACTGACCCCCCAGGGCTGTGTGCTCAGTCCACTGCTGTTCACTCTGCTGACTCACCACTGTGCAGCAATGCACAACTCTAACCACGTCATCAAGTTTGCCGATAACACAACCATGGTGGGTCTCATCAACAAGATGATGAGTCAGCATACAGAGAGGAGGTGCAGCGGCTAACGGACTGGTGTAGAGCCAACAACCTGTCTCTGAATGTCGACAAAACAAAAGAGATGGTTGTTGACTTCAGGAGGGCACAGAGTGACCACTCTCCGCTGAACATCGAAGGCTCCTCTGTGGAGATCGTCAAGCACACCAAATTCCTTGGTGTTCACCTGGCAGAGAACCTCACCTGGTCCCTCAACACCAGCTCTATTACTAAGAAAGCCCAGCAGCATCTCTACAGTCTTCAAAGGCTGAGAAAAGCACATCTCCCATCCTCAATACATTCTATAGAGGGACTATTGAGAGCATCCTGAGCAGCTGCATCACGGCCTGGTTTGGGACCGCAAAGCCCTACAGAGGTTAGTGAGCACAGCTGAGAAGATTATCAGGGTCTCTCTTCCCTCCATCAAAGACATTTACACCAAACGCTGCATCCCCAAATCAACCAGCATTGTTGATGTCCCCACAAACCCCTCACACAAACTCTTCACCCTCCTGCCGTCTGGCAAGAGGTACCGAAGCATTCGGGCCCTCACGGCCAGACTGTGTAACAGTTTCTTCTCCCAAGCCATCAGACTCCTCAATACTCAGAGACTGGACAGACACACAGACACACCTGTACACCATCCAACTTTTGCACATGTCCAGAGTTGCACTTAATTCATTGTCACTTTATACATGGCTGCTACCTCAATAACTGCTATGTCCATAGAACACCATTTCATAGTATGTTATGTTTACATTCGGCATTTTTAGAAAGTGTCATCTTTTTGCGCTACTCAGATTACAAATGTGTACTGGTCGGCGCTGCACTGTCTCTCACTGTGCCTATTGTCCTGTTACTTTTAGTAATTATTGGACTGTCCCATACTTTTTGCACACGTTTGCCCGTGCACTTCATGTAGGAATGTTATTTAGTCTGTGCGAGCTCATGTGGTTCTGTGTTTTCCTATGTTGTTTTATGTAGCACCATCGTCCTAGAGGAACGTTGTCTCGTTTCGCTGTGTACTGTACTAACTGAATATGGTTGAATGACAACAAATGAATTTTTCTTGTTATCTATATAAGCTGCGCATTGCCTATACAGCTGAAATTTCACTTACTGTCCCCTGTAGAAAACAGTTGGTAACTTCAAGCTTGAACTGCTCAGTAATCTTCCTTATTAAGGTCAAGGGACATAATTAATTGTGTTACATTTTTTAACATGTTATTTTTTAAATAATTAATCACATTATATAATCACAAGTTAAATTAACAGCCCTAACTAAAATTATTTAGTGCATGTTCTTAGGAGTGCTAAACCTACATTCTGTGGATATTATTTCTAGATTGAGTTTTACAGAATATGTGGTCTCCCAAAATCTCATGCCATTATATCATGTCCGTAACACAAGTTAATTTTCCAACTTTTCTGCAGGGGTTTATGATTATATACAAATGGTTTGACATACTGGCACGGAGTACTTTATATGTGAAGTTAAATTGAACGTTTTCACTGCAAATATCATGTCCATAATGCTTGAAATGCCCCTTAACAATAACAAATGAACCTGTCAGCAACTGTGGCTATGGTACAAACCTATTTTATATCAAACCATTTATAAACTTTTATTTATCTAGATTCATTCAAATAACCCGGACTTCCTTAAACAAAAATCAGTAGCCTCAGTAGCCTCCGTGTTCTCAACTCTAAAGTATGTGCATGACGCAGCAGTAGTGGCTCTATCCAAGGTAAGGTTAAATTACACTCGTTTGGGTAAAAAATGCTTAAAGAGAAGGCACAGAATGCACAGTTTATCGGGAATTCACGTGTGCTATATTTTAGGTCTGAAAAACAGAATTCTGGATGATTCTGTAAAAATCGCATCCCTGCTGAATTTTAAAGACTTCATATTTTAATTTTTTACAAGGCTTTAAGAAATACACACTCATTGGTGAGGTTCCATGAGTGTCTACTTATTAGAGCTGCAAGATTAATCGTTAAATGATCGCAATCTCGATTCAGACACCCACGCAATCTCATTTCTAAATGACAAATTTATTAAAATTCACTCTAAGATGCATTTTTAAATGTTGATCTTTGCAATTTTATATGGCATCTACAAAACATAGCGCTCCTGCACGTACACAGCATAGTGTTTTACAAACTGCAGTGTGCAACCATGATTAGCTAGTGTGATGGAATATCTGCTCAGTTCAATATTTTAATAGCCACAGATGCAAAAAAAAAATATTACAAAAATACCCTTTCCAATGCTCGCATGCATGTGTCTGTCCATGCGCTTGTGTCTCATGATGAATGCAGGGCACCCACACAAGACTAATTTGTTTTTAATCAAAATATCCCTCTTCAGGCGATAATAATGTAAACAAGGCTGTTAATGAATTATGAGATGTAAACAGATGAGTTTAAATCTGTGCTGTCTTGACAAGATATTAAAGCAAATACAGCTGTTAATGTATAAGCTGACAGGACAAATTCTTCAAAATGTTAGATCTGTGCGATGCCTAAATGTATATAAGCTGCACGCTGTCTGTTATAGGCATTAAGACATTCCCACTGCATCAAATCAGCATTATTGTAGCCTATATCTAATAATCACACAGTAAAGTGTGTCAAATATGAATTAAGTTTAATTTTTGCATTAAATTACTTTTTTAATGTTTTTATATTATATTTTTAAATGTTTAACTGCAACTGTTGCTGAAAAACTTAAAGCACTATTTAATTACTAGCTCTTGAATAATTCCTTTAAAAGCTTGAAGAAGTTTTTTTTTTACAAGAGACAATGAATGACTCATTGCTTTAATTTAAATTGTTAATATTTTTTGGAAACTTTTTAAAATAAGAGTTTCATTGCATTTTTGCCTACCAGTGCAAAACTAAATTAACATAGAACTGTTAATGAAGCATTTTTTCCTGCTTGTTTTGCTTTTTACTTAGAACATGAAAAAAAGGCTAAGTTGTTTCATTCATTTTTAAAGCACTTTAAGAGAAAATGTTATTATTATAAATGAATAATTGTATATATATGCACTGGTGGCCAAAAGTTTGGAATAATGTACAGATTTCGCTCTTATTGAAAGAAATTGGTACTTATATTCACAAAAGTGGCATTCAACTGATCACAAATTATAATCAGGACATTAATAATGTGAAAAATTACTATTACAATTTGAAAACTTTGAAAAGCTTTGCAGATCCTTGGCATTCTAGCTGTCAGTTTGTCCAGATACTCAGGTGATATTTCACCGCACGCTTCCTGTTGCACTTGCCATAGATGTGGCTGTCTTGTCAGGCACTTCTCACGCACCTTACATTCTAGCTGATCCCACAAATGCTCAATGTGGTTAAGATCAATAACACTCTTCCAATTATCTGCTGTCCAATGTCTGAGTTCCTTTGCCCACTCTAACATTTATTTTTCGGTTTCAAAAGTAGCCTTTTCTTTGCAACTCTTCCCATAAGGCCTGCACCCCAGAGTCTTCTCTTTGCTGTTGTACATGAAACTGGTGTTGAGCGGGTAGAATTCAATGAAGCTGTCAGCTGAGCACATGTGAGGCATCTATTTCTCAAACCTGAGACTCTGATGTACTTATCCTCTTGTTTAGTTGTACATCTGGCCTTCTGTATCTCTTTCTGTCCTTGTTAGAGACAGTTGTCCTTTGTCTTTGAAGACTGTAGTGTACACCTTTGTATGAAATCTTCAGTTTTTTAGCAATTTCAAGCATTGTATAGCCTTCATTCCTCAAAATAATGATTGACCTATGAGTTTCTAGAGAAAACAGTTTCTTTTTTATTTTTATGCCATTTTTGACCTAATATTGACCTTAAGACATGCGTCTATTGCATAATGTGACAACTCAGAAACAAACACAAAGACAATGTTAAGCTTCATTTAACAAACCAAATAATTTTCAACTGTGTTTGATATAATGGCAAGTGATTTTCTAGTACCAAATTAGCAATTTAGCATGATTTTCTCAAGGATAAGGTGTTGGAGTGATGGCTGCTGGAAATGGGACATGTCTTAATTTGATCAAAAATGACTTTTTTCAAATAGTGATGGTGTTGTTCTTTTACATCAGTAATGTCCACTCTGTGATCAGTTGAACGCCACTTTGGTGAATTAAAGTACCAATTTCCTTCCGAAACAGCAAAATCTGTATATTATTCAAAAGGTTTGTTATAAATGTACAGAATATATATATATATATATATATATATATATATATATATATATATATATATATATATATATATATAAATAATAAATTACATAATAATAATAAAAAATATGTTAAAAAAGTACATTAAAAATTGATAGTTGTGAAGCAAAATGAGAGCTTTTTTTCCAATTATATCAAGGTGCTGTTTGGTTTGTAATGTATTCGTTGAACCCTCTTGACATTTTAAATTTAAATATTTTATTTATAACTTTATTGCATTGTGAAGCAGAGAACATTTAGCAAGAACCACTAGTTACTAGTACCTTTATGTCCAGGTTTTGCAATTGACTTAAATAAGCATTTTTTTCTTCAGAATTATGAGAGAATCATGATCTTTATTCTAAGCAAAAAAAAATATGCTTCTCAATTTATCCAGAATCGTGCAGCTCTACTACTTATACAGGTTCATCCTGTTTTGAGTATTCCAAAGATCTGCAATTCAAAAAGCAAATATATTATTATCTCTCCTCAGATGTAGAAGGCTTGTGTCAGAAAGGATGTCATGGGTTGCTATGTGAGACAGAAAACCAATCCAAACCTGATTTGGACTTTCCAAAACCACTGGGGCATCAATCTGTTTTGCTCTCTGTGGATGGAAAAAAATACCAGCTCTCTGACTTTACTAGGACAGCGGTGTCAAAAATCTCTTTAAGGGTCTACTTCTTTAAGCAACAAATAGAACATTAAAAAAAAAAAAAAAGAGAACTTTGATCAGAAGCGCTATCACTGAATGTGAATTTGGTTTTTGTTGCATGTAATTATGGTAAGAATAAGAAACAAAAAGAAAGATTAAATAATAAGAATGCAGGAATTCCTTGCATTTTGAGAGGGATTTTCCCTCCCACATAGAAAATGTGGACATTAAACTATGACTACATTCAGCCTAGATATAAACACCATCTGACTGTATAACTCTGTGAAATCCCTTGTTTTGGGGTGAATCAGATCTCCTCTGTATTACCACAATTACTCAAATGTTGCCACTTACAATAATTAATCAACATTAGAACAAGGGCGTAAAGAGATTAAAGGGAAAGGAGGAGGCGAGAAAATAATAGTTTAATATAAAACTGAACCAAAAGACACAAACACACACACACAGCTGTCCATAACTCACTCTCTCTCTCTGTCTGTCGCACTGCAGTCTCCAGTCGGCCCTTATCCCTCTCAGAAGCTTGATTAGCCTGATTAGGGGCCGAGTGTGCGGAATCAGGACCCGGCCTTGCCCTCGCCCTCCCACAAAGGGTAACAACAAATGCATGTGCATATGCACCTAATATGAATCCTGCCGAATTTTTGTACGAGAACCTTTTTTGCACAACTATTATTTGTGAAGGAGACCCAATGATGTCAATCAATCATGATAAGACAGGTATTTTTAAGCGCCATGTGTGACAACGACACAATTTCCTGATCAGAGGGTTCAGATGGCTGATCTTCCCAGTAGAGGCCTAGAAAGGGTTAGAAAATACATGTGGAGGGGAGTGTGAGATGGGCTGTAGCGTGAGGAGGGTCAGAGAGGATGCAGCTCTCGAAAAATCAGGCTGGATTTTTAGGGAGTAATGCATGATGAAAGTGACTGAATTAGGCCAGGTATCTGGTCGCCTGTCATTGGACTATCCACACACACACACACACGCATGCACACACACTCAACAACCCCCTAATGACTGCCCATCTCTTTCCTGTCATACTCCATCACACACAGACTTTCTGACCACTCTGTATCCATGGCACACACACCTACCAAATCTGACAATTCACATATTCTAGTTTGTGTCTCTGGCCAGTGCTGCATTTCTATGCACTGTAAAAAAAAGAAAAACTTTAATGACCAATTCTATCTAAAAAATTTTGTTAGCTCAATAGATGTTAAAGAAGTAAATCTAAGTTGTGGTGATATTACTATTATGTTGGCTCAAATTGAAATACATAGGCCAAAGGCTACAGTCTCTAGCATAGGTCGCTAGAGTGCCTCTTGAGGCCAGGGGAGTGAGGTTTACACACTGCACAGCTATTACGTACCACCTGGCTCCCGTTACACAAACACCAGTTGAACTACAGGAAATTTATTTTAGTATTTCTTCTTAGTTCTTTAAGCAGAGTTTGGAGGTGAAAAGAAGTGCAATTTATTCATTTGGAAGATGCTTTTATCCAAAGTAATTTACATTCAATGTACACATTTTATTAGTATGCATATTTTCTGGGAATCAAACCCATGACTGAATATAACCGTTATAAATTACATATTGATTGGTAAAACTTATTTTCCTTTTTGAGCAAATGTTATATTGTGGCAGCATTTGTTTTCCTATTTTTTTTTTTTTTCATTATCTTTTGCAGTGCATGTATGTTCGAGTGAGTATGGGACAGAAATAAACTTGAAATAAAATGGAAAAGGAGAGACACACAGAAAATGAAAACAAGATAAAAAGGAATGACAGTCCCAAAGAATGTGTGAGAGCATCCTATTCTGGTCTGTTTGAGGACATAAAGTCCACCAGAATTGGATTAGTCTTTTCCAGTGCTTTTAGTGTAAGTGCTGTGTTTGGTTGGACATGTAGCAAATAAAGTCCCATTTTTAATCTCTTATGAGAACTTAAAATTCCTATCCAGCCACATAAAAGCCACTTACTGAATTCACCTGTATGAAAACCACACCCAACCATCCAGAAAAGAGAATAGAAAGACTGATGGATGTAGAAGAGGGGTGACAGCTGTACATCTCTTATCCAGCTCTTAAAATCAAATTAATTGACTCTTTAATTGCATTTAAGCACAAAGTAAGTTGCAGTTACATTGGAGTCAGTGAGGATGGAAAAGTTTGGCATAGGCTAAAAGCACACATTCCTGCAGCAGCTTTAGGGAATGAATAGCGGTCTGTTGATCTGATCTTTTTAAGTGTTTGGGGACTGGACAGGCATTTGAAGTTATGGTCGTTTGATGTTATGTGTGTGTGTGTGCATGGGAGGTATGGGATATTGGGAATATATGCACTTTTGGGGGAGAATGAGAAAGTGACATCAGAAGAAAGTACTGCTAAATGCATCTCAATTGGGACAACCAATCAAGCGCTGCTAAAAGTGTTTAGGGAGAAGAACCCTAGAAAAATAATTTTGGCCAAAAGCTTTGGTCAACATCAAATAAAAATTGACCCTATTTGCTTAGTACACTTAATACATTGTTTATAAATACAATTAATGTGCATGTCATTCCAAAAAAAAGAACATTTTCTTCGTAAGCTTTTTACTTTTTGGCAGATATAACAACATAAATTGGAAATAATATTAATGAATAGTCAAATAGATTTTTAGGCATTGTTTATGGCAACAATAGCAAATAAAGAATGATTTGAAAAAGTAGTACTGTAATACTGTTGAGATGTGTTGAGGTGCTGTTGGGGATAAAAGTAACCTTCAGCCTCTGTCCCAGTAAAAAAGCCTCTTCAAAATGAGGTGCTGTCTGCTGGGAGTAATCCTCCACCATTTAAAATAAACAAGCATATAAGTCTGGCTCCATTGTGCTATGTAACACCCTCTTTTCACAATCCATTCAGATCCCAATGGATAAAATCAAGCTTTTTGTGTGTGTTGAAAATAATTTATTACTCTGAAATATGCCACATTATTGTAGTAAAATGTGACTCAATGTTGATAATGTTGACATTCAATGAGCAAAGAAATAAAAGTCTGTTTATGTGGAGATGCTTTTGTAATTGTGTTTTAACTTGTGGATTATCATACAGAAGTGCACGTCATTGTGAGAGTGTTGAAGGAGACAATATGTATGCTAATATGATCCAGGAGGGTATTTGCTTTTATATTTATGCCGTATATAGACCAAGAGGGTAACAAATAATGTTCATTTTCCTATAATACTCCTAAAGGGACAAGGTTTGCCCATATTCCTCTGTGGTAACACAAAACTCTCACAGTGGGTAAATAGGTATTGATTTAACTTGGGATTTACTTTGAGGTCAGCACTTTTAATGAAAAAAGAAAAGAAAACAAAAAACAGACTTGATCCCTGGTCTGCCATCGGCAGCCCAAGCCAAACCGCAAGTGTAGTGAGCACATTACTCCAAACCACAATGCTGTGTATTAACTTCCAAATAGACCACACAGCACTAATATCCATTTGCTGAATGGTTTTGATTTTTAGCTGAATGAATTTGCTGCAATTGAGTATTTTGCTAAAATATCAATAGCAGCACACTTATCTGCTCCTTATATGAAGCTAAACTTATTATGAGCTGGGTTACGTAAGAGGAGATTAAATTAGAAACAACCTAGTTTAGCACAACCTTATGAAGACAAACATAAAGTAATAAATTATTTGAAAATGAGGCAACATGCCCACAGGCACATGAAACAGATGTTCAGACACAAGTAGACTAAACAAGGCTGTTCTGCTAAATTATCTATAAAGCATGCATATTGTGTGTGTACCAATAGGTGGCAATTACTGTTTGACTTATTTTTAAACAAATGCATCTTAAAGTACCAAGTTCTTGTGGAATAATAATGTAAAAATGGTTGGATGGATGGATGGACGGACGGATGGAAGAGAAAATATGATGTTGTAAAAGAGGTGTCGAGGGTAGTATAGAGGGAATATATAAGGGTTGAGAGAGGAAAATGACAGAGAAGAACAGAAGAGAGCATTTGCAAAGGGAGTGTGTCAGATTCAATTACATTAGATATGCTGCCTCTTCTAACACAGCTAAGGCATTTTTAACTACACAAACAAGTCAGGCTGAACACAGCCCCGGGGCCAAACAAATTACGCTTCATCAAGCCGCAGATCAACGTGGAGTGATATTTCAACAGAGTCCATCAGAACACCAGCAGCTGGAACCAGACAACCTCACTGCCACAACAGCGATCTGTCCCTGTACAGTACAACTTTTAGATGTTAACATAAGTTTTTGCATTACACAGAGAACCGTTTGTCTGGTTTGCACTGGTACATGGATGTTTACATTTAAAAGACATTTTAAACATGCAATTCTCAATTTGTTCCTCTAGTTTTATTCAAATTGAATTATTTTGAAGTACATAGCAGGGCTCGACATTAAGCAGTCAAATGGTCATTCACTTGAGAAACAAGAACATTTTTTTAAATTGTGCTGTAAATATAATTTATTCAGAAGCAATATTCTCATCAATACTCTGAATTAGTCACTCGTTTCCAGGAAGACATGATGCAATCGTATACCGTCTTTTGGCTATATTGTTGTTCTTGGCAAATACCTTTAACAAACTTAAACTGATCACCCAAAAATGTAAATTCTGTCATAGTTACCCGATCTCTTGTTGCTCTAAGCACACAGATGAGAGAAATTGAAATGGAACACAAAAGGAGATGTTAGGCAGAATGTTAGTCTCAGTCACCTTACACTTTCATTAATCTTTTTCCCACACAATGAAAGTGAATGGTGACTGAGACTAACATTCTGCCTAACATCTCCTTTTGCGGTCCATTGATAAAAGAAAGTCAAACAGGTTTGCAAAACATTAGGTAAGTGTGGCAGGGCAGAGGGCGGAGCCGGGTTGTGATTATACACACCCGGTCCCTTATCAGGCTAATTAAGCCTCCGAGAGGGATAAAGGCTGATGGCAGACGGTGGTGCGACGAGAGAGGGATAGTTTACAGACATGTCCGTCATGTGTGTGTTTGTCTTTTGTTTCAGTTTACCAATTTAACTATTATTTACATTGCCAAGCCGGTTCTCGCCTCCTCCTTTCCATTGAAATACGTTACAGTAAGTTATGACAGAATTGCTATTTTTGGGTCAGCTATCCCTTTAAGAGTTTAAGTCAGTTCCTCTAAAATCTGTATTAGTCTCAAAAATCTCATATCGGTCAGGCTGTAGTACATATGTGTGGCAGCTTTCATGCCATGTGACCCTTGGACCATGTATTTAAAAGTTTTAGCCTCATTTGTTGCCACTTGATTTATTGTTTTATTATCCAATACAACACAATGAAATTCATACATTTTAGGAATGGCAAGTAACCAAATATTTCTTGTGACCACAATATTTATGTAATTTCAGTAAGCAAATTATGAAGGGTTAGTAAGTTGGTCAAACTTTAAACAGAACGGAATTAGACTCAATAAAATCAACATATGATTTGGCAGTTATACAGTAGAGAGAGGACAGGAATGCAGGTCAGATGCGAACCTGTTGTCTCCTACATGAGCACCACAACACAATGTGCCTATAGCATGTCTGCAAACGACTAGGCAATAGCTCCAACTACATGTTAAATTTGTAAAACCCACAATGTGAGCCATACTCTTGTCTCTTTTTCCTCCTATTTCTCTCCCTTAGTATGTTCACTTTTTACTGTAATGGGTGATGGCATTGCAAAAAGAGTAAAGCTTGTCTTATTATTTTATGAGCCACCACAAATAAACTAGTGATCACACATGCACGCACACACACACACACACACACACACACACACACACACAAAGTACCACAAGATCAGATATGAGCAGAGCTGTCCCTTGAATTTACAGAGCCCAAGATAAAATTGTTATGGGTGGGCCCCCTGGCTATAAAACAAGGACCTTAGTGGGCCCTGTCCGCCCCCCTTCACAGGGCCATGGACACCACTTTTGGTTGTACTCCTTTACAAAAGCCCTTGATGTGAGAGCACTACAAACCAAACACAGGGGCTGCATCCTTCCATAAATGTGTGTGGGTGTATAACCTTGTATTTACAACAAGTTCATGGTCGGATGATGCAGCAGCAGACATGAGCACTTTACACAGAAGTATTACACAACCGCTGAATGTTTTTTTTTTTTTTAAATAAGCATTATACGACTGACAGACACACAATTCTGGTAAAATTGAGGCCAGTGTAGAGTTATATTACAAAAACTGTCCAAATACACACAACTAAAGTAAGAGGTATTCTGACATTCAGAGGTGTTTTAAATGTCACGCTGAATGGATATTGAGGATGTGTTTCCACTTCACCAACACCTCTCCTCCACTTTGGCCATATGCACACAGTCAGTGTATGGGACAGACAACCACATTTACCAGAGGGGGAGGACTCTGGTAAACCTTTAACCGAAAATCTCCATTTACTGACAGATAATTCTAAATGCTGTCTGTCATTGTGACAGATAAAAAAGAAACAAGAAAACTATTTAAACCTAGTGCATCTTTTTTTGCATCTTGGCTTCACTCTCACATTACGAACATTAAAGCAGTGATTGGTTTCTGGGGGTGTGCAGCTCAAAAATGAATTTTGCTGCAACTGATGCATGATTGTCCTCCCCCAGTAACACCAGCATCTGATCCGTTTCTGCTGAACTGTAAAACTGTGGCATGAGGTTTGAGAGTTTTTCCAAAGTATTTCTCTCTCACCTCTGTAAATTTCTCACAGTGAAGGAGAAAGTGTGTCTCTGTCTCGACCTCACCCGTGTCACAGTGAGCACAGACTCGTTCTTCCTTTGGAAGCCATGTTTGTCTGTGTCTTCCTTTTTCTATGGCCAGACTGTGAGCACTGAGTCTGTATTTGGTGAGGATCTCTGTTTTGGATCTCTTACGGTGTGGAGATATTCTGCCAGATTATACTTTCTGTTTAGGGCCCGATAACATTCCAATTTGCTTTGGTTTTTACAATAATTCTCCCAATGGTACAAATGTGAATTTTTGCTTTCTTTTATGATTTAGTTTATTCTGATTTGGTTTAGTTCAGCAGTGCTTGTCCGAAATTGGTGTTTGTTAGTTGTTAGTGGTTTTGTGAGTTTCAGAGCCAGCTGACAAAGGGGACTGGTTTTAGGCTTCATCTCTTGGGTTTTTAGGGCGTCATGTTGCAGTGTGTTAGGGGAACTTGAATTTAGGTGTGTCTTGAATGTGTGGGTGTGGTGGTGGCATAGTGGGTTAAGGTACTGAACTGGTAAGCAGAAGGTTGTTGGTTCGATCCCCACAGCCACCACCAATGTGTCCTTGAGCAAGGCATTTAAATCCAGGTTGCTCCAGGGGTATTGTGCCTGTAATAAGTGCACTGTAAGTCGCTTTGGATAAAAGCGTCTGCCAAATGAATAAATGTAAATGTAGAATGTGAGGGATCGTTTTTCAAGATGTATAATTAGGGGGTATCTGCCTAGTTCGGCCTAGCATGCATTAGTAGGTGTTTTTCTCTGAACTCTTAGAATGTTTCTACAGAATTCTGCATGCAGGGATTCTATGGGGTGTTTTTCCCATCTAGAGTAATCTGCCATACAGAGCAATATGCATAAAAATACTATCAAATATTTTACACCAAATTGTTACAGGAATGTCTATTTGGGTAAATTTGCCTTTAATAGCATAGATTGCTCTTCCAGCTTTCTCTTTTAGTGCATTCACTGCCAGATCAAAACCCCTTGAAGCACTGATTTTAAGACGAGTTAGTCTGTCTCTCTCTCTATCACTCCAGTGCATGATAATTATGCTCAAAAAAGTAGGTTATTAGTTGTAATATTGGATATAATTTTACACAGATATGGTTAACAATTTTATCACACTAAAATCATGACTCTTATGGCAACACATACTGTATAATGTTAACATTCTTTTGCCTTACTTTGAATGCTGCCATTTGAGCTTAACTTGTATTGAACCAAGGACATTCCTTTAATAAACGAGTCCAATGGAGGTCTAATAAATTATCAAAAACTTTTGGATGACACAGCTCATATCTCATTACCAGAACCCCACATGTAGAACACAACACACACAAGACAAGTGTGTGTGTCATGCAGAGTTGTCCACTGCAGTTCCATTCACACAGCACAGGTTTACAGAACTCCCTAAAAGGCCACGTTCACACAGCAGCCAAATCCTTCTGTGAGTCCTGTTTTAGAGTGCTAAATGCGGTTGCATTCACACAAAGTACAGTTATTAACAAGAGCGCCAACCGCATTCTATAATCGAACTGAATCCTGAAAATGTTAAAGACTAACAATGACATTTGTGTGTTGTGTCATGTGATGAGAATCAAAGTGCAATTGTGTGTCCTAAAAATTAAGTCAGATTGTCCATTTTGGTTACAGAATGCAGAACATAACCATATTATGTGTGAACATAGCATTTGTAATTCTCTCCCAACCTCTGACCTGAATTTGTCTATTCAGATGCAAAACTGTCTGTCACACACATGCCCAAACACTGGGTTTATGCCTTCTAGACTCATTACTGAAGAGGTCAATTGACCTTGTGAACCATCTAAAACACATTATCATTATTTCCAGCCCAGCTTTCCAGCTATCTGTACAGCCCATGTTTAGTGCCTTTGCCACCTGCTGATTTTCCAGCCATTATGGACACAAATGTACTGACCCTACAATTAATAAATTTAGGGCATTGCTAATGTGTGCCACTGGCAGTGTGAATGTGTGTGGAGTGCATGGGTTTCCCTTTAATTCTTGTCAGTAATCAATAGTGCGGTTGGGGCTGAGTTGTCATTGGTTTTCATGTGCATTAAATGGCACCTATTGGTGTGGTTATCTGTATTTTGCCATTAGTGATTAGCAAACAGCCGCTAGGCACATGTAGTTAAGTTGGCTTAATGCTTTCTGCATTTAAAAGTAAAAACTATGGGGTTCAGACTACTAAAGGAGTACAAAGTGTAGTCTCCCAAACAGGCATTTTCAGGGCCTGTGCTTAGGGCTCCAGACGGTGTAGTGTGCACATTCAAGGTCAACCGATTTGGGTTTTTTAATAGTCGATCTCGATATCCAGAGAGCAGGGTGGCCGATATGCCAATATAATGGCGATATATCACATAATTTAAAAAAATAAAATCTTTTATAAATTACATTTGTCTACAAAGTTAATTAACTTTTATTTAGCGTTATATTTACCCAACATTTCAAACTTGCTTTTAACTTGATGGTAGATAAAATTTTCTCCCCTCATTTCTGATTAATCTTCCCATTTTAGTACCGGTAATTGTTTGCACAAAGAAACTGTGCAAGAAAAAGGACATAAAAAGTGCACACAGTGGTCCAGCATCCATGGTTGTTATTTGCACATAAGAAATCGCATTTTCTCAAACAAAGACTATTTGTACATACAGTGCACAGTGAATATGACATTTAATTATAGCACACGTGAAGTACATTTACTGTGAAGTTGCTCTTACACGCTAGTGTAGATCCAGTAAGAGCAGCAATCTACTCCCGGAACGCCTGTTTGGAGTGTCACAGACTGACCATCATGAACATTCATGAGGCAGAGGGATACAGTTTTGGTCCAGGCAATTAATATAAACAATTATTTAAAAATATCAAATATCGGCCGATTAATCGGCATCAGCGATATATCTGTCGACCACCATTGCATATGATGCAGTCATCAAATTGACATCCAGTTGAATACCTCTGATAAGAATTTTTCTGGTTATAAACAGGAGCTCAAGGTTGCTGCTAACTTCAGCAGTAAGCCCCTGCTTGATGATATCGTAACTAATCCTTTATGCAGGGAGAAATCATGTTTCAACCTGTTAGGATTGTTATACCCATTTTAAACAGTTCAACTATTTAACTATCCTGCTGGATAGATTCGTCACCCATGCACGTACTCCGTCATTTTTGGGTATACAGATAAGTGTAAGACATCATTAGAGACTATAAAGGGTCTACTTTTATTTGTGTACACTCACAATAACAACAAAACCTTTTGTTCTTGTGCAAAATCTTGTGCTTTTGTAAAATAAAGAAAATAAAAAGGGTGAGCTTTCAGCTGTCTCTGTGTTCACGAGCATATTTCAGAAACACGTCACTAAAATGAACAAACTCCACGAATTCTACTCATACAAACATGAAACATATGTCTAAAGAAAGCTTAAAATATCTACTTTTAAATAAAACAACTCAAATTTAAAACAAATATTCTCCTGCAATGTAATCTGTATGAAACAAAGCGATGTATGTTTTCCTGGCTCAGCTCATAGACTGTAAAAAAGATGGAAGACGCCCCTTCGCTCTTCTCCATTGGTGAGAAATGAAGCCGCCAGTGTCCCGATATGGCGCTGACATCTTGGGACTTGAGTCTGCGCAGTTGCAATTTCGGGACCAGACCTGCGCAGTAGTGAGCAGGAAGTAAAGCTGTGAAATCAAGGCCCCGCCCTCACTCTCGCTGAATCAATCGCAAGCACACGCCCCTGCACTTTTGACTTTTGACGGTGTGAAATAATTAATTATAGAAATGTAGATATAAAATTTAAAGCTCCAATCTCCTCAGTCCTCCGAAGGTCCCCAAAAAAATGTACACGCCCCCGACTGCGAGATTTAATGTAAACACAACAAAACTCAACTTTTCTGTGCTTTTGTAATGATACACAGGCGAGGAAACTCCTGGATGTAAGGATGAGTTAACATTTTCCTGAGAAGAAGAGCGGGACTCCGATGAACATTTGTATTTTGAAGAGAGACTTGATCCAGCCGAGGATACAATTTAGTCACTACGTTTTCATTAGCTGACATGCTATTTTATATAAACGTACATATTTTACTAGTGGGACTGTTTCCAGACAGGATTCAAAGTATTGACATTTGAAATATGTCCTAACAGGCAAGTTTTAGTTACATGTAAATGTTGTTATTTACGTTTTATGCTGTATGATATAAATATGATATGTAATATGATATAAAAATAATATGAATATTTAGATTATATTTTAACGTGTTTATGCTGCCTCGTTATCATCAACAAAGCTTGTGCTTGCAAATATGTGTTCAATTAGTAAAATACACTTTAAATATGCCCATATTAGAAAATAAGCATATTATAATGATTTCTGAAGGATCATGTGACACTGAAGACTGAAGTAATGATGCTGAAAATTCAGCTTTGATCACAAATTGCATTTTACAATATATTCAAATAGAAAACTTCTTTTAAACTGTAAAATTAGTTCACACAATGTTTTTACTGTATTTTGGATCAAATAAATCCTGTCTTGTTGAGCAGAAGAGACTTCTTTTAAATGGTAGTGTAGGTCTAAAATTAGGTAAAGTATTTGTGTAAATAAAATATATAGTCGGATTACTTCTTTTAACTTAAAACTTGATTTTGATCATTAAGTCTCCTCACATTCATTCTCTTTGTCACATTCCTCATTGATAGGCCCAGAGGAGGGGTCTTTGTGTCCTCACATACATATTCGTGATAGTTCACGCCTCCTCGCATATTACCATTCAACACTAAAATTGTCATACAATAGTTCAATTACTATATTGTTTTGTATGAATGAGTGATCAGGATGGTTTTCACATCATTTTGTAGCAAAAACTCTAGGCTACAAGATCCAGTTCTCAAAAGGCTTGTGGACAAATGTTTAGTATGTGTTATATGGCCTTATTTCAGTGACTTAAAATTTTAGTTTTTTCAAAAACCACGCATAAACGTTATTTTCTCAAAAATACAAACCTGTACATACATGTTGCTCACATATTATTGTAGCCCAGTTTGTGCTGAATACAGTGTTATCAGACTTTAGCCATTAATATGTTTTTAAGCAACTGAAAAAAGCACAAATGTCAACCTCAGAGGGTTAACTTAGTGCAGCTAGCATTTTTATAAAACTTTCCTACTTTGAATGGTGTAATAGCTTATTTTAACTTTAATATTCAGTAACAAAAATAACAAATCAACTGAGTTCTGTATGGATGAATAGAAATTTTACATACACTAACAAATGGTGTAAACAGCTTGACTTGAATAGTCACAACGAAGTCTGTTGTAAAACTAACAGCAGTCACATTATGTTTTAAATCATTATGTTGCCACAAACCTTACTGTACAGCTCTGGCGTTGTCTGAAATGTAGTGTCGAGGCGGCAGGGCATAGCGTGGATCCAAAAGCTCCAAAAGACGGCAAAAACCTGCATTCTCTACCACAGATATGGGCTGGTTGTCCAAAGCTATTAACTCAACCACTTTCTCTGTAAACTTTTTAGCCTTTACGCTCTCTCGATGATATTTTTCCTTCCTTTTAAACGTTTTTTCCAGTGTTTGTTGCTTCGGCACAGCAGCCTTTTCCAGTGTTGTTTTAGTGAACTCGCCGTTTTCCGTTGCATGATTAGTTTTAAGATGTAGTATCAAATTGGTCGTATTGAACAGCTCTATTGCTATTGCCTCATGAAACGATCATATTGCAAGTAGATGTTGGACAGTATTCGCTTTCTAGTTTAAAATATTTCCATCCTGCTGAAATTTTAGCCACAGGGTTGCTAATTCTAAGTTACTTGTCAGTTTACGTTCTGCCGCAAATTGTGCTCAGCTGACATAAATGATTGAGTAAGGTGATCGGGCTGACTGCCGATCCCCGATCAGTTAAAAAAAGCCCATATCGGCTCCAATCCGATACTTGCGATCAGGATCGGGACATCCCAATTATAAATATATATCTACAATAAATATGCACTTCAATAGCTATGCTAATATAATTTCTATGCGTTAATTTTCAATATCAGGTTATGTTTTCTCAAGTTCTACATCTGTCCAAATGGTCTGGGGACTCATATCTAATTTGTTAGTTTCACAAGCTAGTCCCTCTATTACTAAAGTATCCTTATCAGCAGAGACAGCCAACTTAAAAATAAATGTGACATGAGACCAGGTACTATAATTTAACCATGAGCTGCTAGTGCAGTGGTTACTCATCTCATATTTTCTAATGAGTTTGGCTGTTAGCTGTAAGGCTAATGTCTAATGTTTCCTGATGAGTAGGGCTGCCACCACTGAGGCTAATGTTTAATACTTCCTGATGACAGGGGCTGCTAACACTGCAGATAATTTCATGCATGAAGACCCATTCGCATCTCATCCGCTCTACTGGCACACTGATGCTAATTACAGCTCAAAACTGCCTGATTCCTGCCATCATCTGGAGCTGCTCTGCTATATTTTACCTAATGTAACCGTAACAGACATGCGGCATGGCCTGAACAGGGAAGTGTGTTTGTGTGTTGACGATCATGTGCATATGATGCTACTATTGCAATTATATAACTATTACTGTATGATGCTAAAAAGTTATTGGTGTGAGGCAGGAAGAAGCAGCAGTACAATTACAAGCCAGACCTACAATTACATCTGTTTGCCACAAAGAAATAGGATAAGCAGGTGAAATAGTGCTGTAGGCTTACACCTAAAGCACCTGCACTTGCTCAACAGGATACAGGAATGAGAACACACAACATCGCCTTACTCCAAAAAGAAATCCAGTAAGCTCACTGCTGGATTCATCACTTGCAGATACAAAAAAGATGTTATTTCTTTATTTTTTGAATACTTTCTCCCCTAAAGAAAAAAGCCAAAAAACAATTGCTTGTTAGTGCTTTTCCTTGCCAGATAAATATCGGCTGGCACTCCTAGCTGATAATTAGTCCCGAGAGTGAATAATGGTGTGTGTGTCTCAGTACTTACTATGTAAAACAAATATGTGGCATTACACACATCGGGCGTTTGATGTCGGGGTCTGTTCTTTTTGGTGCCTGTGTCTATGTGTATGTAATAGAGTGTGATTGAGAGACAGGAATATGGAAATTGGCCTTTACATGCAAGTGATAATAGGACACAATCTCAGCTAATTAAATACATGTATCATACCAAAAGGTAAAGGCTGGTGCTGATGGACAGAAGGAGGGCAAAAGAAAAAGAGAAAGTCACTCTGAATCATTAAACCCAAATATAGGGGTGCAAAATGAGCTGTTAATATAACATGTTAATTTTGTGTGTATAAGTGTATATATATATATATATATACACTTATACACTTGATATGCTACCTGGATGCAGTATAAATGTGTATAGTTTACTGAGCATGTGTATATGCTTGTTTTTCTCAACAAAAACATGATTCAATATAAACATAACTGTTATTATGTTTATAAACATGCATATTATTTTTAATCGTGAATTGATGACAAAAAAAAATATTTCACAATGTCTCTTTCTTTTTTATTAATTACCTTAATTTAAATAATAGAATATTTGAGTATTCATTTTTATTATCTTAAATATTTGAATACCAAATTATTGATGAATGCCCATACCTAGTAGTGAGATGGATATTTCAAAGTGTCAAACTACGTTTAAAGTCGCACTCAGTCATTTTTTCCTCATTAAAAAAGTTTTACTCCTTAAGATATGAATTGTAATTTTGCTATATATGTAGGAAATCATGACACTAAAATTAAAATGAAGACTCCAGTCATATCAGAGAGTCTGCCATGTTAGAATCACATAACCATCCGAATACTGTTATCTGACGCTTTCACGGCTGAAAGTAATCATGGCTGACTGTGAATACTATGATTCTTCAATGGCATCTGAAACTGAAAACTATTGATTTTAAATGATGCTGCATCCAAGCCGCTAGGTGTCAGTGTAGGTCCAAGATTACACAAAGACAAAAGTTACTGAGTGCACATTTAACATGGCACAGCATCCTAAAAACACAGCACTTATGACTAGAAGAAATAAAAACTGGTGAGACATGACCCAACGAAAGTGAGACCCTAATGCCTCCTACACACTACACGATTTTCAAATATGTCAGATTGTGGTACCGTTCATATTACACCACTGTCTGTCTTGTCATGGAAGTCGTAGCATTTGCAAATGACACTACGAATTGGGGAGAGGGGTGAATACATTACAAAACATTTCACTATTGACGATCCCAGTCGACTCTGCCTGGACTCCAAATTACATTTCACAACAGAGTTCACGCGAGAAGTGATACGAAAACAAATGCATGATCATGTTATGCATTTCAGAGTATGATGTTTATGTGTTTAATCATATATTTTATTGGTTACAATATCAAAGTAGCTCCTACTGTAAAATCGACCTATTTGCTTATCTGACTGTACAAGAGAATTGGCAATTTCTCTCCAACTCTTCTCTTTCTCCACCCGGTTGTGGTACAGTTCAGATAAAATATCAAATAGGCTCTGGTGCCCCTGCCAATATTCCACTAATTGTTCCTCCATTTCTTCGGTCCAATGAGACTTTCTTGATACTGCAGTCATGCTAGTTGATGTTCTGTTTTAGGTACATCAGGACTCCTCCCACTCAAACTTCCCTTGCCCCGTTTCTTGCTCTTTTATTGGCTGTAGGTCAACGCTGCAGTTGTATTCAGTGAAAACATATTTCACATTGCACTATTTGGAATCGCATACAGGTCCAGATATTTAACATTCTAGATATCTCGCTGACAACGACTTTTGTCGGCGATCTCCACAAAGCTGTCGGCGAGCGAAAATCGGCTTAAAATCATGTAGTGTCAACACGGCATAAAACGTCCGTCTGACGTATGAGTACATAGACCAACCATTAAAAATAGAGCAGAGGGAAGTAGGCTAATAATATTTATACTTTTAAAGCCAATTTATGTTTTGTCTAATTACTTTGTGAATTACTATGATGTAATGTATTTGAATTAGCTAAATGTAAATATTTATTAGGCCTATATATTTATAATTATTTAAATTATTCTAAATTACCTTTATTTAGGGGCCTCACTCAGTAAATATTGGAATGCAATTAACTGCAATTAGTTAGATTCATTAATCAGCACATCATGCAGTTAATTTGATTACAAAATATTCGATTGCTTGTACTAAAAAAATTGTATATTGATTTGTGGAGAGGAGCGTCTGATCTTTTAATGTTCAGCTGCATTTGTGATATTTATTGTTCATTCTCTATAGCAGCGATTCTTAAACTTAGGTCCATGGACCATCGTAAACAGCAAGGAGTTCTGTGGAAAATTACAGAATTGTGAACAAAAATCTCTCTGAAAAACCATAACAAGCAATATGATGGAGCATAGCAGTGAATTTGTCAAAATGTGTTCATCAGAACAGTTTTTATTTTCATTAGATTGATACAATAGATCTGATTGGTGGATCTGACCCCAGGATTGTGGGTAGTGTCAACAAGAACTGTCATCATTTCCATTTTTCTAGGAATTTGTTTTTTTTTTTGGAAGGTTTTAGAAACGGTGGTCTAAATAAGGGGTTTTCAAACTGGGGTCTGGATTTTAACAAAAAACTATATCTGATATGACTTCATATTTGCCACACTTATTTGGACAGATTACTGTTTTTCTGAGGAATTATATTTAAAAAAATGTACAAAGAGGTACAATTTATATTTTATTGTTCTAAAAATAAATAATTTCCATTCAACATGGATTGGATTTGTTGGATTTTGCACTTCTAAAAAATGTTTGGGAACTTCTGTTTTTGCAGTCCTAAACAATACAATTCACATTTTACATATTATGATAGAACATTACAAATTCACATTATAAATTACATTCACCATGCTTTACTTTTTTGGATTTAATTTATTTTGGTAGGTATTTCTTTATATTATACAGAGACATTATAAGAAACTTAATACAATGCAATACATTTACGTAATTATAAACAAACCATCAATATGCAATCAAAAGCATAAAAACGCAGATATGAAACAATTATGGTTGATACTGGTGTTTAATATCAATGGTTATGGTCTATGGTTTTAATTTTGTCAATAATTGTCCGATACATTGGTACAGTCCTACCGATGGATGTACTTTGGCTTTAGTATAATAACAATATAAAAGCTAATTATTTAAATCATCTTTAGAATATCACACAATATTGAGAGTTGGTTGTCATCTTTGGGGGATCTTGTCACCTAAACCCCTGGTCTAGAGAATACCAACAAATTGTAAATCAAATAGCCAACAGTATCATAAATATAGTTAGAAAATATTAGAACTAAATATAGTCAAGCTTATTCTGTACTATGTAGGGCAGAAAATAAACCAGAGTAACCATTCTCATGCTGGTGTTACAAAAGGCCCAGTCCTTGAATTTAGCAGCCGTTTCATTAATGAGACAGGGATAGGCATGAAAAGTCTGAAATTATCATTTGGAAAGCACCGACCAACGAAAATGAGCGCACACCTGTTCAATCAGTCTGATTTTCCTCAACATTACTGTCAGAAAAGCACAAAGGGACTGTCATAAAAATGTGGCTTCTAAAAGGCACTTATAAAAAGTCCTGTCATTTTCAGACGGCCTGAAAAATGCATGATAACATATGAGGGGGGAAAAAAAATCCACCAAGAAAATGCTTGTCTTACCCAATTAGCTGGATTTGTAAGTAAAAATAAATAACAAAATCAAAGTATTAATGTTTTAAAACATCAGTGCTATTTATTACTTTCATTTTAGGAATTGTAACGTTTAATAATCATTCAAACAAAAGCATAAAGTTTTTGTAGCTCAAATGGTAGCGAATGGTCAAAGTCACAGGTTTGATTCCCAGGGAAAACACATACCTATATAACATATATCTTGAATGCATTGTTAGGTGCTTTGGATAAAAAGTATCACATACAAATGGCTTACTGCACATTAAACTGGTATAAAAGAAAGTATTTCAACATCAAAAAATACACACACTTCACCTTTAAGAAAGGCAGCACATCAAACATCTACATAAATATTTACATTTCAAAAAGTGCTGTGAAACTTTTACCCTTGCAATGTACACCTTTTGTATTGAGAAGCTGACAAACATAACTAATAACTCTTCACTCAGTCAGAGGACTTTAGAGAGGCACAATTGACACATTTTGTCTGTTCCCCTGTGTGAGCCCCCATCCTGAGAGACATGTGACGGGACAAAGTCATATTTGATTCACATTATGAATGACATTATTAATAAAAGCAGGAGAGCTACTTCTCTCCTTTTTGTTTAAGCCAGAAAGAGGATGTGAGGGAGTTGTTGAGAGAGATTTTAGAAATGAGAGGGAAAAGACAACATGTTAAATACTTGCCATCCAATAACAAATAAACCCTAATTTTGTTAGCCTCATTCACCATTCCCTTTAATTGCATTTTTCTTTTATTATTATTTATACAATGAAAGCAAATAAAGCTGTAATTTTCAGCTTTATACACTAGAACAACGCTCACCTGAGTCCACATCTGTGAGACCTTGTCTAATGAGAGGGGAAATAGTTTTCTTCTTTGAGAGAAAATTAGCTATTTATAATAATAATTAGTGCTATATAATGACTGTATTATTAATGCAGGAGGAATATTCTTTAACTGCTCCATTGATTTCTGCTCCATTAAACGTTTTCAAAAATACAAAACTTAACAAGAAATAGAAAGAGGAAAGACATATTAAAACACACAAATAATCAAACTTAACTTGTATGAACCTCAAATGATGGCATGTATAAAGTGACATTATTTTGTTGTTGATGTCAACAACAAAAGATACAGGGGGCCTGGGTATCTCAGCGAGTATTGACACTGACTATCACCCCTGGAATCACAAGTTCGAAACCAGAGTGGCTGAGTGACTACAGCCAGGTCTCCTAAGCAACCAAATTGGCCCGTTTGTTAGGGAGGGTAGAGTCACATGGGGTAACCTCCTCGTGGTCACGAATAGTGGTGTTCGCTCTCAATGGGGCGAATGGTAAGTTGTGCTGGATCGCGGAGAGTAGCACAACCCTCTACACACAGAGTCTCTGCGGTTTCATGCACAACGAGTCACGTGATGAGATGCGTGGATTGACGGTCTAAGAAGTGGAGGCAACTGAGACTTTTCCTCCACCCCCTGGACTGAGGTAAGTAACGGCGCCACCACAAGGACCTACTAAGTAGTGGGAATTGGGCATTACAAATTGGGAGAAAAGGTGATGATAAAAATAAATAAAATAAAAAACAACAACAACAAAAGATACGTTTTCTCTCCCCCTCTATAAAAAAAAAAAATAAATAAAAAAAACTTATGGCAGTGCATGTGAGAAGTCTTTAGCTGATTGTGAGATTATCATTAAATCTGAAGCCCTAAATTTCACTTGGGTGGCCTTGCAGTCTGTCTGGAGTGCTCTCTCAAAGTTGGAGGACTTTTCTGTAATACATAACATTAATTATTTGACCAGTGGACCATTCTAAAACTGGCATGTCCACGCTTCCACTGCATCTCCCCATCGGACAAATCCAGCTCAGTTTTGCCAGTTCTTAAGCTTTAGACAAATCTTCTGGAGAGCTTGAAAATTTGTGCCCAAGCTCGAGTTAGAGTAATGAACAAAGTCTCCAGCATAATTCCTAAAATGACTGTTTCTGTAGGCCTATTACATATATACCCTGCTGATCCTGTTTTAAGCTGAGAGGTCTTTCTTTAAAGACCTGTTTAAGCTCTCTCCAAACAGTCAAAACTCAACTTTAACTTTCTAATTTTATACGGTATAGATGCACTAATTTGTCTGATATTAACATAATTAAGTAAATAAAAGGTTTAGTTTTCTGGCTATAATAATATCTCCAAATGGGCTGCAGCTGCAAATAAGGCTTGGGAATTAGTTTGTAAGAATTCAGATTTTGTGGGTAACATGATGTTCTCTTAGGGGCCATTTACACAGCACACATTATTGCATTAAAAACAGCTAGGCAGAGCGTAATGGAATGAAACAGAACACAGGGATTCCAAGGCACGTTTTTAAAAGCTGAACTGTTTTTAACTTTTGACATCTAATTCATGTGTACACAGATACAATGAAGTGATAATCCACACTCAGATGATAAACTCCTGTTATTTTTTTATTACATAAAAATTAAGGGAATAGACACAGACGTTTCTGCACACAGGCCTTCCTCAATGTGGCATGTGTACAACAGACCCATAATTAAAAAAATAGCATTGATGTAACGCAAGAAACCCTTAAGCTGCTATAAGCTCAATTCGATTTTTCAGCCATCTACAGTTTAGCAGTAACCAAAAAGAAAAGTGAAGCTAAAGGATCTGGGGCAATTTACCTTGTAAAATCTATTAAGCGTTTACCTTGGAGTATTCACATCTGAAATCAGCCACGTATGAACCCAACAGTCTCAGGGGCTGAGAAGAAATTAGCTGCTGTTTACTTGCGTTTCTACAAAAAAGGCACTTTAGGGGAAAGTTAGCAGAGTGAGATGATGCATTTCAGAAGTGTGTAGCTAAAATCTACTGTGTGTGTGTGTGTGTGTGTGTGTGTGTGTGTGTGTGTGTGTGTGTGTGTGTGTGTGTGTGTGTGTGTGTGTGTAAAGAAAAGAGGTGGTGCTAGAGGGAGACCCAGTGGCATTTCTTGCCCTTAATAAAGAGTGGCTTTTAAAAAAAATTAAATAAAAGAAAACATAAAAAAACACACCTGTGTTTCACATGCCTGCCCTTAAGCAAACACACATCATCAAAGAAACACACAAACAGACACACAGGCCCCTCAGCTGCTTCAAGACTGAGGACACATCTGTGGCCATGCACCTAGAGGGATTTTCACACTCCTGTACATCCATGAACTAAGACCCTAGACACGAACACAAATTATATTCCCACAATAGTCTACTATTCTGGGCATTAACAGACATACAAGCTGCATCCTAGTTTGTATAATCTTTACTATGCTATACTGTATTCAAGTAATTACTTAGTTGGTGAAAATGCTAATATTTATGTCAAAAACATATTGGATCTTGATACCGCCAACCTGTTTGTTACATACATTTTGTGTTTGCATGCAAGCATTAACTTCTACCTAAATTCATTACTTTATAATTCATAATCACTTAAATTTTAGGTTCATTAATTTAAAAACATATAATAGCTTCTGCCTCACATTCCTCTTTATTTTGTATGCAAAATAAAGTTGAAAGAGAACTGTCGCTAACTTTCCATTTTAGTGAAAGGTTGTGGGCAATATAAGTCCAAAAAGCATGCACGGATGTATACTTCAAACATCCACCAGAAACAGTATAAAATCTGGTCACCTTTGATATAATGTTCTTTGACATGCACTAATCTCTATTTCACACACTATATATTACAAATAGTATGCAAATAGGAATGCACCAAAATTCTTTGTGTATTGTGCATGTTTATGTTTTTCTGAGTCTGAGTAAGCCCCTGTTGTTGAATGTACAGTACTACTACATGTAAGATTATTCATTCTTTCTCAGAGTCTGTAAGCCTGACTGTGCCTCTTTCTCTGAGGAGCTATTTGTCAAAAAACATTAAACAGAACACAGCTCATACACACACACACACACACATCGCTAGTATAAGCTATAAGTCAGTGTTGGTTCTCTCAGGGTCTGTGCTAATGTTTCATCTCTCTCTCCTACTCACACACACAAACACAAATCTGCCGGGACAATCAGTGATTTAACCCTGGAGAACTTTAAAGTGCTGCACCGGGCAATTTATGATCGCAAGTAACACAATGAATAGACTTTATAAACTCGCAGCACAGTTGCTGCTGATCTAGAATCACTTACCGAATGGAAGATTGTAAACTTAAATCAAATTACCTTAATGGGATTTTTTTTTCTTCAAAAGAACTGTTTAATTTCCTCCATCCATAGTACTGTCAGGAATCATCTTCAAACATAATTCCAAAGAGAGGTTTATCCGGCTACTAAGCCTCTTTACAACACCCTAAAGCAACAGTGCTTTAGAGCATGTACACAAACACACACATACACAGTTGCCTCTAAAAAGAAATTGTGCTCTGGGGACAATTTTCACTTTCTTCAGGAGAGGAAAAACTGACTCTCCATGGTCCCATATTTCTGCATAATTAATAAATTGCCTCACTTTCATCAAGACTTAAAAAATGCACGTGTAAAACACTTGATCTCTTCTAGTGTTGCATCTCTGCATAAAATGTCTGTGCTTGAAATCATTATACTGATAGTGATACTGATCCAAATTTCCCTTCCTTTTTCCAAATGGATGCATGGAGGGAGCTGAATCTAGATTTTAAAATAAAAGGGCACATTTTAGGTCTGACTATATTCTCAGTGTAGCATAGCCCTGAATGCCTTATTGTTTTTATACTACATAATAATAATGAAAAAAATATCATTAAATATTATTATATTAAGCAAAGTCATTAAGTGCCATTAAGCTAGACAATCTAATACCTGCAACACAAACTAAGGTTTATAGTCGGCCTCTATGGGTGATGCACCGTGATATAAGCAGGGAGCTTCAGTGAAAAGGTGTTTTTAGCATGGCTGGAACACTTATTCTAAAGGGAAAATTGTTTGCAAGCAGAGATTTAAAAGTTTGCCATAGATCGATACATAAAATCATAAATTATATGTCAACATGATTACAACTACACACTAACACACATAGATTAAATAGTCCTTAAATAGGCCTTTTTGTTTCATTTTGATTATTAATTTACATTTTTTAGCGATTCCATTTGGTGCCAGAGAATGGCAGGGAAATTACACAAATCACCTTTAACAGCAAACTTTCAAGCCAGGAGACTTCAAAATAGTGTAACTAATTCCCATCCCAATATGATGTCTTGGCTTGCGTCTAAAAGCATTCAGTTAGTGTTCATTGAGAGTTAACTGTAAATTCTATCTGGGTCAGTGGTCACCCGTACTACAGCAGTATGCTTCACTGGAGCGCTTTGACATATAACCTGTTATATCTCTCTCACTATCTCTATAAAAAAGAAACTGACATCAAGTATTTTTCATGTCCGTAGCACAAACTGTAGAGTGAGACAAGTTATATGCTGAAACTGAATACTTCAGGTTAGGTATGGGCAATATCAATAGTGATGCTTGCCTTAGCAAAGACCATTTAAAAAAGACTGCTGGCATTCAGGACAACATTAGGTAAGTAAATGAGAAAACATTTAAGTTTCCATTATCACATTAGCTTACATGCATGCACACAGGTCAGGACCCAGTATGTGTTTATACCAATCTGTGCTCTACACCCTATTTCTCAACTCTCAACGACCCATAGACTGCTCTAATTGTATTTCCACATATTTTAATTAGCTATGGTTGCACAAGCAGGGGAAATACATTCTGCCTGTTTGTGTGTGGCAGTAAATCAATACAGTGAGTGTAAGTCCTCTATCCTCCTCCTGTAAGGCTGTCATCCCTCACACTATGTGTGTGTTTCGATCTCTCTGGGTTCTAACAGTTAGACTGATAAGGTGTGACCTGAAGGTCACCTGCTGCAAACATCCAAAGGTATTTCAGCATTCTGAAGAGCTGTAGTCAACGATAAAGGCTGGGAACAGTCTGTCACTGATGTGTGACACAGACGGTCTAGTAGCTTTAGAACTTTCCATCACAGATCTGTGTTGACATACGCAAAGCCATTGGGTTTGAAACATGATTGAGAAAAGATGAGAAAAAAAAAAACATATTTTATAGACAATCCACAGACAATAATACAGGAAAATAATACACTGGAAACATACTGAAGTTGGTAGGTTTGGTTTCACATTGGTCAAGACATTTAAAAAAACAAAAAAAAAATCTAATCTAAACTCTGCAGATGCACAATGTTTTGCATCTATGAACAGAAATGTCCTATCAAGCTAAAGAGGTGTTCTTAAAGATGTAGTTCACCCAAAAATGAAAATTTGGTCATCATTCACTCACCATCCTGTTGTTCAAAGCTGCAACTAACGATTATTTTGATAATCAATCAATCCAATGTTTATTAGAATGATATTCAACGATTATTGCAATGATTAATCATTAGCTCTTAACCGATTATTCAGCTTGTGCCTAACATAAGTTTGTATAAAAGTGCTTACTTACAATAAAGAGGACAAAATCATCTTTTAAAAACAACTCTATATGACGTTCACTGAATTAACGGGAAAAAAACAACTTTTTATTACGTTTAATTCAGTAAAGGAATTTGTTTTCCATTTAAAATTGTCTAAAAATCCTTAAAACAAGATACATTTACTTAAGCAGCAACATATAAGATATTTAGGCTTTAAGAGAATGTATCTTAAATATACAGTAAGTATATTTTGTACACATGTGTATTTTTTCACTTGGTTATAATTCTGCGAGTGCAGTAAAGATAAAATATACTTATATTCAAGATCTATTCTCTAAAAGCAAGTCTAAATATATTATATGCTGCTTCTCAGGTGAATGCATCTTTAATATTATATTCAATATTCTCTGATAACATTTTTTTCTTCTGCAGTATAGCTGCTAAAGTAAATGTATGTTGTTTTAAAGGAGTTTTAGATATTTATATTGGAAAACAAGCCAAAACAAAAACAAAACTATAACATATTTTGTTGCAGTGTATAATGGGGCAAAGACTACCCTCTTTCACCTTCAATCCATCTTTAACTCAAAAAAAAACTCTCTCATATTAATATTGCCAATTTTCTTCACAATAAGAAATGCACAGTGACATATCATCTAATTCTCAATCAAATGATTCAGTAAATTGTGAGCTATCACATTATAATCTAGCTGCATTAAGCGTGTGCGCTCGAGGGAGGAGCATCCCCATGACAGAGTGTGCATCAGTTTGGTGTAGTTTCAATATCTCCCCCTTAGATCGGGACATTTGCGCAACTCGTAGAGGCGCTGACTGCACAAAGAAATGGCAGTTTCGGAGTTTGTAGTTATTTACATGATCTGCTTCTGTATAATTTGAACTTTGATAAAGCTATAACACATAAAATATCACTGCATTTAAGATCTAACACCGGGGTGTTTCCTTTAAAGAGCTCCAGCTCTTGCATAATTCCCTCATACTTTGTGATCTACATCAGCTGAAGCTGTTTGGAAAGTTTAGAGTGCATCTGGACTGTGAGGTGTGTAATTCTTCCTCTCCCTGTCAGGCACGAACTGCAGTGCTGCTCTCGTGCATCATCATTACAGTTTAATGTAATCTCATGTTATGTTAAATGAGATCAAACGATTATTCGACAATGACATTTGTTTTATTTATTTTTTTATTGTTAACATTCTGACAAATGTCATCTTTTGAGGTCCACTGAAGAAAGTCATACGGGTTTAGAACATAATTAGGGTGAATACATGATAACAATTAAAACATTTTGGGTTATCCATCCCTTTAAGTGTCCAAATATTTTTGGGGCCACTGCACATTACATTCTGACATGATCTTCCTCGCTAGTGATTTTTCAGTAGTCTCTTAATGTGTCTCTACCATCCATAACCAAATCTACTGTAGTGTCTAAAAAACAAAAGAGTGTGGATCTTTTTATTCAATGGAAACATTTGACTTTTCTTCCTTCAATAAGTGCTTTTTTTGTGCAACTGCTGAACGTGCGTTCAGAATAAACTAATTAAACAAGAGTCTTTTGTCTCATTATTCATCTTCTCTCCCTCCATTTCTCCTGTCAGTGTGTGACACCGCAACAACTGAATCAGAGAAGCATTTAAGTGCAGGAACCAATTTTCCCCACCGTATATAAAAAAAAAACACATGAGTACGAGAGCTGAGCAATTACAGGCGAAGATGACAGCTTTAGGGTGACGCTCGGTTGTAAATTTCTCACTCCGCATGCCGTTGGGACATTTCTATATGCTTTGGATATCAGGACGGCCTCCCGTAAATTGCAGAAACGTCTTATAGAATACCAATTCTGCTGTACCTCTCCCCTTACCCATCTCCTCACGCCGCCAGGGGAGCTAACCTAGAGCGGTGCCAAAAGCGCCACCGTCATCAGGGTGAGAGCAAAAAGAGGACTGTGAGGAGCTCATTTGCACAGGAGGACGACAGCAGGTCTGAGGAGATGTTAAGAAACCACTGAATGGTTGAGAAAGCAGAGAATATGTCGGAGATAAGGGTGGAGGTGGTGGAGGACCCGCGAGGCCTATCAATCAAAGAGTGTGTGGTGATTAAAAAGAACTCGTGGAATTTGATACACTGAAGAGTTTTTTCTCCTCAAAGAAAGAAAAAGAGTTTGTGAGTGGCAGACACTGAAATAGGAGTAAAGATTAAGTAGTCTTGGAGCCAATCGCTTCTTCAACTACAAAGATCCTTTGTGTCTTGTTACCCCTGAATCATTGTACGACCCAAAAACGTGAACAGAACAAGATAGCACATGGATTTCTTACATTGTGACAATATTTTCATGACAGTTAAACACATTTCCCAATAAAAATCTCAATTGAAAGTAGGGCTGGGCGATAAAACTATCGGTATTTATCGACGGTACACCATTATATATGATAATGAATATAGTGAACATTTCGTGATAGTTTCATTTAAATGCATTCAAATGTAAATAGACATGAAGTTTTGTTGCACGAACAAGCCTCAAGCATGCGTCGCCCATGGATCATAAACAGCATATAGTGCTACGAGTGACAAGCAAACAGCCAATAACAAGTTGCGTTGCTGTGGGGTTTGGTTGAGCCATTGCCATGTGACATCAGGACACACGAACACATGCAAAAATGACTGCCATGCCTGCTGGCGATGAGGTGTTTATGAATTAAAAAAAGGACATGTCAGATCGACAGTGTGGCTGTTTTTTGGTTTCTTTACGTCTGACCAACATCAGACCACCGTTGTGTGTAAGCGGCCAAGTACGGAAACACAAGCAACTAATTATTTCATCACTTTAACCACTTCCACCCTTTGGAATATGCAGCATGTCGTCCGCCACAAGCTACATCTACCTCATCTCAACAAACAACCCACAAGCAGTCCACGATGGCGAGGTACTCGGCAACAACGCCTTATGAGAAATCCTCCAAACGATTTTTGTAACATTTCATTTATTAAGTTCAAAAGTTTCTTTAACACGTATGCATTTAATCTTCATATAAGATATAAGAAAGAAGATATTTGTTAACATTTTATTTAGTTTTTGACTGTTAAAACTAAAATTATTTTTTTTCTGAATTAATAGAGTGGGTAAACTACAAAGTTTAAAAAAGGTTATTAAAATGTATCAATGATTATCGATACCGAATGATATGAAACATTATACTGTGATACATTTTAGCTGTATCGCCCAGCACTAATTGAAAGAAATTCTCATTCTTGTTTCTGTAATGTGGAAAAAACAATAATAAATTATTTAAATTGTAATGTATATATCATGGTAGTATTTGTTGTACTTTAATTTATGTTGAAGTGAATGAAAAACATATACAGTATTTTTACTGTAATACAGTAAAACAATGTTTTAAAAGTAATTAGAATCTAATACAAATCATACTTACAATTGCGTGCGATATATATGAAATATAAATATATATAACTGGTAAAAGAAGCCGTGAGAGACATCACAGTGGTACTTACTTCTCATTGGTGGAGCTGGCCTTCCTCTGACAGAACATGGAGAGGGAGGAGGAGCCAGGCACTACTTCTTGCTTGATTTCCCATGCTGCCAGATTACTGGGCTTCACCACCATGAAATTAATGCCTTCCCCATACTGGACTCTAAGGAAATCAAGAACACAAGTATTTAAGTACACTAAACAACACTCCCTCATGCTTCTTTTAGCCAGAGTTGTCAAAATAAATGGGTTAACAAATGCGAATAATTTAAAAAAATTCTAAATAGCAATTAACATTTTGACCAATTTTCATATTTGATTCTGAAATTATATTCAGCTCCGTGTGAGTGCTGAACACTGGTTGAAATAGAACGGATCTTTTGTGATGTGTCCGGCAGGGACAATACACTAATGTACACACCAGAAACACACAATAGTGCCAATAGTCAAGTGATGGAGAAAGGTCCTGTAACAAAACCCACCAAGATGGAACTCATAACCAAAATATAGTACTTTGCGTCCTTTGTAGGTTGGAAATTTTACCACAGAAGAATAGGATGCTTCAAATGAATATACAATCTATAGAGGGACTAGTTCTTTCAATTAGTAAATTGCACAACCACACCTGCATTGATCGAGCATGAGAAACACAGTCAACCAAGATTAATCACATTTTTGAAGCCAACTTTTTAAATCTTCTATTCCTTTGTAAAGAAAACTAAATTTTATGTTGGGTTCAGCAGTTTGTGTGGATGGCACACATTAGGGAATATGTACAAATAGGCAGGACATGGACGGAGATTAATTTGTATCAAACATTGAACTAAACGCAGATCTGCAATAGTTAAAAATATTAACTTGCCCCACATTTTATGGACGTAACCTCATATGTAAAATATTTTTGTTTTTTATGACGCTGGATTGCTGTCATCCGACAGAACTCTCCATCTCTAATATGTTATAACCTGATGTCTACATGCTAAACATGTATAACCAATCGCACATAATATTTATTTATTATATTGTGCATGTTTCACTTCATTCGCAACCTCTTACTTGTCAGCCGTTTCAAACAACAACGACACGCAAAGACATACGTTGGTTGGATCAGTGTGAACATGACAGTTATGTTTCTCAACATTCTAAATACAACAGCCAAATTTTGAATGTTTAATGGGTTGGTGTCTGTTGACGTTTGTTCGGGTAGTGTGAATTAGCCTTAATTTTACTTGAATTGGTGCTATTTTAGTGCATTTCTATCTTTATACTGTAGAAGGGTTTGCTTGTAAAATGTTAATTAAGCATTATTGTTACATTTTGTTTTGTTTTCTTTCCAAATAAGAAAATAAATTCATTTTGACAGAAAAATATAGTCAAATTTCAGCACATGATCGTGATTAGAACATCTGAATCAACTGACAGCACTACAAATTATGCTTTTTACATGCTTAAGCTTTTAATATTAACTTTATACAAATTACATTGAAACACATTTTTGCTTCAGATTTGAGAAATGGCATCCCCCAATCTAAACATATTGCTTTTTTATTTACTGTTTAATAAATAATCAGCCACCACCAGATATAAAATCCCTAGCAGATGACATATTAATATTTAGTATTAATTCTAAATGCAAATTTAGAAAAGAAACCACAGGGGGTGACGATGTGTCACCTCCTGTTCCTGGTGTCATCTCATAAGACCGTTTTAAAACTCTTTGCAGAGTTTAGTACAGCACTGTGGAATCGTGTGATTTCAATATAGCAGAGCTAACACGCAAACATTAGTTAGCAGTTCAGGTTCCTCACTGCTGTTTTTGTGTATTTACATAGTTTAGAAAGCATTGTAAATATGTAGCTATTATTATATAACATGTATGTGTGATAGTATGTGGAAATGCACAGTGTTTTACTGGTAAACCTCTGTAATTTTCAGTAGCCTGCTGACTAATCTATTCGTCACCTTGACAAGACTGAAGACTTTATTAAAACACATCACTATTACTGCCTTTCAATGACCGTGGACACAGCAGAGAGGTGATAACTTTACAAACACTGCCAGCAGCCTCCTTAACTCTCCACGTTTCTCTCACTTTATTCCAGTTTTTTTTTTTTTTTTCAGCATGTTCTATTTGATGCCAGTAATATTGTGTTATGGCTGAAGATTTTCAAATCAAAAACATTTCACAATGCCTGAACACTCATCATAGCTACCCTTTTTTCTACTGTAAAACACACACATATAAATAGAAGAGACATATAAATAGAAGGGGGTATAACTGCAAGAACTATGAGACACCACAGATGAACACCAGAAACCTCTCATAGTTAAGTGTGCTTGTATCAAACTAGGGCACTGTGAAACTTTATTTAATACTATGATGATATTCACATGGACAGCAAATTAATAAATAGTATGTTCTGTCAACTGAGTGAATTGTATAAATGTAAGTTATAAAAAGCTGAAAAATAAAGAACATTTAACATATCTCTCTCACACACACAGGGATGCCCTCAGTTCATAAGGCAGTTTTATGGTGCTAACTGGCTCATATCGGGGAGCAGAGAGCAGGTGATGTAAATAGGTTACTGTGGTGAAAGAAGGTGACCTTTAATGCCCAGAGAGAGGTATAAATTTAGAGGTATAAATGCTCATTAGAGGTATAAACATAAAGCACTGCTCTTTTCTATGCATAATAAATTACATCACAGTATCCGGGATTTAAACAAAGAATAAAACTCTGAAATGTCTTTATGGCAAAAAAAATAAAATAAAATAAAACGGAAAAAGCTACCATTTCAAACCTGCAGAAGTACAAGACTAACAAGAAACGGCACAAAGTAGTGATACATCACACAGTTCTTCCTCTGACATGAAAGACTGAAAGACAGTTATCGGTCTGTCACTTTAACACTTAAACGCATACCTCGTGTCTTTGTAGACACAGGACCTCATTACACCCCCTATACCTCATCCATTTTTTTGGAGTTGTGCCCAAACCTCTTCTGTATTCCTGAATCTGTCTCTTATAAATTGTGTAACACACACAAAAAAAAGTTCAAATTGCAAAAAAAATTATTTCTTTATTTATATAATGATTTAAGTAACAAAAGTGTATGTAAGAGTGTCTGGGTTTGTTCCGCACTTCAATAAATGAGATTTTATTAAGTTTACTATCACAGGATATCTATTTCTTTGTTTATTACTAAAGAAATGAGTACTATATTCATACAAACACACACTATATCACATTGATTTTCATTGCAACAATTAATTATCAACAATGGTGAATTATCAGTGTTCCATATTTGTCAACACAAACATATTATACTTGTTATTTCTTACTAGAGGTGGTGCTTATGGTTCAGTGATTGATTTGATTTACATCTGACATTGCTAGCTGACATAGAAACAACATTGAAATAAACTATAGCAAGTAGAACACATGAACAGTATGCTATGGTTTGACTAGTTTCATTTGGGTGTACTACTGAAATAATGTAAGTTGTTCATCTATTTAGACTAAATAAATACCTGAGAAAATACATATGTGTATCATATATGTAACATAGGCAGGGTTGAGAGGGTTACTTTTGAAATGTATTCCAATACAGATTACATAATACATGCTGTAAAATGTCATTTGTAACATTTTCTGTTAGATTACTCAAGGTCAGTAACGTATTCTAAATACTGTGGATTACTTCTTCAGTGCTGGTAGATTTTTTCACTTGTTTTGACTATAAAAACCTCTGACAGTACAATAAGACAAAATACACATGTTAAAAATAAATTCTCTGAAAAAACTTTTCTTATGCAGTGTTGATTCTAAAACAAGATAAAAATCAAATGTATTTTGTTTTAAGGATCTGTAGATATTTTTACAGGAAAACAATACAAAAATTATCAAGAATAAGATTTTTTGCTCTAATATCTAAGGTCTTACTAGAATAAAGAAATTATGATCCAACATGAAAATTTTCTCCCAATTTGTAATGCTGAATTCCCATTACTTAATAGGTCCTGGTGGTGGCGCGGTTACTCACCTCAGTCCGGGTGGCGGAGGACAAGTCTCAATTGCCTCCGCTTCTGAGAGTCAATCCATGCATCTTATCACATGGCTTGTTGTGCATAACAACACAGAGACTCCACATGTGGAGGCTAATTCTACTCTCAGTGATCCACACACAACTTACAACGCACCTCACTGAGAGCGAGAACCACTAATTGTGATAACAAGGAGGTTACCCCATGTGACTCTACCCTCCTTAGTAACCTGGCCAATTTTGTTGCTTAGGAGACCTGGCTGGAATCAATCATTACACCCAGGATTTGAGTTCGTGTTTCCAGGGATGGTAGTCAGCAAGTGAATTTTATTGATATATAAAAAAAAAAAGATTGTGCCTGGTAACATGTGCATGTAAAATGGCTAGAAATAACATTTTAGCTTAGCGTAAAGCAAAAAGTTTTATTTCTATTTCTTCTGCTCAAAATGTACTTCAAATTTACTTCTCTGTCTGCTCGTATGAATGTAACACATCATAAGAAAATGTTTCAATGCTGCTCAAATGCTTTTTGGATCGCATCATTTATATTTAGAAATGTTTTCAATCTGAAAGGACAAAATGACAATAAAATGCAAAGTAATCTCTTTAGTAATCAAAATACTTTTTTAATGTAACTATTGTAATTACTAATGATTTAAATTGTCACTGTAGTGGAATACAGTTACTTATATTTAAAAATTTTAATGTTACATGTATTCCATTACTCCCCAACCCTGAAAGTAGTTGTAGCTGATGTGTATCTTATGTGTAGCTCAATATGTGTTTGACAGCCAGTTGCATCTCATGAAATATCAGTGTGAAAATAATGAATCCTGTTCTAGATTTGTCCTGATTTGTTGCATTATCTCTTTGATTATGAAAAATAAAACACCAAAATACATCAAAATATAATTATTAGATTTTTTTATAATTGTCTTGAAAATCTGACACTATCTGGGCATTTTGTCAAAACATCCATTTTTGAAAGATATAGGTGTCGGGTCTCTAAAGATCCGAATATGCAAGAGAGTTTGGGAAAATTGCCATGCATTGAAGAGTTAACTGCAAAGCCCAAAATACATGCAATGCACCTCACAACTGAAACTATTAAGAGAGAAAATCTCTTGGAAATGTGTATTCAGAAAATTGCCATCTTAAAATTATCATGTCTCCCTCCACCATACTTCAATGTTTGGATGATATTTTCATGTTGGTGTGCAGTGCCCTTTTTACGCCATACGTAGTGCTGTGTGTTATTCCCAAACAAGTCAACCTTAGTTTAATCAGTCTTACTTGTGGAGTGTGAAGGTGGTCTTTGGCGAACTTTAGGTGCGCAGCAATGCTTTTGTGTTGGAAAGCAGAGGCAGTGTCCTGCCATGGACACGATGCCTGTTTAATGATTTTTGTTTAGTAGACTCATGAACAGAGATGTTAACCAGTTCCAATGATTCCTTTAAGTCTTTAGCTGTCACTCAAGGATTCTTTTTTTATCTCATTGAACATTCTGCAATGTGCCCTTTGAGTCACCTTGGCTGGACGGCCACTTCAAGAGAGAGCAGCCACATTTCTCCATTTATAGACAATTTGTCTAACTATGGACAGATGAATATCTAAACTCTTCGAAATCACATTGTAACCCTTTCCAGCTTTATACAAAGCAACAATTCTTGATTGTAGGTCTTCTGAGATCTCTTTTTTGTGAGGCATGGTCCACATCAGCAGATGCTTTTTGTGAATAGCAAACTGAAAATGTTTGAGTGCTTTTTGTAAGTCAAAGTATCTCTAACCCACACCTCCACTATAATTTAATTAATTGGACCCCTAGACTAATTAGCTTTTGTTGAAATCATTAGTCAAAGGGTTCACATACTTTTCCAAGCAACACTTTGAATGTTTGAATGAAGTATTCAATATGTACAACAACAATACAATAATTTGTGTATTATTAGTTAAAACATTCATTATTGTATCTTGAATATCAAACCAGATTTTAAGACAAATTTATACAAAATGCAGGTAATTCCAAAGGGTTCACATAGTTTTTATGGCCACTGTGTGTGTGTGTGTGTGTGTGTGTGTGTGTGTGTGTGTGTGTGTGTGTGTGTGTGTGTGTGTGTGTGTGTGTGTGTATATTATGAGGATAAGGACATTTCCCTTATTTTGAAGCTCCAGCAGTTGTTGTGCTGTTTTAGGATATTTTGAGAATAGCAACATCTGGGAAAAATAGCCCTGCTTTCATATAATCAAACATAACACAGCTGCTGCTCAACTCTTAAGCAACTTCACAGCTATTGTGTAACACAATAAAATCACATTCTAAATGTTTACATCATTTTAGAGTTGGTGTGGCTAAGCGGTAAATATATGAGCTGGTAAAGGAAAGGTTGTAGGTTCAAACACCAAAAGACGTGATTCATGACCTACTACCATTGTGTCCTTGAGCAAAGTGTGGGGTTGCTCCCAGTGTCTACCAAATTAATACATGTAAATTTATATCAGGTCAGAGACAACATGGTCCCTAATGAAACTGTTCTTGCCGATTTCCAGGGAGAAAACACTGAAAAATGTACACCTTATATGCACTGTATAAGTAATTTTGGATAAAGGTGTCTGCCAAATGCTTAAATGTAAATGCAACAGTCATGTGGCATGTTCTGCCAGAGCCTTATTATCATTATAATTACTGCAACCATAAATCTGCATTATTAAAGACAGCAATCAACGTCACCGCATCACTACTCATGTAACACAAAACACAAACACACAAATAAATACAGTGATGCTGCCAATTGATATTCCGGCTCTAAAGACCTCCCAACACAATGGAAAAGCAATGTAGTATTGTTGATGACCAGAACAACAAGAAAGGTCACATAACCATGTGTGTGAGACTGGACACAACACAGGAAGCATTCAGGTCTTCAGACCAATCCAATTGGCATTTAATTAACTGGGGACTCAAATCAGGGAGTTTACCCTTTTAAATCAATCCCCTCTCCCGAGACTAAACGCTCACACACCTACAAACACACATGGTGGATTACACAGGTGGATTAGCAGGGTTTGTCTGGCCACATGCTAGTTTGAGATGAGTTTGCAGATCGTGGCGTAAAGGGCGATCCAACCTTTACACCAAAACAAACAGCCGTGTCGTTGAATGTGTGTGCATGTGTGATAGAGAATGGTGTGTATCAGTTTGTCCTAATTCTGTATTTACTCAGACAGCCACTCAAACACAGCCAGTGCTCAAACTGGGATAAAAACTGTGGTGGTGAATCCCTTGTTTGTGTGTATAGGCTAATTATACATCAAACATAATTATGAGCACTTACAATTATAACATTGTTGTTGTTTTTTGTTTAGTTTTTTAACATTTACTTAATTTGACATTAAAACTGTTAACTGTTAAAAACTGTTAATTTAGTTTGCTTCTTTCCTTAAGAGAAAATGTATTTAGTATATAAAGTAGTCTTCTGGTCGTGTTAACAAGTCAGTCAGACGGTCCCTTTATACAGATGATTTCAAAATTATATAAATTTTTTGGGAAGTGATGTAATTTAGTTATTTGTAGTTTTTACAGAGATACAATTTTTGCTACAGTTGAAGTCAGAAGTTTACATACATCTTAGCCAAATACATTTAAACTCAGTTTTTCACAAGCCCTGTCATTTAATCATTGAAAACATCCCCTGTCTTGGGTCAGTTAGGATCACTACTTTGTTTTAAGAAGGTGAAATGTCAGAAAAATAGTAGAGAGGATTTCAGTTTTTATTTCTTTCATCACATTCCCAGTGGTTCAGAAGTTTACATACACTTTGTTAGCATTTGGTAGCATTGCCTTTATATTGTTTAACTTGGGTCAAACTATTTGGGTAGCCTTCCACAAGTTTCTCTCAATAAGTTGCTGGAATTTTGGCCCATTCCTCCAGACAGAACTGCTGTAACTGGAGTCACGTTTGTAGACCTCCTTGCTTACACATGCTTTTTCAGATCTGTCCACAAATTTTCTATCAGACTGAGGTCAAGGCTTTGTGATGGTCACTCCAATACCTTGACTTTGTTGTCCTTAAGCCATTTTGCCACAACTTTTGAGGTATGTTTTGTGTCAATGTCCATCTGGAAGGCCCATTTGCGACTGAGCTTCAACTTTCTGGCTGATGTCTTGAGATGTTGCTTCTATACATCCACATAATTTGCATTCCTCAGGCTGCCATCTATTTTGTGAAGTGCACAAGTGCACCACCTCCTGCAGCAAAGCACCCCCACAACATGCTGCTGCCACTTCCCATGCTTCACGGTTGGGATGATGTTCTTCGGCTTGCAAGCCTCAACCTTTTTCCTCCAAACATAACGATGGTCATAACGAAAAGCTTTGTTTCATCAGACCTGAGAAAATTCCTACAAAGTGTAAGATCTTTGTCCCCATGTGCACTTGAAACAGTAGTCTGGGTTTTTTATGGTGGTTTTGGAGCATTGGCTTCTTCCTTGCTGAGCAGCCTTTCAAGTTATGTCGATATAGGACTTGTTTTACTGTGGATATAGATACTTGTCTACCTGTTTCCTCCAGCATCTTCATAAGGTCCTTTGCTGTTGTTCTGGGATTGATTTGTACTTTTCACACCAAACTATGTTCATCTCCAGGAGACCAAATTCCTCTCCTTTCTGAGCTGTATGATGGCTGCGTGATCCCTTGGTGTTTATACTTGCGTACTATTGTTTGTACAGATGAACATTGTACCTTCAGGCATTTGGAAATTGCTCCCAAGGATGAAACAGACATGTGGAGGTTCACATATTTTTTACTGAGGTCTGCCTTTCTTTATATTTTCCCATGATGTCAAGCAAAGAGTCACTGAGTTTGAAGGTAGGACTTAAAATACATCTACAGGTACACCTCTAATTCAGTACACCTCCTAACTGAAGCTAATTGCCTAAAGGCTTGACATCATTTTCTGGAATTCTCCAAGCAGCTTAAAGGCACAGATAACTTCTGGAATTGTGCTATAGTCAATTAAATGTGAAACAATCTGCCTGTAAACAATTTTTGGAAAAATTACTTGTGTCATGCAGAAAGTAGATGTCCTAAACGGCTTGCCAAATCTATAGTTTGTTAATATGAAATCTGTGGAGTGGTTAAAAAATTAGTTTTAGTGTCTGTAAACTTCTGACTTCAACTATACTTTTCCTACAGTTGTTAGCACTGCATGAATCCAGCCATCTTTTTTTATTTTATTTTTTTGCTGCAGTGCATTTTCCACTGAGGAAATAATTGTAAGCTTCTAAACTATGATGTCCTATTATCACACCTCTCTTGTGTAGATGCATAATAGGTACACATATACTACTTGTAATAAATAATGGTACACATGAATTGTTGAAGGGTTGGTGCTGATCTGGTCATTTCAATCTTATTTTAATACATATGGATTTAAAGCTTAGAGGGACACGTCAGGGGCATCCTCTGCCCAGAGATGGCATGCAGGTGGTCTCTTGAGAGCGCATGACAGTAGCAGCACTGAATAAAAGTATCCCTGAGACTCAAACCCCTGTCTGGATCAGTGTTTGAGTGACAGGAGCAGGACAGATGCTCAGAGAGGCGCCTTGGCCACCCTCATGGTCCCCGTGGCAACCTACTTTTTCTGGGGCATTCTTATTGGCTGGCAGTCAGTTCCAAATGCCACAGGGGCCAGTGTGAGATGCCAGATCCTTATCGCTTGATCTTCAGGGAGAGAGAGGGCCAGTAAAAAAGAGAAAGCGAAAGAGAGAGAGAGAGAGAGAGAGAGAGAGAGAGAGAGAGAGAGCGATATTGTGTAGATATACTAGGGGTTACATACATACATACTACAACTAATGTAGTCGACACTGTCAGCCTGAAGCCGACTAGCAACATAGGATGGCAAGGGAAGCCTCATTCATATTAATGAGGAAAGCTCTACCTGATTTTATAGGGTTAGGTTTAGGGGTTGGGTTATAGTAGTTTTGACCAATCAGGTTGTGCTTTCTGATGAATATTACTGAATTGTCCAATCAGTTATCGTTTTACTTTAAAATAAATTACTCTACCCCTGCATCCTACATTTTGGAAACTTGTCACCGGGAGAGGAGGGCGAAAGAGAGAAGTTGCTCAAATGTACTTTGATAAAGATGGCACAGATACTACAGTAACCTCCAGTAAATGCAATGTGGTCTTTAACCCTCTGGAGTCTGAGGCGTTTTTGAATCCTGGAGATGTTTTGGCATGCCCTGACATATATGCTTATTTCAGTTACTTACACCATATTAATTGCAAATTAAAGTTGTATTATACTGTATTCAGCAAATATTGTGCTACAATGATATGTGAGCAACATCCATGTACACATTTGTATTTTTGAGAAAATGAAGTTTAAACTTAAGATTGAGACAATCTAAAGACACTGAAATAGGGATATAAAACACATACGATTTTTTTTTTATTCACATGACTTATGAGTGGTGAATTTTGTAGACCATACATAGCCTTTACAACAACATATTGTGAAAACCATCCTGTCCATTCATTCACATTAAACAATAAATGTATTTAACCTTTGGAAGTAACCTTTTGTTTTAGAAAGGCTGTATGCAAGGGAGTGTCAAACGTTATGAATATTGATGTATTTCACAACTAGGGTAATAATGACCCACCCCTTAATGGGGCTATCAATGCGGAATGCCACTGTTAGAATTTTGTTCTTTATTCCTTTTGTATTCCTCAGCAAATAAATCCCATTAGTTCACAATATAATTTATATAACTATTACTAACAATATAACTTTTTTGTGTATGAAATAGGGTAAATATTAGGGAAATAGTTATATGAAATAATTGGTAATATATTAAAAATACATTTGAGAGACAGCAATATGCATTTAGAGTTATGCTTGTTCAAAATAAAACTTTCAAAATGGGTGCACCATTTCTTGTTCATTTCAATCATATTTGACATTTCAAATGACTTACTCATCAGAAATTACATCTTCTGCTGGATCATCAGTCTCGATCTTCTGATGAAAATGTATTCCTCGTTGTTCAGGATTATCCGTAGAGCTTCATCGCATGTGTAGTGTGCCTTCATTCAAAAGCGATAGAAAATAGATGAATCTGATGAAGCCTAATTCCATTTTTTACAGCAATGATGGTGGTGTCAGATCATTACCGTATGAATAGTGGGCTCCACGAATAGGCATGCCTGGACCAGCACTAATGAGCTGAGAGTTTCATATGCATTGCATAAATCAGAGAATATTTGTTTTGGATTTGAATTGGTTAATTTAAAAGTAGACATTTTAAGGTTTCTAAAAGGCACATTTATCACGTCTGTGCGACAATTGTACGCAGAGTTTTGGGTCATTTTTGTGACATGCTCCAGCCAAAAGTTCATGGAGATCGAGGCAGCAGAAAGTACATCCTGTTTGTTTTCTGTATTTTACAAAAGCACAACTTGCTTAAAACAAGACATGAAACTAGCACAGTTGTGCAGAAAACAGTCCAGAAAACCATGTGATAATGTCACTTAATGTTAGTCCACACTACAATGTACTACCATAAATACTTTAAAAACACAAAAACTCATCAGCAAGAGAATTTCAGTAGAGGACACCCATGGACTAAGGGTGGTTTTAATTCCGCTACAGAAATCTATAGTTTCCCCCCGACAGGGTGCTTTTCTTGTACGTTTATTTAATTTGTGAACTGGCACACAGCTAAATTAAAGTCTACTGAAAAAAAGAAAATGAGCCATATTAACCTTTTTCTCAGTCATGTGAAAATAAAAACCTGAATATAAAAGGCTGTGAGCATGAAATAGGGAAAGCACAAATGAAACCCTTTTCCTCCAGTAAATGAAAATAAATTTCCATCAAATTAGCTTCACGCCCACACTCCCATTTCTCATCTCCAAACCACCAGGTGATCCCGTTTCAGATAGACCCAAAGGCCCTTTTCACTGTGTGTTTGTCTGCGTGTGTGATTCGTCTCTTTAATTGTATGTGTTTTCAGTAAGCAAATGTGTGTGTATGTGTGTCCCAATCAAATATCTCTGTAGGGAACTCCCATTAGCACTCATGTTACAATATCCCTGCTCAGTTGTGTATATTAAAGCAATAAGGCAAGAGGATGTGTATTACGTGGATTTTACTTTGCGTAAAAGGTCTTCTTAGAGCCTAAAAACCCTTTACAAAGTGTAATGATTCCAAAATCCAAAACAATGTAGCACACCCAAAGCAGACATTATCTACAAAAAAAGTTTTAATAGAGTCTGTACATTAACCAACTAAACGAAAATATCAAAACAATATCAACAAACCTCCTTAACCCCTGTTTACACCAGACGTTAGTGGCACATCAAAAGCAAATAAATCCCATTACAATCAATGAAGCTGTCTACAAGCGTCCGTTGTGTCACGTCGCACCAACAGTAAAATGTCCCGTTCCAGTTTGCGCTGCAAATAAATAAATAAACGGTTTAGAACATCCACTTCAATGCATCCAGTGTGGACAGTCTCCAGCAGTTATGCTACATCATGTCAACTGATGTGCCCAGTGTAGACTATGTGTTAGGCTAGTTTCAGTTAGGAAAACTAAACACACATATTCACACAAAAAATACATACACAAATACATACCCCCACCTCATTTGCAGTTCTCCTTGACTGGAGGACTCTGTTTTAGTGCAAAAGGTAACTGGAGGCAAATAATAACTATGCATAAGTAACTTTATTTTTTTCTCCCTCCGTTTCATGATTCTTCCTCTGATTATTCCTTCCCTTAGCACTCGAGTTAATCCTCAGATGGGAGTCATCCACTCAGCAACAATGATTCCCTAATTGGTGTTAAAGTCCCCTGTAACTACTTTTGCATAATAGAATACATAATTATGCCTGCACACTTCCTCTACAGGCTAATCGTCCAGCTCTGAGCTGGAGCTCTCCACCTCTGCTTGTTAGTGCCATCATTAATGCTGCTCTATTTAAAATGCTATCGTGTTCTCTCATTGACTAATCCTTGTAAAAAAAAGTTGCAGAGCAAAAATTTTTTGGGGAGAGAGCGAGAGAGAGGAGTTGATGTCCAGCCATTCACCAATGGGGTGTGCTTGTGACTCAGTAAACTGAAATTATCTCTCTATTTTTTGTTCTTCATTATTAGAGTGCTTGAACGCCGAGCACTACATTGGAATTCCACATTTTTATTTTGGTCTTCTCCACAAAATGTATGCACTTAATTCAACCTGAACTATTTAAAGGGATAGTTCACATTCTACCTAAGGTCTCTTTTGTGTTCCACTGAGTAAAGAATGTTATATGATTTTTGAACAACATGAGGATGAGTAAAAGGATGACAGATGGTAATTTCATTCTTTTTTGCAGGAAAGAAAAACAACACAGAAAATAACAGTTAGAGGGCAGGAATAAAGGAAAGAGAGGGATGGAGCCACACACAGAGGGAGAGTGAATGTCATCCAAGTCTTTGACCTTTTTGAATATCATAACACAAACTAACAAACACGTGAGAATTTGCATTAGACTGAGGGAGACTTTTCTCTGCTGCAACACAAGCCTTGTTAAGAAGACAGGTGGTTTTCTAACTCTAACACACACACACACACACACACACACACACACACACACACACACACACACACATCTGTCCAATATGCTGCTGACAGATAACAGCATGCTTATCTCCTCAGTAAATACCTCTATATCACTCCAACTTCCAATGTTCTTTCTTTAATTTTAGCCTACTTACAGCCTTAATTTTGACATTTCCACTGAAGTGAAATAATAACTTAAAACACAGAAACATCTAACCTACAGAACCTGCATTCTGCCCTTGTAGTTTAATCGGGCACCATTAACTCTTTCCCCGCCAGCATTTTTAAAAAAAGTTGCCAGCCACCGCCAGGGTTTTTGACGATTTTCACTAAAATTTAATGGCCCGCAGAATATTTTCTTCCATGAATATATGAAGATGCTATATATCAAAATAAAGATCTGAGCCTCTGCTTTTAGGAAAAAAAAAACGATTTTATTTTATCTTCATTTGTTCTTTTTTTGTTGCCACTTGAACAGAGGTAGGTTTTGTCAAAAACAACATTTCGGACAAAAAGCTGAGAAAAAGGCATTTTTATCAAACAAGTGCTTTAGTATTAGTATGGTGTTCCACTTCACGTTTGAGACGATCGCAGTCTGTTTCTTTGATCAAAGAGTTGCGTACTCTTTCAAAACATGCGTGCGGGTCTTCCATACCGTATACCACCTAAAACACGGATACCCGGAAAATTCCGTGTTTGGCGGGGAAAGAGTTAAAAAAAATGTAAAAAATTGCTTACCCAAAAATGAAAATTCTTTAATTACGCACTACAGTGTCATTTCAAACCTACATGGTGATATTTTTCAGTGAGAAATTTTGAAGAATCTTCGTGAAGCTTTTTTAGTGCATATGTTTGTTAAGCTTAAAAAACAAAACAAACAAAACTTTTGAGTCTAGTTGACTCCGTGTCCTAACCACACACAACACAATAAGATTCCAGTGACAAGCAATCTGTCAGTCCACACCAGGTGCATCGTGACACTGCAAAATTCATACACTAAAAAGAGGATAATTGAAAATAAAATGAGAAAATTAAGCAATTACAGACGGAACAGAATGATTATTGAACGCAACTCATTTTCTCACATAAGCACTGTAACGCTTTCTACGGAAAGCCCCGAGGGAAATAATACACAAACACATACACAGGGAAAAGTTACTTTATGAAACGCTTCCTTATTTAGTCTGTTATGATTGTTTATGTTCACGCAGTACTCCTGTTATTTCACCGATCTCCACGTAATAGGGAAGTAGAGAGAAAGTCTGAATGAGCCGGTATGTGTCCCCTCTGCCATTCTGAAACTGTGTGTGTGTGTGTGTGTGTGTGTGTGTGTATGTAGGTTTGAGTAGTTTAAGAGGACATTTTTTTTTTTTAGGTTACAAACTGGTAATTACAAGAGTATGATGCTATAAATGTGGTTTATGAGGACATTTCTAGTGTCCCCATAATTCAAATTGCTTAAAAAACATGCAACATTTTTATGATGGTTAGGTTTTGGGGTAGGGATAGATTCTACAGTTCATACAGTATAAAAATCATAAGGATAGCCACACCAATGTATGTATGTATGTATGTATGTGTGTGTGTGTCAGAGCACCGGCTGAATAGAGCGAGACCTCAAGCACAACATTCAGTAGGTGTGTGACACCCTCGGCCAAAATCAAGCTGAACCAGCTAGTGAGATGCTGACTTTAATATACTGCAATAAGAATAATTTTAGACCCATTTGTTCACTGCGCTGCCTGGTGTGACATCATACAAATAGAAACCACTCGAAAAATAGAAAGCCCTCTTGCTGCCGCTCATCATGTGTTGTGGCTGGTTAGGACACAGTGTCAAGTGCTATAATATTTAAGTCTTCTGAAGCTATATGATAACTTTATGTGGGGAAAATGTAAGTTGTTATAATCACTGGCAATCTTCCCCTCCATTGCAATCTCAAACATTATTCTTCATTCTTGCAAATGCAAATGATCCAGAATGCAGCAGCACATCTGGTCTTTAATGAACCAAATGCATGTTACACCATTCCTTGTCAAAGCTCTGATGCTGGTATACAGAACAGTCACTGTGTGTACTCCAGCTTGACTAAAATAATTTCTGCAGAGCTTCGTTCCCACCAGAATTCTGCGGTCGGCTAATGAGCGGCACCTTGTTGTACCAACACAATGAGTCACCAAATCACCTTCCCAGACTTTCGGTTTCACTGTACCATGTTGGTGGAATGACCTTCCCAACTTTATCCGTGAAGCGGACTCACTCTCTGTCTTCAAAAAACGGCTAAAAACACATCTTTTCCACGAGCACTAAAATTCCTCTTTTAAAAGTCACTTTGGATAAAAGCATCAGACAAATTAATAAATGTAAACATAAATCATATTTTTTATTTTAATTCAAAAACTGTTGTTTTTAGAAGAACATAGAATTCTTTAAACTTTTTGGAATCACAAAATTGTGTGTGTGAAAATGTGAAGAAAGAAACCTATGGTAAAAGTGCTTATAAAGTGTCTAATAAACAAATTGATTATGCTAGTGTTGCTCAAATTATTTATTCTGAGCAATTGGCTTCTGAATCTGCAGTAGGAAATTGGCATATTGGAAAGTACTTGACTTTTAAAAATTGTGCAATGAGATTGATAAGTGTTAATGTAAGAAAATGGCTACTCTTATTTTTATTTTATCTAAAACATCATAGAAACAAACAAGCATGTATTCGTCTCTCTTTCTCTCTCTGCATTAGCAGCACTTCCCAGCATGTGCCTGTCGAGTGGATGACAGCGGGATTCCGTCTCCTCTTCGTACTAATTCCTCTCTTGCAGTCTGCGTCCTGGCATCGATGTACCATCAATCCACGCCACTGACATGCACACACACTGCAGCTGTCCATCAACTGCCAGTCACAGATGTGCTCCCACCCACACACCCTCCAGGACACACCCCCCCGCCAAGCAGTCTGTATGTTGATGCAAGTAGAGTGTATATGTGTGCACTTCTGAGTGTGTATGTGTGCGAGTATGCTTATGCACTGCGACAGCCCTGCTGGATCTGATCTATCTTGCAGAGTTCTGAAACACACATACTTTCATTCTACCACCAAGCCTGGGAGATTTGAGTTTAGAGAATATTTTTCAACAAGATTTTAGCCCCTAAAACTTTTACATGTATTTTTCTGGCTTTGACAGAATTTATAGTGCCAGGCCTCTGGAGCCCTTTGTCAGGACTTGAGGAACAACTAAGTGTGTGTGTGTACTTTTGCTTTACTTTTACATGTCCCCTCTGAACAGAATATGGGCCATGTTGCATCCTAAACACACATTTACAACCAAATGGCTGAAGAAAAAAACGAATTTAGCATTTGGAAAGGCCAAATGCTAGTCCTGACCTTAACCCTAGAGAGATGTTGATGCAAAAACGCCATGTTTGTGACCAGAGTTCCATTTACCTTCAGTGTGCTGCACTGTGCGATGTGGGAAAAGTCTGCAACATTTTTAGGGCTAGTTAGCTGCCTAATTTGACTTCGAACAGTAATCAAACACCTAGCAACTACCCAGCAACTGCATAGCAAATTGCAAGTTAAACACCACTCAAAACACCTTAGCAACCACAAGATTCATTCTCTTCACCACAGTGGTGGAGAATAAGTGCTCAATTACCTAGGAGCCTAGAGAGATGGGCATAGAGGTGGTGCACTGCTGACAGACACGCCACATGGTTGGTGTGGTGCAAGTGGCAAAAACTGGTAATCAAAGTTTCTGGTTCCAGCTCAATAAAGAACAAATCATGCTAACAATCATAACTTGTGCTCGAGCAAGTCACTTACTTTGGAGAAAAATATTAGTAGCCGAATGAATGCTTGTTTGCGCTGTCTTTTGGCACATTGCCACCCTCTTTTCAACAACACCAGTTGTCTTTATGAATGACATTGATACACTTAAGTATCAAAGACAATTAATGCCCAAGCAACAGGATCCTACTGTGTCCGCTGTGCTGGCACATCTGAAACAGATCAGTGCCGACAGCAGTGACTGCAGAAATGCTCTGCAAAACAGATCTTGCCATATGGGATTGCAGGTCTGCTGGAGTCACTTCGGATCTAACGTAATTACAATCATATTAAATAATTGAGGCTCCATATTACATTATTAGTAGACAAAGGAGGAGATTGCTTAATCTAGACACTAAAATGAGAATTCAGAGGAGTGAAAGAGATAGCACTTGGCATTAAGATGTTTGCCTTTTAGTTCACATCGACTTAATTCAACCTCTGATTAATTTATAGTGTCCTCTGCATAATAGCTTGGCTCAGCTTTCCTGCTTTAGAACTACTAAAGTCATTCAGGAAGTTGTTCTTGGTCACAGATCTCGTTATTCCTTTATTTACCTTTTCTCATCATTTTCATTGCAGATAGGGTTCTCAAAATACCAACATTTCAGAATGTATACAGTGGCAAGAAAAAGTATGTAAACCCTTTGGAATAAGTTGGTTTTGTGCATTAATAGGTCATAAAATGTGATTTAATCTTTATCAAAGTCACAAGTATAGACAAACACAATGATGCATAAGCTAATAGTGTTGTCAAAAATATCGATATTTCGATAAATATCGATACTGAAATATCTGAACGGTACCGATACTAATTTCCCTAAGTATCGATACCAGCCGAGCTGTCACTTTCACTTCTCTCCAAAGGCACGTTGACAAACACCACACACACTCGCACTCCTCTCATTCGCTCTGGTTAAATAGCAAAAGTGAAGTGAATGTAAAGATGGCGAGTGCATGCGGCGCCCCCGCGACCAGTTTTGTTTGATAAAGAACACAGTAGGAGTGCTATCTGGAAATATTTTTGATATGAAGCCAGACATCCCAAGTCTCCCGGAAGTTCCCGGAGTCTCCCGCATATTGATAGCTTCTCCCTGATGCCCGCAATTTAGTTCAAATCTCCCGGAATCTATAGCGCACATGCGAGACAGAAAATACTGCATGCATAACATAGATAGCGCGCACACAACATACATAACGCGTGCACGGCAGAGAGGGAGAGAGCGAGAGACCTTATGAAAGCTAGTCAACCCCAACCCCCCTTGACGTTTAAGTATCTTTTGTTGACATTGAGATTGGATTTGATTTGACTTGGAAATACAAAAGATTGCACTTTTTATTTACTTGCACTTTATTGGTTTTTGAATGTATGGCAATCTGAGAGGCTTTTGAACAAGTGCAATACCTCAGGACATTTTGTTCATGTAAAATATACCTCATTGTCATGTTCTAGACAGTTGTACCCTCTTAATATTGTGGCAGTTTTTTTCTCTGTGGTATCGAAATGGTATCGAATATCGATATTTTTCAAGGTATCGTATCGAAGTTAGAAATTCTAGTATCGTGACAACACTATAAGCTAACAACACCCAAACAATTATATTGTTTCATGTCTTTCATGTTTTTATTGAACACATCCAATTAAACATTCACAGTGCTGTGAAAAAGTAAGTGAACCCTTGGATTTAATAACTGGTCGATCCTCTAATTACCTCAACAAAGCGTTTCTGATAGCCGCGGATTAGACCTGCACAACGTTCAGTCTTGAGGTCATTCCACAGCATCTCTATTGGGTTAAAGTCTGGGCACTGACTGAAAGGTGGATCTTCTTTTTTTGAAGCCATTCTGTAGTTGATTTACTTCGATGTTCAGGGTCATTGTCCTGCTGCATCACCCAACTTCTACTGAGCTTCAGCTGGCACACAGCAACCCTGACATTATCCAGTAGGATATCTTGATAAACTTGGGAATTTATTTTTCCTTCAATGATGGCAATTAGTCAAGGTCCATAGCAGCAAAGCAGGCCCCAATCCCACAAAAAAAATATTTTGGCCCATTTTCAAGATATATCCATTTCAATTGAATAATATTAATTGAATTAATTGAATAGCCTAATCTTTAACAAAATAAAATGTACAAATCTTACAAAATGCAAATTTTATTAATTACATTTTCTTCAAGACTATTCAATTCGATTAGATGGAAATGTGTAATTCAATTGAAATGGATACATCTTAAAACAAGGCTAAAATATTGTTTTTGAGTGCATGATGCTCCCTCCACCGTTCTTCACTGTTGGTATGCGGTGCCCTTTTAACACCATACGTAGTGCTGCATATTCTTCCCAAACAATTCAACCTTAGTTTCATCAGTCCACAAAAAATGTTCCCAGTAGCGTTGTGTAGTGTCAAGGTGGTCTTCAGGCATGCCGCAATGTTTTTGTTGGAAAGCAGCAGCTTCCTTTATGGTGTCCTGCCATGGACAACATGCCTGTTTAATTTAGTAGTCTCATGAACAGAGATGTTAACCAGTTATCCAATTATGTCTTCAAGTCTTTAGCTGTCACTAAGGTTCTTTGTTACATCACTGAGCATTCTGCAGTGTGCCCTTTGAGTCATCAGAGTGGTGGTGGCGTAGTGGGCTAAAGCACTGCACTGCTAAGCAGAAGGTTGTTGGTTCGATCCCCACAGCCACCACCACTGTGTCCTTGAGCAAGGCACTTAATTCCAGGTTGATCCAGGGGGATTGTCCCTGTTGTAAGGTCACTTTGTAAGTTGCTTTGGATAAAAGCATCAACCAAATGCATAAATGTAAATCTTGGCTGGATGGCCAATACTAAGGAGTGTAGCCAGAGGACTAAATTGTCTCCATTTATAGACAATTTGTTTAACTGTGGACAGATGAATATCTAAGTAGGGCTGGGCGATATAGCAAAAAAATAAAATCTTGATTTTTATCAAATTTATGGATGATTCACAATTCTATTTTAACTTTGAAATGTACTCCAACATGATTCAAATTGTATGTGCTTTATTAGAATTTAAACACGTCACAGAACAAAGCAATAATTAGCGACTTATCTGAATCATCATGGCAAAAGGAATGGCGGATATTTGATTCTCCCATATATAGGCGCTCCATGACTTGAAATGATGTGAAATGTCACATAACTAACCCTTTTTTTTATGGGAAAAAGAAAAGAAAGGAGACCGTTCATCAACATGTGCATGGCAAGGCAAGTATTGGTCTTAAGCCGGTGTATACCTGCATGATGGACAAAGCTGATGTAGCCGCTGGAGGAATCAATGGACTAATCATTCTGAATAACAAAGAACCCACTGTTAAAACTCCCCTAATCACTGAAATAGCGCCAACTAGTCTCCACAGCACAATGCGCTATTGACAAAGAGACACTCCAGCTATTGACAAGCCCCTTTCCCATGTGACTCGCCTCACACCGCATGCTTTACCATGTGAGAAAAGCCATGTGAGACTTTGAACGTAAAAATGTGTGTGTGTGTGTCTTTCAGTTAAAACCTAGAAATGTTTATTCTTAAGGAAATATGCGTAATCCCTGTACGTTGTGTATTTCTGATGATAGATCAAAACTAGTTGAAATTTGTTTAGTTGTGTAGTAAAACTCTGAGGCCGTATATTTAATAGCCTAAGAGTGTATATCCACTTTTAAGTGTACCAAATACACGTTTCTTGGTATCAAATTAAACCTTACGACTTGTCCTAGCTGAATATAAATATAAGATTACCTTAGAATTATATTCTGCTATGTTTTACCATCTTTTGAGTTATTCAAGCCAAAGCCAGACCCGGTCATGCAAATGAGCCTTGACGGGATAAAGGGACCATCTCATGCCCAAAATAAGGGAGACTTTTACGACCTCCAAAGGAATGTGCAGAGCTTGCTGATTCTCACTTAATTCTTACTGAGAAGGAGAAATGAACCCTTTTAATCCTATATATTCTATATATATATCCATGTGATAAATGTATTGACATGTATCTAATGTTCCATCTCATGATTTCCCTTTATGTTGTTTGGTCTATGTTTTCTTGCAAACTCTAATGGGTTAATGTTTCAGACTTTGCATACTATGGTTAACCGAAATCATATGTGTGGCACATTTTGTCTCTATAACTTGGTATTTTGAAGATCGAAATGACTGTGTACATGATATGTCGATAACAACAACATATTAGTATTACAAGAATATGTCCTAGTTTCTTCATTGGCTACCACCCCTCCAGGGTGCACACCAAGGAGCACCCTTAGAACAAAGAGCAATAAACCAAATTCCCGCCTGGAACTTCCACCTTTCTTATTGGTCGAGCCAATGAGAGGTGGGACACGTTTTCTAAGGTTATAAACTGCATCCACACTGGCCCTTCGCTCTCTTATCTCTTCCTTCTTCTTGGCTGCTCCCAACTCCCAACTTACTTCATCTCTCCTCCCTTCCCCTTGGACTCCCCCCGGCACCACTCTCTCTTCTCTTCTGCTGAACATTGCAACTTCTCGGAACAACCCTTCAACTCTCTCTTCAAGTGAGTCTCAACTCCACGCTCTGGAAACACCGAACCGAAATCCTCCGTCTCAAGAACGCCACGAGGATACGACATACACGCAGTCTTGCTCAGCCACACTAAGGTCCATTTTGCAAGTATTATTTCATCTGAAATCCAAACGCGTTAAAGTGTGTAATTCCATTTGCTGGCTCTTAAAGGGTTAATTGTTGTAATAAGTTGGCTATCCTTATAATAATCCATCTATTTTCCTTATTGCTTTTACTGTGTTTAACTTGCGTATTTTATGTTTATTCTATGTTAAATGTTTGTTTGTTGAGTTCGTGATATATCCTAGTTCTTTGTATTAAACCCAATTATATGCTTGGTTGTCTGTGTGTGTTGGTCATAAAACAAAGCCTCTTTAATGTGCAATTTTAAGCTATGAGCTGATATTATCAAAGTAAGTTAACGTGCTTTGATGAGTAGGCTTATAACTAAGAATAAACCTTCAAGGGAATTGATCAGAAATATTTAGCAAAGCGGTTCACGAGACGAACTGACTGATTGCGATAGCCTACGGGTCAATTCCATTGAGGGTTTAATTAAATTAATATAGCCTGTCTGCATATGATGTATATTCCTAATTAATTATAATTCGTTGTGTTTAATTATCTCTATATATTTGAAGCAGACTCCTGGACTATATAAGCCCTTTTTGGGGCGTTTTTGTATGTATTGTTATCTGGGTCAAGCCGTATGATTAATCATTGATTACGATCATTAATATTAGTCATACATTCCCCAAACCTGACCTGGATACCCTACACTGAGTTACAATCACACTGTGAACAATCATACTGGGAATGTTACCGCTGTTACTCTTTTATATCAGTCTCCGTGTTGTTAACCTGTCACGTTCATTTGGAGTGCACAACACACGTGCAGCTGATCAGATTGAGAGCAGCTTTAAGACGAACGATATTAATAATTATTTTCTTCCTTATTCAGCCTTTGGTGGACATATCTAATTTTAGCTTTTGCAATATTTTAGCTTGTTTATTATTTTAACTTAGATGAGGATCAAACCAGATTTTAAGACAAATGTATACATAAATGCAGGTAATTCCAAAGGGTTCACATACTTTTTAACCACTGTAGTTATCCAGCCAAGAACAGAGAGTTGTTTCCTCTGTTTCTTGTCAATAAAATTATATGTTAATATTAACGACATGATAGACAGCAGCAGGACCATTAGGCTAAGGTCTAATGGACCTATGCAATATTTCAACATACATCCAATTTTTTGTTCTTTAATAATAAACATTAATTCACATTAATTCTTCACCAAGACAGGCACCTTGCCCGGGAAGCACATTTGACTACTGTTCATGTCCACAGCTGCATCCCACATGAATGTACTGACTTATATGATGTAAGTAAATCGACCTTGAGCTTGGGAAAGGCACTATACTGTATACATAAAACTTCTTGGTATCTTTATTTTATTTAGTATCGACTCAGTACCAAGGCACTGGTACTTGTACAATTGAACAACTAATTGAAGAGAACCACATGTGTCGGGTTGTGTGTTAGTCTAGCTAACCTTCCATTGTAATTTCTCTAACCCTTCTCTAAGTCGTCTAGGCTGAAAAGAGTTTGATTGTTGTTTTGCTGACAGCCTTTATAGGGAAAAACTTATAGGGACACACACTTCTATTTTCACCTTTTCAAGTGTTACATTTTTATTTAAAAAAAGCTGGCATATCATGCCATGCATGTAAGAACATGAAGAGAGAAAGAAAGAGAGGCACAAGGGAACACAGAATCTGAGAAGAGGAAAATGGGATGAAACATTTAGAAGAAAAAAACATAACATAAAAGATAATGCTTACAGCCTGCCAGGGAGCTAGGGCCTGTTCTAAAGAGAGGAGATAAGAACACATGAACATTTTTTGTATATGTGTGGTGCTGCATTTCAAATCTGGTTTTGTTTTTCATCTTAACAGAAACTTGATCTTGACAAAGAGTGATTTAGAGAGCGCAAGGATCCTCTGTGAGGAGAATTCAGAAGAGAATGAGGAATTTAACCTCAACAATTCAACTGGGTCAAAGATGATCCCATGTAAATAAACGCATAGTTTAATTTAAAGTTTATTTTTGTAATTTCTTTAGTTACAATACTTTCTCCTAACCCAGCTTAAGCTGTTCGCAGGTTGATTCCCCAAAAAGTGTAAATATGGTGACATAAAAATTGCTCAGTTTGTTTGAAAATACTGACCAGCCCACCATAGCAATACTAACTCAACTAATGCCAGGAGTGTTCAGGAAAACTGAATGAAAACCAATTTATTTGTTGTTTTATTATTTATTTTAAGAAATTACAATCTTCACCTTGAATTTATCTCACTAGGTAGCATCTCATTTATCATTAGAAATCGAATTTAATCTTTAGAAATAAAATTTCATTATGCTAAAATAATGCTGTTACTTTCAGAACTGCAAACTTTCTCATCAGTCCAAGAGAAACATTTTTGAACCCAACTGCATAACAGCCCACATTTACACGTCAACGACATCTATTCACTGTTCAAAACCTTACCAACTTACCTTTTTGAATACATGACATGAGAAATAGTTACTGACAGAAATATGTTTCTAACCCACTTCTGCTGAGATTAGCCATTTCACATGTAACATTTTTACTATCATTAACTCTGTGATGATATAGCCATGTCTGTTCTGCATCCTGCACTTTGTATGAAGACAGACAAAAAAAAAAAAACATGAAAGATTTCAAAACCACTTGAAACCAATGGAAATGCAAAGTCATGGAAATGAATAATAATGTGTTGTGTAATTATTTGTATGTTTGATGGGGGTCATGGCACTTTCTTTGTCTCTCTCAGTTGCTTGCTCTCTTTCTCAACTTCTGTTCAGCAGAGACCAAGAGAATAAATTAAAACAGCTCTCCATTTAAAACATCCCAAAACAGAATTCTGACGCAGTCAGACACATATTTTTTGTAAGTACTCTACTTGACAGCTCTCCGTTCTAAACAAAACGCACACACATACCCACACAGGCTATCCCATTGATTTGGTCTAAAAACACTGTGTGTGTGTGTGTGTGTGTGTGTGTGTGTGTGTGTGTGTGTGTTGTGAGCAAGTGAGATAGAGAGTTTGGTCCTCAGTTGACAAACAGTTTCCTCTCTACAATACTGATCACTATTCATTAAGCATTTGAGTGTGTGTGAGAGTGTTTCCCCACTAAATGAAAAGAACAAAATAAAGGATTTTAAGCACTGCCTCCTTCACAACACACATACACTCACTGAACACGTTATTAGGAACACCTGTACACCTACTTAGTCATATGATTATCTAATCAACCAATTGTGCGGTAGCAGTGCAATGCATAAAATCATGCAGATATGGGCCATGTGCTTCAGTTAATATACACATCAACCATCAGAATGGGTAAAAAATGTGATCTCAGGATTGCTACCATGGTATGATTGTCGGTGCCAGACGGGCTGGTTTGAGGATTTCTGTAACTGCTGATCTCCTGGCATTTTCATGCACAATAGACTCTAGAGTTTCAAACTAAAAACATCCAGTGAGTGATATTTCTGCAGACAGAAATGCCTTCTTTATGATAGTGGTCAACAGAAAATGGCCAGACCGGTTCAAGCTGACTATGGTAACTCTTGGCTATGGTAACTCCGATAAACTCCCTGTACAATTGTAGTGAGCCGAATAGCGTCTCAGAATGCAAAATGCATAGAATCTTGAGGTGGATGGGCTACAACAGTAGAAGACCATGTCAGGCACTTTACATAGGGAAATAGTGTTCCTAATAAATTGCTAAGTGAGTGTATACTTCCCATTCAATTTAATTATTATGTGTTTGAGTATTGGCAGCATTTAACAGGAAAAACATTAAACGCTGTTGGGAACACACTCTCTCTTCTTTCATTCATCTTTTACTTTTACACACACACACACACACCATTAGCCTAAATTCAATAGCTAGACACAAGCTAACAAAGCATTTGAAAAAACATGTCACAAACATACACACACCAGCTGCACACTATCTGTCTGTTACAGTCATAACACTCAGAAACAAAGCACAGTATAACACTCTACTATCAGCTTACACCAAAAATGAAGTCAAATTCTGACCATGGGAATAAACATATATACACACACACACACACACAGTCGTCTTTTCCTTTTGTGTGTTCTTCCTGGTAGCAATTAATGCAAATAATGCATTATACATGCATATTCATGAGGACAGAGAGGCATGCTGGGATACCGGACAAGAGGAAAGAAGAGACAGAACTTGAGAACAGAAGGAGCTGTCAAAGCAAGACAAAGAAAGAAAGAAATCATTATGTCTATTGAGAGTCCTCACAAGGATAGCTGTACCAACGTGTGTGTGTGTGTGTGTGTGTGTGTGTGCGTGCGTGCGTGCGTGCGTGTTTTTCACTGGCCAATTTGTTGTGTTGGCCTTCAGTCTGTCTGCTGGGCCCATTTTTCAATTTGGCCAATTTCGGTCTTTCTGCCAGTATCAACAAAACAAGTTTTGCCACCAGGAACCAAACACACACATACACAGGCCACATGCAATGCTTTGCCCTATGTGAGCAGGAAATTTGAAGTAATCACAGACAGACAGACAGACAGGCAGACAGGCAGACAGAAAGAACACTTGTTGGTCAGGATGACACTCATTATTCAAAAGTATTCAAACTCAAAACACCGAGACGCCAGTACTGGCAAAGTGGAAGTGAAGATCTTTGGCACTGTTGCAGCACTGGAGTGGATAAAGGCTACAAGAGCATCAGACTCTAAATCTGTCACTTCTTCAGCTGCACAAAAGGTCAACTCAACTGTAAGAGATGATCATGAAAGGAATACACAACAGGAGCCAGCCTTGTCTATTAGCTGCTATCGTTGCAAAGTTATGAAAAGCTTGATACAGAAGAAATTTAGTTTGTTAATTATTCAGTTAGTTCTGACTACTTTTCAACATACGTGCAACACGTGTGACCATTTTTCTCAACACCACATTGAATTAGCAAATACATCATATCACAAAATTTGTAGGTACAAATCAAGGCAAACAATACAGATTTTGTTATGTTATTTGTGGGCAGCAAAAGGACTCAAAACACTGATGGACTGAAAAATGCATCTCAGTGGAATCACTAAAGATCTTTTGTGTCAAGGCGAGAGCATGTACACTACTGCTGTGCTACAGCAAATTGTAAATTTACTCACAAAAGCAAAGTGACTTAGAAAGTGATCTTCAATATTTAAGAGAAGTTCTGTGCCACTAGCACAACCAAAGATAAGCGCATAAGTAATGACTCTCACACATATTTCACTGGTCGACGAGACAGACAGTCCCGCACAAAAACTCATGCCATTGATTGAGCCAGAATTTGACATGATGGCCGATCAAAAAACAGAGAAATGTTTAGATAGTGCCACAGACTAAGTGTTTACACTTCCGGGGAATTAAATCAACCATCGAATGGCTTACTTAGTGTTCTCTGCATTTTGGGTCCAATTTTATATCATGCATCTTTAACAAGTATGTTCTTAAACATTTGATACAATGTACATATGATGTACATGTGTTATTGCATTGTACTTACATTTAAAGTACCTGCATTTAATTGCATCTGTAGTTACACTGTTAACATTACCACTAATCATAAACCTAACCTTAACCCAACCTTAAACCCTAACTTTACCCTTAAGCCGACCAAGTACCCTAACCTCAGTTGAAGCCAATGTGAATTTTGCAAAGCAATATGTAGTTACACAATACGTATATTGTATTGTATGCTTTTTAATGTTAGTACATAAGTAGTTTAAGACATCTAATATAAAGTGTTTCCAAACTCTTTGGTCTTGGCTGTAAGTAACTGAACACAAAGTATGCATTTTTTTTTTCTACTGCAGCAATTCAAGCATTGTCTTTTCTCTTAAACTGACTATCCAGAGAAATGACAATGAGATCTATACAGTATTGGAAGAGTTGATATTGTGGATCAGAGGACAGATATATCTTAAATGCCTGGCTCTGGGTTCACCCATCAGAGGGGGAACAGCGTGGTGAGATCTTTACAATATCTTTTCAACAAACATCTTTGAATAAAGAGTGCAAGAATTAAAGTGTTCTGTGGCTAGTGATGGTCTCACTCTGTTCAGGCCCAATACTCATCAGTCAAACAGCTAAAGGGCCAAAGCACCAACTCTCATGAAAAATAAAGAAGCAGGAAATGAAAGAGTAACTCCATCTGATGGTGCTGCAGAGAAAAGTTAAAACGGGTAGAATGAAAATGCACAAAATTGACACTATTTTTATTACTCTTAACTGCAGGAAAGTAAGACATAAAGAAAGAAATATAAAGAAAACAGAATGACAGAGGCGCATTTTGAATAACAAGAATATTTTGTTAGTGTTAGTGTTATCATTTTGTGTGAACTTGTGTGTAAATTTTTTTCCTGTCTTATTAACCTTAATGAACAGCAACATTAAGGACCGTCTTAAATGTCTGCAGCTTCATCCAGACAAGACTAAACTCCAACAAGTCTTTCCAGCCAACCCTGCTGTTGAACACAAAATCACCATGCAGCTGGGTTCAACTACAGTAACGCCTTTGAAAACAGTCGATAACCAACTCACTCTCACAGACCACATCTCAGGTCAGCACGATCATGTAGATTTACACTCTACAATATCAGGAAGATAAGACCCTTCCTCTCTGAACATGCCACAAAACTTCTTGATCAGCCACATGTCAAAACTAGACTGGACTACTGTAAAACTCATTGCAGGCCTCCGTGCATGCGCAATTAGACCCCTGCAAATGATCCAAAACGCAGCAGCATATCTGGTCTTTAATGAACCAATGAGAGCGCAAATTACACCACTCCTTGCCTCTCTTCACTGGCTGCAGGTTGATGCATATATAAAATTCAATGCTCTGATGCTGGCATACAGAACAGTCACTGGATCTGCTCCAGCATACCTAAAATCATTTCTGCAGAGCTACGTTCCCACCAGAAGCCTGCGGTCGACTAAGGAACGGCGCCTTGTTGTACCAACATAAAAAGGCACCAAAACACTTTCCTGGATCTTCGGTTTCATCGTACTAAATTGGTGGAATGACACATCTTTTCCATGAGCACTTAACCAGTCTAATTAAATTAAATAAATTATTGGTGCACTTCAGTCTGTCTTGAATTCAACTATTCTGATGCTAGTGAAACTTTGTAGTGCAGCACTTTCTATACCACTGTCTCCTTAAGATGTTTCACTTACAATGTAGTCCTCTTTTGTAAGTCGCTTTAGATAAAGGCATCTACCAACTTAATAAATGTAAATGTACAGCACTTTGGTCAGCGCTTTCGGTTTTTAAATGTGCTTTAGAAATAAATTATTGATTGATTACACATCAAGCAACAATCAATATTCACAAGGTATTTGAAGACATTTTATATATTCAAATCAGACAAAAGGCATCTGTTTTAATCTATTCAGAGGGGCAGAACTCTCAGACTTTGTTATAGCATAAATGCATTATGAGAAAGGCTCTTTTTATTGCAAATCAAACAGCCTCAATTAAAGGCTATGAATAAACAACATCAGAACAAAATTAATTTAGAAAACTTTGGGGAATACCGGACTGCTGGAATTAATGTGGAAGGTTGTGTGTGTGTGTGCGCGTGTGTGTGTGTGTGTGTGTGCACGTGAGAGACAGAGAGTGGGTTTGGGTGGTTTACAAGGGTATTATGCTATAAATGTGGTTTATGAGGACATTTCTAGTGTCCCCATAATTCAAATCACATACTAAACTATGTTTTTTTTTACATTTAAAAATGCAGAATTAGTTTGTGAGGGTTAGTTTTAGGGTTAGGGGATAGAATCTATAGTTCGTACAGTATACAAATCATTATGTCTATGGAGAGTCCTCATAAGGATAGCCACACCATCGTGTATGTGTTTTTTCTGGTTTGGCTAAACTTGTGAGGGCCAAATTTCAGTAATATAGTTAAAGATTTTGAAAACCAATTCACGAGGACATTTGTACAAGTGGTCTTCACCATTTAAATGCTCATAAATCAGCAAAATTATATTGTTAGAGCCCTTTGATTTTAGCAATGTGGGAAAAAATGGGGACAATGGTTTGCTTTAGATGTTTGCTTTTGTTTAGTTTGGCATCATTCTGCGAGTAAACTCTAGAGACTATTGTGCGTGAAAATCCCAGGAGTCCCAGGAGTGGTTATAGAAATACTCAAACCAGCCCGTCTGGCACCAACAATCATGCCAAGGTAGAAATCTAATTTTTTCCCCATTCTGATGTGAACATTAACTGAAGCTCCTGACACGTACAGATTATTAGACTCCTATCAAATTTTCAGTTGCTGAGGTGTTCCTCTCAAGGTCAGAGAAAGTTTGATGACAATCCGTCGAGTGGGACATCACAAACAATTTGTCAAACAGATAACTTAATATTGGAATTAAAAGTATATCCTTCCCCACTAGAATGACGCTATATTGGCATGAAAATCAGGAGGAAAGAATGCTTGCCATACTATGTTGGAAAAAAAGTACTGTACTACAAGTATTGTAGGTTGGCACAGAGAGACAAGTGAACACACACACACCAATGTCCCGAGTACAATATATGGCATTTACAACAAGGTGGAATTTAGTACTGCTACCACTGCACTCGCACATAGAAGTGTGAAACTCCATAGTACAGAGCAATGGAGTGTAGCTGGTGAAGAATAGGACTACCAGAACTGACTCATTCACTTTAAACACACATCTACAGCACAGGAACTCACAGGGAAGAAGTGCACTCGGGTGGTACGACAGTAGTTACTGTCGGGTGGTTACCTCATCCTGGTTCAAGTTGTCAAGGGGTATGTGCAGGAAGAACAATTTAGTTGGAGTTTTTATTACACTTAAGATTAAAGCAGAGCCAGATTTAAACTGAGGTTAAAGCAGAGTGGATTTAAACTAAAATGAAAACGGATCCGATTTAATATGAGGTTGAAACACACCGAAACTAAGATGATTTTAAAGATGCCTGGATTTAAGATGGATAAATCAGACCTGACTTAAGATCATTAAACAGAGCTGGATATAAACCGAGGTTAAAACAGATTGTATTTAAAATTAGTTTACATCAGCCTGAATTAGTTCTGATTTTAAAGCAGACCAGATTTAAATTGAGTTTATTAGCACGGTTGGACTTAAGGTGTCATGAAACACTAAACATATATTTTTTTAGATGTTAACAGATATGTACTGTATGTGTTACAAATGATAGAACACGATATTAGTATCCATTAATTTAAATGTTTGGAGAAAAGTGTTTAAGGATTTTTTGCACTATTTTCATCTTTCAGTTTAAAAATCAACATCAAACCAACATCACAGGATGTGACATTTTTACTTATTATAGTGCATCATCGCGTCAGTGTCTCATAGTTATTATTGAGACTGAGTGTAGTCTTATCATATGAGAAGGTGCCATCTCATGATTATTTATGACACCAAGTGACATTCTCATAAGTCCAGCACTTCACACTCTTAAACAGCACTTCAGAGAGTGTGTTCATCGCAGGCCGAGAGTGTTCAAGACAGCTCTGCTTCTCTGCAATGCTGCCAGGAGGGAACAGTGATGCGCGGTGAGGTGGACTGGGGCTCGTTTCAGGAGCTGATAGTCTGATAGGTGTTGATAGTGTTACGGCCAACTCGTGGCCGCAACAACATAGGAAAACCCAAAACCAAAAGATCAATATAACCAATGCAGTTTATTGGTAAATCTAGGGGATTCACAAGGTGCAATAATTAATGTTATGCGAGAGATACTCCAAAGTGCGGACCGACGTCGGATCCCACTATCAGGCGAACAAGAGGCGAGCCACGGATGACGTCATTTCCCTGCACCTCCCCTCCATGCACAAAACCGAAACCTATATCTCCACCTCCTAATTTGAACCAGGTGTTCCTCATCTCCACTACGACCAACAAAACAAGAGATAAAAGAAAAAACAAAACACACACCCCTAACACCTCCCCTCTTAAAAGAGAGGTTCCTTGCAAAGGACCTCTAAAGCAAAGAACCAAGTTGTTAATTCTCAATCAACAAAAAGAAATACTACCACTTAACTCAAAATCATTATAACAAACCCTACATGTGGCTTTCTTAGTCTGGTTCCCCCTTTGCAACTTGAATACAGCAACTCCTAGCACCTAGGAAAAAACAGTCACAGATGAGAGAAAACAGAAGAAGAAAGAACATCAATTAAATCAGTCACAAGAACGGTCACACGGGGCACGAGATAAGGCATCAGCCAGCACATTTTCCACACCCCTTATGTGTCTAATCTCCAATGGATAGGGTTGCAAAAAGAGAGACCACCGAATAAGACGCTGGTTTGGGCTCTGCAAAGAGTGCAAAAAGGTGAGTGGATTGTGATCTGAAAATACCACAATTGGAAAAATGCCACTTGTTACATAGACCTCAAAAAACTGCAAAGCCCAAATTAACGCTAATGCCTCCTTTTCAATAGTGGAATAATGCAACTGGTGAGACTTAAACTTTCTAGAAAAATAAGAGACTGGTCTTTCTATACTCTGTTCATCAGTTTGTAAAAGTACCGCTCCAGCCCCAACTTGACTGGTGTCAACCTGGATCTGAAAAGGCTGTCCAATGCGTGGGGCAGCCAGCACAGGGGCAGTGCTAAGCAACAGTTTCACATTCTCAAAAGCTTGTTTACACCGCAAGGTCCACTCAAACGTTACGTTTTTCTTCAACAAATCAGTTAAAGGAGCTCCCACTGAAGAAAAATTTGAGCAAAAATTCCTGTAATAGGCCACCATACCCAGAAACCGCATAAGCTCTCGTTTCGTGTTAGGTGGAGGAAAATTATCAATGGCCAAGACCTTAGCGCGCACGGGGCGCACTTGACCCTGCCCAACTACCTTCCCCAAATAGGTCACAGTCGCCTTGGCAAACTCACACTTTGCCAAGTTGACCATAAGCCTAGCTTCTGCCAAACCCTCAAAAAGTGCTCGGATACGTAAAAGATGATGCTCCCACGTATCACTGTATACAACCACATCATCTAAGTAAACAGCACAACCATTCAACCCATAGGTTACACGGTTCATCAAACGCTGGAAAGTAGCGGGCGCATTTCTAAGGCCAAAACTCATTACCGAATAAGAGTATAGCCCAGAAGGGGTAATGAATGAGGCAATCTCCTGTGCACGAGTGGTTAAAGGCACTTGCCAATAACCTTTCAATAAATAAAATTTACTGACATACTTTGCAGAACCGACAGAATCTACACAATCTTCCATTCGGGGCAATGGGAAAGAATCGGGTTTTGTTATGTTATTTACCTTCCTGTAATCAGTACAGAAACGGTATGACCCATCTGACTTTCCCACCAGCAGACAAGGTGATGCCCAGCTTGCAAAGGAAGGTTTAGCGATGTTATTCTCCACCATAAATTTAATCTCAGAATCAAGATGACGTTGTTTATCCAAAGAAACACGATAGAAACGCTGGCGTATTGGTTTTGCGTCACCGACATCTATATCGTGCTCTAACAAATGAGTGCGTGAAGGAGAATCTGAAAATAGCATAGGGAAATCTGAGATCAAAGCTAACAATTCAGTTCTCTGATGAAGAGGCAAATGTTGTACAAAATCCTCCAAGTTGTTAAGCGTTTCAGAGTTGTTAAGACGGGGTTGGAGCATGCCATCTTCAGGTGCTTTAACATCCTCAGCAATTTCCATCACAGATGAAGCAACAGCAACTGCCACAGGAGCCTCCTCTGTCACCAAAGGACGAGAATAAAAGGGTTTCAACAAGTTAACATGGCACAACTGTGTGCATCTTTTCCGCTCAGGCGTTGAAATCAAGTAATTCTGGTCTGAAACTTGACGTACCACTGTATACGGACCCGAGAACTTTGCACAGAATGGAGAAGCTGGAAGAGGCAACAAAGCCAACACCTGATCACCAGGGCAAAACACACGAAACTCTGTGTTTCGGTCAAACAACCGCTTCATCTTTTTTTGTTTATTTAACAAATTGTCCTTAGCCATTTGACCAGCTAAGAATAAACAACGTCTAAAACCATCAACATATTGTAGCAAACTCTGAGGTGGATCAGGCCCCCCCATTAATCCGTCAGGGAGTACAGCAAGGGGTCCACGCACTCTATGACCAAAGACCAACTCGTTTGGACTAAACCCAAGGCTGTCCTGAACCACTTCACGAGCCGCCAACAATAACCAGGGCAAACCTTCCTCCCAGTCACGCTTTAACTCCACACAATAGGCCCGCAGCAACGACTTCAATGTCTGGTGGAAGCGTTCCAAAGCCCCCTGGCTTTGTGGATGGTAAGCACTGGAGAGATTTTGTTTCACACCAAGCTGCTGCAAGACTTCCTGAAACATATGAGAAGTAAAATTTGATCCCTGGTCGCTTTGAACAACCCTAGGAATCCCAAACACAGAAATAAATTGTGTCAAAGCTTTAACAACAGAGCGAGTAGTAATTGAGCCGAAGAGGATAGGCAGCCGGATATCTTGTACTCTGACACATTACTGTAAGAATATAGGCATTTCCTGATTTAGAAGGGGGTAACGGACCCACACAGTCTACAATCAGATGCTGAAAAGGTGAATCAATCGCTGGTATTGGATATAGCGGTGCAGGTTTTAAACCCTGGTTCGGCTTTCCTGTGAGCTGGCAGGTTGTACAGGTTTTAATATACTCTCTTACATCTTTTTTTATGCAAGGCCAATAAAAATAATGCAACAGACGATTATAAGTCTTATTGACCCCAAAATGACCCACAATGTCTCCATGTGCAGTACATAAAACAGTATCTCGAAGAGACATTGGCACAACCACCTGTATACAGGCCTCACCCAAGGGTACATCACTACCAGACAGCCATTTCCTTAGCAGGATCCCATCCTCAATAAAACAGCCAGTTGCTGCACTCTCCACCTCTTCAGTGGACAGTGTGGCAGAAAACATTTCCTTCAGGGTAGAATCCTCCGTTGCGCCACCACCAACTCCTGGTGAGAAACAGAGGGAAAAGATACTGAAAGACCAGGAATCTTTTTCTTTTTTCCACAACCAGAATTAAGCTCTATGCTCTCAATATCAGACACTTTTTTGCTCATTGCACGAGTAACAGCACAAGTCACAAACACATCAGGGAACTGTTTACCAACATCAGTTTGTTCTGTTAAAGAAGGCGAATCTGTTACAATGGGAGGGGGTGACACATCCCTCCAAACACGCCCTCCAGCCAAATTATTACCCAGAATAACAGAGATACCCTCCACTGGCAGAGAAGGTCTCACCCTACAGTGACCTGACCAGTGACCAAATCTGATTCAAGTACAACATTGTGTAATGGAACAGGCAGAACTTGTAACCCAATTCCTTTTATTAACATCTCCCTTCCTGTACTGGAACTTTCAGAAAAACTTAGAACGGACTCTAAAATAAAGGTCTCTGAAGCTCCAGTATCTCTGAGAATTTTAACTGGGACTTTCACATCACTTCCGACCAGAGACACAAAGCCGTCGGTAATGAAAGGAGCATAGCTCAACTTATCTACCTTACCTAGCACCTCACTTCCCTGAACAGAGTTTACATCAACACCAGGTACAGCAGACACTTCAATAACGGAAGACGCAGCAAGAGCAGATTTTGGTTCAAATTTAGAACGGTTCATTTTTGCTTCAAGAGCTGGACAATCTTTTTTCCAGTGTCATTTATTCAAACAATAAGCACACTGGTCACTTATATCAAACGGACTTCTTGGCTTTTTCTCTAACTTCATATTACCAGGCAAAGAAAAACGAGTCTCCATAGGAGCACTTTCCACAGAGCTACTAAAACGGCGCCAATTATTTTTTCTAAGATCTCTATGAGTCAAAACATATTCATCAGCAAGGACAGCAGCGGCCTCTGCATTTTGAATATTACGCTCTGTTATGAAAACAGCCACATTTTCAGGTAAGGTGTTTTTAAATTGTTCCAACAGTAACAACTCATAGAGAGAATCAAAATCACCCGCTTGTGAAGCAGAGCACCAACGATCAAACAGAATCCTTAGCTCTCTTGCGAATTCAGTAAACGACTGCTGCATACCTTTTCGTAAAGTCCGAAACCGTTGCCTGTAAGCTTCCGGAACTAACTCATACGCCTTCAGCACCACGTCTTTTACCTTACTGTAAACTTGACTGTCGCGGACACTTAGAGTAGAATAAGCTTTTTGAGCTTTTCCATAAAGCACACACTGCAAAAGTAGAGTCTGCTCACAATCTTCCCAACCCATAAGATCTGCCAACCGCTCAAACAAAGTAAAGAAGGTATCCAAATCATCCTCATCAAATTTTGGAATAAGGTTAAGAGAACGAGCAACATCAAAAACTTTTGGAGCTGGACTATCTACTTGGGCCTGCAACCCCTCACAGTGGTATCCCAGCTTACCTTCTCTAATTAGAGCAAACCTTTGAGCTTCAATGTCCAACTTTCGCATCTCAACTTCTCGGTTTATTCGACTCTTCTCCATTTCCAAGAGCAACAACTCCTTCTGCTCTTCAAACGACAGGGACAAAGGAATACGATTAGGAACATCACTTTCTCCAGTAACACTTAAAGGTCTCTCCGATTCAGATACAAAAATACCCAAATCAATAACAGCAGCTTTAACAACAAATCCCACCCCCTCCTTTAAACTCATTTCTTTAGTGGTAAGGCTGATTTCATATTTTTCTGCTACTTCCAATAACTGTTTTTTAGAAAGCTTATTAAAGCTCTCCTCAGTAGGATACTCAAAAAAACTCATCTAACAAAGTAGACATCTTATATTTTTTTTTTTTTTTCTTCCTTTGTCAAAACCTCATATTTAGTGACCTTCCCCACTACCTACACACAACACTACCTCAACCCTAGACTTCATGCTTCCACCAAGGGCTAAGTGACTTTAAGCACTCTAATACCGACAGTACAGAACCCTCTCGGACAAACCAGAGAGGGACTACACAGCAGCAGTGCCCTCAACCCAGCGTCAGCACAAAAAAAACAAACTAAAATAATAAAGCGTCAACGTAAACGTTGCTTCAGCCTAACAAGGGAAACGTCACCAATATGAGAAGTCAAACATCAATTTGACCTCGCTATAATCTCACGCAAAATTAACGGAGACTAACAAACAACATAGGCTACATAAAAAAAAAAAAAGGTAAACAACCTTTACATATACGTCGTGAATGCCAGATCTCAACTGTTCTTATAAGTCCACTAAACAAATGCCAAACAAGAGTAAAACATACATCTACCTTATTAGCATTTTTATATCACTTTCCAAATGTAGGTCAATTTAAAGTAACTCACCTACCTCACTTTCCTCTCATGGACAAGTGACGACATTTGTGATTAACTACTGACAAAAAAAAAAAAAAAAAACAGTGACTATCCAACTTACACGTCGATCTGTCGGCACATTCACTTGCAAACACCTAAGCTGCTGAAAACACCAACAGGCGTTTCTAATTACCGACGCGTCTTACAACGATTACAAAATCAAACAAACGCATAGGACGAGCCCCCATTTTGTTACGGCCAACTCGTGGCCGCAGCAACATAGGAAAACCCAAAACCAAAAGATCAATATAACCAATGCAGTTTATTGGTAAATCTAGGGGATTCACAAGGTGCAATAATTAATGTTATGCGAGAGATACTCCAAAGTGCGGACCGACGTCGGATCCCACTATCAGGCGAACAAGAGGCGAGCCACGGATGACGTCATTTCCCTGCACCTCCCCTCCATGCACGAAACCGAAACCTATATCTCCACCTCCTAATTTGAACCAGGTGTTCCTCATCTCCACTACGACCTACAAAACAAGAGATAAAAGAAAAAACAAAACACACACCCCTAACAATAGTTTCAGACACAGACACTATCGATTTAACTATCCTTAATCTGAGTGTGTTAACTAGGGGTGGGCATTGGAGTAATTTTGTAGTCTAGTAATAACCCACAAAAAACAAGGACCGATTACAAGTACATTCAAATGCATGTTAAAAACTACGTAAACAAACTATGCTTTTCTTTTGAGGAAAAAAATTAAATGAACAACATGCATTAATAAAAATGGAGAAAAAAAAAAGGTTTAAAAATAACAGCAAAAATATTTGCTCTCAACAAGAGCTTACAGAGAAACCAATACTGACGGCATTATGGTAACGTACATATACAGTATAATCTCTGAGCCAACATAAAGGCTATCACATTTGTATAATTTCATGTTATTATCCAGAAAAACAAGAGGTGAAAGTTGACATTTTATAAAATCCACTCTGCCTGTGATAAGAGATTTCACGCACATACTGGTCTGATACGCTTCCGAGTTCCTCGCACTTTTCCCCCATAAAAGCAGATCACTGTCTGTTGGTTCACATGACTCAAACAAGAACCGCATACAAATAGTGTAGAATTCAATAATATTACGAGTAATTTTGATACTATAACTTGGCTTTGCTTAAGCACAGATGCCATATCTTCTCATATGAAACATCTCAATGACACACATCCACAGCGTTTAGCAGTGGACTCAATTGTAACTACAAGGTTTGGCGATAGATTTAGAGGAAAAATAGAGTATATTAAGCATTGCTCATTGCAAACATATGAGAAAAGAAAATGTATTTGCAATATTCGAGTAGTGATTTTAATAATTGATTAGCTGGTGCAGAACGAATACTTGATTACTCGTGCGCATCCCTAGTGTTAACCGGTATAAGTGTAATGATAGCCAGCTGGTAAGTGATAGCTGTGCAGTGTGTAAACCTCACTCTCCTGGCCTTAAGAAACGCACTAGTGACCAAGGGTAGAGGCCATAGCTTTTATAGACTCCTTGCTAGCCTGTCCGACTCCCATGCCAGGGATCATGATTCGAATCATAATCTGGGTGGGTCGAGTAGAACCAGTGACATAAGCACTTATATTTGTGTCTTAAAATAAGTCTAAAAAGTTATAAAAAAAATGTATAAAGCATTCGCATATTTTCAATACAGAGTTCAACGGCTTGGCATTTACAGTATTTGCTAATTAAATTACAGATATGAAATGACCAGTGTGTTTCTGTATAATGTGTTGTGAGCTTACAAAAGCTGAGTGACTGAATCAGACTTGTTGTGTTCTCTCAACTTTTCGCCCTCCACTCCACTGCTGACCATGCCTCCCACTTTCCCTGGCATTTTTTTAAAATGTGGTGAGAACTCAAATGTGCTGAAACAGAGGGTTTCAGACCAAAATGTGATTAAGGCAGATCCAGGATTAAGTTGAATTAAAAGCAGAGCCTAATCATGCTTTGTGTTCCACAAAATGTTCTACATTGTTCTATGAAGAATTGTAGAAAAGCACTGGCAGCCTCCTTGGCAGGTTTCTTGAGGCTTTTCTGTCATGACTAGTTAAGGATGTCCTGTCAGGTTGAGGATTAGTCAAACTACAGAATCTTTGCTGTCATTACGCTGTCGGAAAAACAAGGGGACCGACGAGAGCTATGGAACAGTCTTGTATGCACTGACTTCTTCTGTCCCAGGCTCTGATCGTCTGACTGATGGATGTGATGACTCTGTCTATTTCCATGAACAGACCTGCCATGTGCAATACATAGAATCAAATCTGCTTACCAGTAAGATATGAGAAAAAAAAAAAAGAAAAAAAAAAGATAGACTGAGCTACAGATTTCAATTTTGTATTACAAAAAGTAAAACAAACAAACTAAAATGTCCTGTTTCAAATGAAGAAGTTTAAATGATTAATCAAAGAAATCAAACTTGTGGAATCCATGCCAGCTGGAGTACATTTTATTAAAGCAAAAGAGGGACATACAAAATACTAAGCAGTTCTGGCATTCGTTATCATATGTATGCTGATAATAAAAAAAATATATAAAAAATGTGTATTAAAAAAAGGATGCAAAATAGAAGCACATTTGGGCCTCATTGTACATCGAAAAAGGAAACTGTTTTAAAACCTACAGTTTAAACACTCTTCCTTACTCTGTATGCCTGTGTGTGTGAGTGAAGTCTGTTAGAGAAGGAACCAGCAAGAGATGGCTAGAGAAAAACTGGGGATCATAGAGCTTTACCCAGAATTAGATAGTAGTTCCAAGCCCTTATACATCTGCATTATCTTGACCTCTAACCACCCCACCCCCATACAAACCCACATACGTATAGCTTCCTTGGCTGTGTGTGTTCTGCTAACAGTCCCGTTCAGTCCCTAAATCTTTAGCTCTGCATACACGCGAGACTCAAGAGTCTCTGAGCTTCAGTTTCACACTCCAGTTTTTTATATATTTTTATATATAGTTTTCTTATATATATTTCACACTAATCACTCAAGTTTACTTTCTTTGTACCATTTCTAGAAGAGTGACAACATAGCCATTTACAGTCAATTTCATTAATGGGTGTATCTTGCATCAAAGCATGTGAAATATGTATTATCAGATGTGTTGTCATTTGCATGAAAGAGCCAAATTTGTATTGTCAGATGGGTTGTAATTTGCATTAAATCAAGTGAAATCTGTGTTATCAGATGGGTTATATTTTGCATTAAAGTGAATGAAATCTGTATGATCAGATTGGTTGTATTTTGCATTAATAAAGCAAGTATAATCTGTGTTGTCAGATGTAATATAATATTGGCTGATTATATAACAATTTAATATAATTTCAAGTTTTGTGCGACTAGTCTTGGGGCGAAAATTGCTGGCTGAATTTTGGAAGTGATTCTCTCTTTGTGTAAATAGGCTTTTACAGAGGTTATCCATTTAGACTTTATGCTTGGGCTGTGATTTGTGCCTGTGTGCGCCTCTGTGTGTGCGTGTGTTTGTTTGTTTAAGGTAGTTCGGGCTGTGGGGGTGCATAGCTGACAAGATTGTTCAGAGCAATCCAGATACCAATTTTACGTCAAGTATGTTTACTGAGATTTTGCACTTGCTTAAAGTGAAGCATAATCAATTAAGCGAGTATCATGCTCAGAGTCAGGGTTCGCTCGAGAGCTTTCATCAAACCCTAAAGGCATTGTTACGTGCTTATTGTGTTGAATTAAATCTTGATTGGGAAGAGGGTTTACCTTGGTTAATGCTTACAGTTAACACAAGAGAGTTTGGGCTAAACTAATTAGTTTTCGGTCGTACAGTGCGTGGTCCACTTGCTGTTTTGCAGGAGAAGTTGAAAGGTGAAGCAGCACCTCAATTTATTGGATTATTTCAATGGTTTTCTCAGACATTTTTGTTTGGCAGGGCAGAGTGCGCAAGAAAATCTAGTCAAAACGCAGACAAAAATGAAGAAGCTTTTCGACCACCATTCAGAATGTCGTGTCTTTACCCGGGGGATCAGGTGCTGGCTTTGTTGCATTCACTTGTCTCTCCTTTTTGTGCTAGATTTAAAAGCCCATATACTGTTACCCGGAAAGAATCAGATCCAAATTATTTAATTGCTAATCCAGACCGTAAGAAAAGCAGTTGTGCTACGTGAATTTGCTTAAGCGCTAATTCTCTCATAGTTCTGACACAAAAATAAAAAGTTCAGTTTCTGTAAAATGAGTCTCCTTGTTCTCTTGTGGAAAAAGAGGATGTGAAGCCCCTGGAGGCAGTGTGTTGTTGCTGCATTTAAAAAATTCTAAGACCCTCTGTTGTTTTGTTTGGTCATCTGTCTGAGTCACATAGGTTAGAATCTTAGTTTTCCAGGATGTTTGGGGACATTCCAACTTGTACGCATCTTATACAACAGGATGTAGATGTAGGAAATGTGTAGCCAATCCATCAGCTTTTTTTTTCGAGTTCCTTTTGATAAACAGCAAGTACTGGAGACTGAGGTAATAGCCAAAGTCTCGTTTTCAAGCTGGGCGTTGACATGTCTCTTTGTAATGAAGTCAGATGGTTCTAAGTTTTGTACAGATTATCGAAAGTTGAATGCCATAACCAAACCTGTCGTGTTTCTACTTCCCCATATGGAGGAATGTGTTGACCAGGTTGGCGCGGCAAAGTATGTAAGCAAACTGGACCATTTCTATTAAGCCAGGAGAAGTTAGGAGTTTCAGTTTGCAAAATGCTCCAACTACCTTTCAGATTTTAATTAATCAAGTAGTGTATGGTCTGGAAGGTTGTACCGTTTATCTTGATGACGTTATTATTTTTAGTGACTTTTGAGAGCAGCATATTTCGCATCTCCGTTAATCTGGCAAAGTGGGAGTTTGTCAGGGTGATGTAAGGTATTTGGGGAAAAAGGTAGGGCAGGGTGAGGTGCATCCTCTCCAGGCTTAAGTATCGGCCATTGACCATTTCCTTCACTGTCCACAAAAAAGAGCTGATGTGTTTTTAGGAATAGTCGGCTATTAGTCTGTCCGCATTATTCCACCATCATTTCTCCTTTAACGTAATCTGTTGAAAGTTCCGCTAAGTTTAATTGGACTCTAAATTGTCAAAAGGCCTATGAAAATATAAAACTGTTAACGACTACTGCTCTTATCCTGGCAGCACCTTGGCTTGATCAGCCTTTTAAAATTCAGGTGGATGCGAGCCAGGTCAGAGCAGGCCCTGTATTATTACAGAAGGGTGAAACCGGAGTAGACCATACTGTGAGTTTCTTTTCTCTAAAATGTAATGTACATCAGAAAAAATATTCTGTTTTTGAGAAAGAAGCTTTGGCACTGATCTGGGCACTCCAACATTTTGATGTGTAGGTTGGTAGAGGTTTATCGGAGGTTGCTTATTCAGACCACAACCCTCAAACATTTATACACTCGATACAAAGCCCAAGTCTGCGGTTGATGCGATGGGTTCTCTTTTTTTAGCCCTATAACCTCAATGTGAGCCATATCAGAGTCGTCAACAACATATCTGACAGATTAAGTTGATGATCTCATGTGGGTCTTCTACTTTTTCTGTTCTTTCAGCCATGCTTTCTTTTATTTCCTTAAAGTGCTGTCAGGATCCAGATTGCTGGTGATGAAGATAGGGGATTAGTGAGACAGAGGGTGTTTAGTAGGACATAAAACCAGTGATCCAGAGGTTATTGTGGATGTCATAAGTATATTGAAGTAGCCTATCCAGAAATGTTTAGTATTTTAATTTTCTTATTGTATGTATTTTGTTAGACATAATGTGTAATGAAATTGGGTCATTTGTGGGTCACCAAGTCTTTATGGTCCCAGCCTTGCTTGTGCCGTGTGTGTGTGTGTATGTGCGTGTTTCAGGTAGTTTGGGCTGTAAGGGGCATGACTGACACACCTGATGCATGTGAGTGGGAGATTTATATATCCTCGGAAGTGTTCACATGTACCGGCTAGTTCTTTGTTGGCGGCGGCATCCTCACGGACATGGAGCTGTGTCGTAGAACTGATCTGAGAGCTTCGTTCTAGTGCCCAGTTTCTGCTTTGGGTTCTTTCTTGTTTTGTTGTACCCATTTGGACATGCATCACTACACTTTTATATACATGTTTGTATTTTTGAGAAAATAACATCTATGCATGGTTTTTTGAAAAAAAAGTCATTGAAATAAGGCCATATAACACATAATAAATATTTGTCCACAAGACGTTTGAGAACTGGATCTTGAAGCCTAGAGTTTTTGCTACAAAATGATGCAAAAACCATCCTGACCACTCATACAAAACAATATAGTAATTGAACTTTTGTAAGACAATTTTAGTGTTAGAAAGGTCATATGCAAGGAGGCGTGAACATTCATGAATATTGAGGTGATTTACACCTGAAGAGACAAAAGACGCCTCCCCTGGGCCCATCAATGAGGGATAGAGAATGAATGTGAGGAGACTGACTGATCAAAATCAAGTTTTAAGTTAAAAGAAGTAATCCGACTATACATTTTCTTTGCATAAAGACTTTACCTAATTTTATACCTACACTACCGTTTAATAGAAGTCTCTTCTGCTCAACAAGACTGGATTTATTTGATCCAAAATACAGTAAAACATTGTGTGAACTCTTTTTACAATTTAAAAGAACAGTTTTATATTTGAATGTATTGTAAAATGCAATTTCTGATCAAAGCTGAATTTTCAGCATCATTACTGCAGTCTTCAATGTCACATGATCCTTCAGAAATTATTATAATATGCTGATTTTCTAATATGGGCATATTTAAAGTGTATTTTACTCATTCAACCTGAACACATATTTGCAAGCACAAGCTTTGTTGATGATAATGAGTCAGCATAAACGCTAGTTAAAATATAATCTAAACATTCATATTATTTTTATATCATATTACATATCATATTTATATCATACAGCATACAACTGAAATACCTGCTTTAGCTGAAACAACATTTACATGTAACTAAAACTTGCTTATTAGGTTATATTTCAAATGTCAATACTCTGAATCCTGTCTGGCAAGTCTGGAAACAGTCCCACTAGTAAAATATGTATATGTTTATATAAAATAGCATGTCAACTAATGAAAACTAAATGACTTACTCGTCCGAAATTGTATCCTCGGCTGGATCAAGTCTCTCTTCAAAATACAAATGTTCATCAGAGTCCCGCTCTTCTTCTGAGGAAAATGTTAACTCTTCCTTAATATTCAGGAGTTTGATCGCCTGTGTATCGTCACAAACACGCAGAAATGTTGAGTTGTGTTGTGTTTACATTAAACCTCACCGTCGGGGGCGTTTACCATTTCCCTTGATTGTCTCAGCACATTAGCATAGGAATGGCGCGCTCTGCTGGTGGGTGTGATCATATTAGCTTTAATGAGTTAAGCCAGAAGAAACTGTACATTGCTTTGTTTCATACAGATTACATTGCAGGAGAATATTTGTTTTAAATTTGAGTTATTTTATTTAAAAGTAGACATTTTAAGCTTTCTTTAGACATATGTTTCATGTTTGTGTGATAAGTATTCGCGAGTTTCAGTTCATTTTTGTGACGTGTTTCTGAAATATGCTCGTGAACACAGAGACTGCTGAAAGCCAACCCTTTTTATTTTCTTTATTTTACAAAAGCACAAGATTTTGTTGTTATTGTGAGTGTACACAAATAAAAGTTGACCCTTTATGGTTTCAAATGATGTCTTACACTTATCTGTATACCCAAAAATGATTTTAAGTATTTTAAGTTGTTTCCGCTGTAATGACAAAAATATCCAGCAGGATGCGCCGGCGTGTCTGTCGACCTCAGAGGTTTAAGGAGGCAATACAGTCAAGAATGAAGAGTAAAAACAGCAACGGACTCTAGGTATTTAACGATACAAACATTTCCAGATACGATGCAGAAGCCTCACGATACAATATTATAATTTTTTTCCTTTTCTCCCCAATTTTGTATGCCCAATGCATTCTAGGTCCTCGTGGTGTCGTAGTGACTTGCCTCAATCTGGGTGGCGGAGGACGAATATCAGTTGCCTCCACGTCAATCCACGCATCTTATCACGTGGCTTTTCAATCACGTTACCGCAGAGGCCTAGTGCATGTGGAGGCTCATGCTATTCTCCGCGGCATCCACGCACAACTCACCATGTGCCCCACCGAGTGTGAGAACCACATTATAGCGACCACAAGGAGGTTAACCCAACGTGACCCTACCCACCCTAGCAAACGGGCCAATTGGATGCATAGGAAGCCTGACTGGAGTCACTCAGCATGCCCTGGATTCCAACATGCGACTCCAGGTGTGGTAGTCAGCGTCTTTACTTGCTGAGCTACCCAGGCCCGATACGATACGATTATTTATCAAATTTGAATCTTAAGTGACACAGTGTCTCTAACATTGGCAACATAAAGCAGAGTTCTATAATAAAGTATCTTAACAACACTGCATTTATCAGCAGATTGTTATGAGAAAAACTTTCAATTTTCAAGTATTTGAGAACAATTAGTTTGTCTACATTTAAGTAATTCTAATTTGAATAGTACTTTTTACAATACATATCATTTCAAAGCAGCTTTGTAGAAAATAATTCCATAAACTCTTAAAGCACCCAGCGAGCGAGCTAAAAAAATAAATAAAAAAAAACTTGAGGAATCTGACCTCTGGCTTTAATTTATATGTGCATAACACAATATTATTTAGCGGTTTGAGCATAAATTATCGGCACACGTAATTTTTTTGCCCTCATCCAGTTTCACTTTGTATGTAAACTTTAGCAGTCTTACCAGCTTATCCAATGTGCGCAAGTGTTGTGCTCATGCATTTACATTTCGAAGTCAAAAGCAGAGCATAATAAGTTTCATGTAGTCATGTAATGTTATCATGTAATAACAATAAGTCTCATGTAATTATGTAATCGCGGGGTTCTTAAATTGTCTTTTTTTTTTTTTTTTTTAAATAAGGTGGTTTTTGATAGCATAACCAGGCTTTTTCATTTGGATAGATTTGTGACTGCTTGGTGGGCACTACCTTATCGACACAGATGCTGATGTAGCCAGTAACATGTTCAGCATTACTGTCTATGTCCACAGAATGGTCATCATGTGTGGCAGACTTGAATAACTCCCAATCTGTGCACACAAAAGAGAGGGTATGAAATTAACCGTTTTGCCCCCAGCCACAGTGGTGGGTGAATGCCCAATTTTAGCAGCCAATTTGAAATTCTATACCTGTAAATATATATATATATATATATATATATATATATATATATATATATAGTTTAAGTTAAAAGTTTACACATACTTGAGGTTGAAGTTCATAGGCGACGTTCATGTGTTCACAAATGACCCTCTGAACACACCACTAAAAAAAATCAATCTGTGACGTGATATGGTTCTTAATTTATCCATGTTGTTTTTGAGAGAGCGTATAGTAAGTTGGCAAGCAGGATACTAGGGAAAGGGGGGCACTTAGCATAGGCCTTTAGCTTAGCATGCAGGCCTTCATGCTTTCCGCATCTCCGAGTCAGGTGTTTTTTGTTAAGATGGTGTCTTCGCGTGTGGGTTGGCTATGACTGTTCCTGCTGGTGGTTGCTGCTAGGGGTAGAGAGAGCAACACAGAAAATGCAATAAAAGAAGAGTCACATAGCCACATAGCCAGCAGACGAGGGAGAGAGAGTCTGGATCAGAAAGTTCTGTGAACCTGAAGTGTTATAAAGACGAGTGTCTATTGTGAAGCTGACCCTTATTAGTTAAGTTGATTTTGCCAATGTTCAATGTCTGCCTCTTATATTTTAATCATGCATGCAATTTTTGGGTCATATAAAACCATACTAAAAAGTAAATCGAATAACAAAAAAACAAAAAAACATAGAAGGGAGAGGGTCATGTAATAGCGTCTGCCACAGAGGGAACAATCTTTTTTTAGATAGTGATATAGAGAGAGGGGTTAAGAAAGAAAAAAAAAAGGTTTCAGGATAGATTGTTACAGACATGCTCTCTCCGCAGGCCTTGCCCTCCGTGTTCGAAAGCGCCACGCTAAGTGCTTCCAAGATTAGACCGATACAAACGAGACCAGACGGGTAATAAGACAAGCTTCAGCGCAGGTAGGAAGCCACAAGTATTCATGACCTTCCATCTTCTTTGCAGTTTAATATAATCACACACATGCACACACATTTAGCTACCAATCACCTCTCCTGTTGAACATAATTACCTAGTTCTCCTGCACTTATCACATCTATGGCCCAGCTTAACTACATAGAGAGATAGTGAGGGAGGTATGTGCTTTCTGTATTTCTAAATGGATGAATAGGTCAGCCCGACCCCACACACGGGACCCATCAACGAAATGGTCTATGTATATCTGAGCTGAATTAAAACAAATCAATTAATATATAAATAAAAAATAAAAAACCTGAGCAAGATTTCATTTTCATTACGAGCAAATCCCTGGATATCATGTCTTTTTCCTTCTCATATACATCATGTCTACTATCAGGGACTAATGATGCTCAGTGCCTGTTCAAATTAATATTTTAGAGTTGGCTAATGAGGATGAGATAGAAGACACACTATCACTACCAGAGAGCGAGAGAGAGATCTATAGAAAAGTAGTGGGGGCTTTAACATTACAACACACTAGTAGGAAGTCGCAGTAATTGTGCATTGTGGGACACAACACGACAGCCATTACCACAATAGCTGGGCACAGAACTGGAGAGATAAACTCATCTCTTATTGGAAATCTGTTTATGCATGCTACACTGGCTATAGAAAAGATTAGTGACGATGCATAAAATTTGTAGCTTTGTGGAATTACCGTCACAATAATAGCACTAGAAATGTTTTTGCCAACTAATGCAGACAAATGTGGATGTTAGAGTCTTTGTCATTGATTGAGCTCTGATTTTGAAACTTATGGAATGACTTCAGTGAGATTAAAACTTAACTAGTTTTAACAAACTCTAACAACATTACCAATTTGTATTATTTTGAAACCATCATCTAGAGCATACTCCAATCTTATCTAATTATCTATTACCTGGTAGGGATATGCAAAACTACAATAAAAAAAAAATATTGATGTTAATATATACAGTATACACACACAATTTATACACAAATATATATATATATATATATATTTTAGGGCTGTCGATTTAACGCGTTAATTCTGTGCGATTAATTTTATAAAAAATAACGCGGTAAAAAAAAATGTACGCAATTAATCGCAATACCCCCGGACCATAATAAGAAAGATTCCTGAGAAATGCAAGCTAGTAGTACCACATGTTTACTCCAGAGGGCAGTAAGTGAAACTTCAGCTGTTTGGGCAACACAGGTTATATACATTGAAGAAAACAACCATCCAGCAGACAGCACAATGCAAACATGCATTACGTTCTTGCGTTCAAAACACTTGGAGCGCAAATTCGAACTATGGGATCTCAAGATGTGTTTTAAGATTGAGTATTACACTATATTTAACTTGACACAGTGACCTAAAATGTATGTTTATGACGCAACACATCCAAGACGCTACAAGACGTACATTGACGGGTCCTTAAACAAGCCCTCATAATAACTCTCGAACTGATTGACAAATTCACTTGTGAAATGGATTGCTGTGAACTGTATGCCAATGATTGACTTATGTTCAATAATATCCCAGGTGAAAAAGACGTACAATTAAGTGTATTAAAAATGCATTACATTATATTTGTATTGTACTAAAAACATATTTAAGTACATTTTTAATACACTTAATTGTACGTCTTTTTCACCTGGGATGGTAGTAAACAATACATTGAATTCTAAAACTGCTTTTTGTATTGTCTTATCAATGATTAACTCTTCTGCCACAAGAATGTAATGCATTTTAATTATCTGAATATTTTTATTTCATTTTATATATATATATATATATAAATGTTTTAATATTTAAAGATAACTGTATAATTATGTCATCATTATACATTGAATTATTGTTACATGATGGGCTTTCTCAGCAAATATTTGTATATGTGTGTGGCAGCGGGGGCGGGGTCAAGTGTCCAGAGAGAGAGAGAGAGCGGTAAGGGCACCTGCACCTGAGCTAAATTATGCCTAACACCTGTTTCTGATTACAGTGAACATGGGGAGAGCGGCATAAGAGAGTCACATAGCCAGCAGACGAGGGAGAGAGAGTCTGGATCAGAAAGTTCTGTGAACCTGAAGTGTTATAAAGACGAGTGTCTATTGTGAAGCTGAAGCGGCTATAGCTAGCCAGAGCTCAGAGCCAGTCACATGTCAGCAGCCTCTCCTATCATTCCTTGGAATGAGCAGTGAAAAGACCAAAGCAATTACGAGGAAAATTATGGAATTCATGGCCCTGGATGACCAGCTGTTCTCCATAGTTGAGGACAGAGGGATCAGAAATCTGATACATTTCCTCGATCCAGAGCATGAGGTACTTTCCGACGTCGCGTTGCCAGAGTTGTTTAATCTCGTGTCATGTCACACACGCAGCCTGTTATCTGTCAACATTTGGGTACACAAATCCGGGAGAGGGGAAGTGGGGTGCTGGATGGCAGAGGCAGGCTAAATACATACAAATTGTGCCATTATGATTTAATGTGTTTTGTTTCTTTTTGTGCTGGTTCCACCTAGCGGCTGGAGTTTGTTTTGTGGAATAACATATCTGGAAGTAATGGCGGCTGCCTGCTGAGACTCGGCGCAACACTCTCCCAAAATGCTCAAATAAACCCTGGTGCGTGTGACAAGATTGTTATTTAAAGAAGGACAATTCCAGCTTAAACCTATATCTTGTCAATGTGAGAAACAAGACAGTCGTTTGCAGCCAAACAACACATGATGACTGAAGTAAATAAGCAGCTGGGTGAAAACAATGCGGCCCTGACTCAGGCCATTGATGTTTCAATGGCCAAATATTTTAAAGAGGCTGACGTGAAAGCCGAATCACGCATCAACAGGCTTGAGAAACGCATTGATAGTATGCATTCAACTTTATCCAAGCATACGGAGGAAATACGGACAATACGCTCAGACACAACCCAGTTAAAAGAGCGCTTGAGTGAGGCTGAACAAACTGTCTCACAGTGTGTGGAAACAATGCACAAATATCAAGCAAAACTCACAGAAATGGAGGATCGCACACGCAGAGACAATCTGCTTATATTCAATCTAAAAGTGCTCTGGATTACCTGCGAGAACACCTTCCCAAGTGGTTCCCTGTTTTCGTTGACACCTGTCCGGAACTGATGCGATGTCACCGGCTTGGACGTCTGCCCGAGCCAGGCACCGGGAGTAAGCCGCGGAGACCACGGCCGCTGATCGTCAGATGTCTCCGGGACACCGACAGGGATCGTATTCTCAAAGAATCCAGGAAAACTCTCCCAGAAGTGGCTAATATTCAACTTCAGTTTGCCGCGGACTACAGCGAGGCCACTTTAAAGCGTCGTAAATCATGCTACAAGGTGATGCATGAAGCCCGTACAAAGGGGTTTCAGGCTTTCCTTTTGTACCCCGCGACAATAAAGTTTAACAAAGGGGATTGTCAAGCATTTATTTCAAGATGCAAGTAAGGCTGAGCTTTTCATTTCAACTATAGAGGACTAAAGTAACTCCAGCGCAGTGATTTGGTGAGGCTGCTATGAGGCATTATTATTAGTTTTTTTGCACTTATGAACTTTTGATGATTTTTTTTTCTTAGTTCGTTACAATGACTGTCACTTTGATTAAAATTCCCGGGAGAGTGGAACTATTACGAGCGCTGATTTATTTTATGAATGGGAGGTGGGGGGGAGGGAGGTGGAATGGGTGGGAAGGGAATGTTCAATCACCAATATTTTGCTTTCTACCTGTCTTTTGAATACATCTGTGGATATATGGAGATTTTTAGTTATTATTATTTAAAACTAGATGTATAACACTGACAAGAGTTGATATTAGAGAGCAAAGCATGCATGATTTTGATAAGGACCTGGACCCTGATAGCCATGGGTTGAATGAAAAATGTGACACCTCTAAATATTATACTGATTATGAGTTTAATTTAAATGTTAATTCAAGGGACAGTCTGTCGCTTGTTCATTTCAACATCAGAAGTCTTTATGCAAATTTCAATAAAATGAAGGATTATATTACTACATTTACAAGTCGTTTTAAAATAATATCACTCTCTGAAACATGGATTAGCAATGAAAAGGGTGTAGACTTTGAAATAGAAGGATACAAGCTGAAATGCAAACTTGTTGAAAAAATGTCTATTGCAATCGAGGGAATTTTTGAATGTGTAGCTGTTGAAATCGACATGGGGAAAAACAGGAATGTGATTGCTGCTTGCATTTACAGAGCTCAAGGATCCAAAATAGATGTTTTTCAGGACAAATTTGAAGAACTACTTGATAAGCAGAATAACTACAAAACATTTTTAATAAGTGGTGATTTCAATATTGATTTTCTCAATCAATCTAAATGTAAGTTTACTTCAGATTTCTTAGATGCATTGTATACAAGATCTCTTTTTCCTTTAATCACACAGCCTAGCAGAATCACTAGCTCGTGTGCCACATTAATTGACAATATTGTCACAAATGATGTCCAGAAAATTGTTCAAAGTGGATTACTGATAAATGACTTAAGCGATCACTTGCCTGTTTTTACCATATATGATATGCAACCTGAGATATATAAGAGTTCACATCAGCCTACATGTACATACTTTAGAGTGAGAACTGAGAAAGCAATAAATGACTTTAGGAGTGAGCTTTTACAACAGAACTGGTCAGGTGTCTATGTGACTGATGTGAATGCAGCATATGAAACCTTTTTAAACATTTATATATCTAGCTACGATAAATGCTGCCCACTAAAGTTGTCAAGGAAACTCCCTAAAAGTGTTAAACCTTGGATGACGTCAGGATTAATTAAAGCATGCAAAAAGAAAAATATATTGTATAAAGACTTTGTAAAAAATAGGACACCCAATTGTGAGGCCAAATACAAAGCATACAAAAATAAATTGACGACAATTTTAAGAGAAACTAAAAGGGATTATTATAATAAACAATTGAAAGATAATAAAGGAAATATGAAAACTACATGGAAAATATTAAATAATATAATTAAACCAAACTCACAACATATAAGGTTACCTGAATATTTTGTGTATAATGAAACTGTTATGAACAATAGTACAGATGTGGCCAATGAATTTAATTAATTTTTTATTAATATTGGGGAAAATATTGCCAAATCAATTGATAAATTTAACCATAGTCAAAATGCCACCTGTAGAATAATGCAGTCTATGTTCCTGGGTGAGGTTCAGGAAAAGGAAGTTTTGTCCATTGTTAGCAAATGTGAAAATAAAACATCTATTGATAGTGATGGACTTGACATGACCATTGTAAAAAGGACTATTGACTGTATTATTAAACCAATGACTTTCATTTGTAATTTGTCTATACAGTCGGGTGTCTTTCCTGAGATGATGAAGGTTGCTAAAGTCGTTCCACTTTTTAAAAATGGAGATGTACACCACTTTAACAATTATAGACCTGTGTCATTGCTTTCTCAGTTTTCTAAAATCCTTGAAAAATGGTTTGCTCAAAAATTAAATACTTTTTTAAAACAATATAAATTAATTACTGAAAAACAATATGGCTTTAGAGAAAAAAGGTCAACAGCCTTGGCATTAATTGAACTCATAGAAAAAATTACATCTGCAACTGAGAATAAGCAATACACAGTGGGGGTCTTCATCGACTTAAGCAAAGCATTCGATACCATAAATCATAGTTTGCTATTGTCAAAATCATTCAATTGTGGCATTAGGGGTCCAGCTCATCAATGGCTCAAAAGTTATCTTAGTATTCGACAGCAGTTTGTTCAAATTAATGGTCAAAAATCTGAGTTAAAAGACATAATATGTGGAGTTCCACAAGGGTCCATTTTAGGTCCATTACTTTTTATTTTGTTTATTAATGACCTCTGTGAAGTGTCTAAGGTATTACAGTTTTTGATGTTTGCCGATGAAACTAATATTTTTTACTCTGGAAATAAATTATTAGAAATTACAGAAAATATAAGTTCAGAAATGGTAAAAATTAAGGAATGTTTTGACAAAAACAAATTATGTTTAAATTGGGAGAAAACAAAATACATGATCTTTGGTAATCGTAAAAAGAATGAAAATGTAAGAATAGTAATTGAAGGAACTGATATTGAAAGAGTTAATGAGATAAAATTCTTAGGTGTTATTTTGGATGATAAATTGAATTGGAAAGCTCACATAGTTTATATTAACTCTTTCCCCGCCAGCATTTTTAAAAAAAGTTGCAAGCCACCGCCAGGGTTTTTGACGATTTTCGCTAAAATTTAATGGCCCGCAGAATATTTTCTTCCATGAACATATGAAGATGCTATATATCGAAATAAAGATCTGAGCCTCTGGTTTTAGGCAAAAAAAACGATTTTATTTTATCTTCATTTGTTCTTTTTTTATTGCCACTTGAACAGAGGTAGGTTTTGTCAAAAACAACATTTCAGACAAAAAGCTGAGAAAAAGGCATTTTTATCAAACAAGTGCTTTAGTATTAGTATGGTGTTCCACTTCTTCACATTTGAGACGATCGCAGTCTGTTTCTTTGATCAAAGAGTTGCGTACTCTTTCAAAACATGCGCGCGGGTCTTCCTTACCGTATACCACCTAAAACACGGATACCCGGAAAATTCAGTGTTTGGCGGGGAAGCGTTTTTTCATAAAACCCGGAAAATTCCGTGTTTGGCGGGGAAAGAGTTAAGAGTAAAGTTTGTAAAAGTATTGGGGTCTTGTATAACGTTAAGGAGGTTTTAGACTATTCTTCCTTGCATATGCTGTACAATTCCCTAATACTTCCATACTTTGGTTACTGCACAGAGGTCTGGGGTAATACACACTCTAGTAACACAAAACCTCTGTTTTTGTTACAGAAAAAAGCATTAAGGATAATCAACAAGACAGGCTACAGAGAACACACAAACAGTTTATTTGTAAATTCTGGACTTCTAAAATTCAAAGATTTGGTTGATTTGAAGATTTTGATTTGTATGTGGAAAGCAAAGCAGAGAGTTCTGCCTAGGGATTTACAAAATTTATTCGCTCTTGTATCAGAGGAAGATTTTTAAACTCCTTTTGCACGTACTACACAAAAACAGATGTGTTTGTCTATTTACGGAGTTAAACTGTGGAACACCTTGGACTATGAACTGAAGTGTTGCAAAAGTGTGTGTAAATTTAAGAATTTGTACAAGAAAAAAATACAGGAATGTTACAAGGAAAATGATAATAATTAAGTGAAAAGATAGGTATTACTGAAAACGTTTGGTGATTGAGGTGAGGATTGGGGTGATCCATTCATAAAGCAGCTGTTTTTTTTTTTTTTTTTCTTCTTTCTGTTTCTTTTACTGTGCACAAATAGGGACAGGTATTACAATATTTTTTCTTCCTCCTGTTCCTGTTCCTTTTTTTTTTTTTTCGTTCATGGAAATAAAAACAATATGTTGTAAAATGGCATGAACGAATAAATAAATAAATAAATAAATAAATAAATAATGTGCTGAGTAACGTAATTTTTCCCACAGTGTCCAATATTAAAATCAGTGCAACACACATTGCAAAAGGCGTGGGCATTGTCGGTATGGCTTCGGGATATGAAATTAAATTCTTCCTTCCAGCTGTTGTTAAATTTACATGTATATTTTGTTTTTTTCACTGGAGCACCAGCTGATTCTTCTCCTCCCATCTACCAGTGATGCTTGATTTAACATCCCGCGTCTACTGCCTGAGCAGATATCAACAGCGCAAATGGGTTGTAGGTTGCCAGATTGTGGTCATAAATTATTTCTAATTTGTATGATGTGTCGATTGTGTGAGTAGGATGCGTTTCAATCAAGATCTGGCAACTTGACCACCTTGGAATAATATATTGATGTGATTATTCATATAACGTGGTTTGAGCCATACAAATTACGGGAGTTTTTTTGGGAGAAATAACAAAACGGGAGTGTTGACAGATATGGTTACAAGCCGTTCCCGAAGCAGTGCTCAGTTTTACAACTGATATTTGGACCTCTAACGTAAGTTGAGCGTATTGTTGAGCTTCAGTTTTTCAGATCTTTGGAATTGTTTTGTTAGACGAGTGATAAAGACAAAAAGGTCAATTTATAAAAAATAGTGGAAAATTACATCTGTTATATAAAGCAACTCATTTGCAGTTAATTGTTATTTCTACCTCTTTCTAGTCACAGAGCACTTTATTTTGAGAGTTGTTTAAGTGAGAAAAGATCCTGTAACTTAGTGCAGTTTGGGGGAAATTGTAATGTTTAATCATTTATTTTATTATGAAAATAAAATTTAGCATTGAAGAAAGGTAGATTTTGTTTGTATATGTGGTCAATAATAGTTCTTAGATAGGTTTCGGCAGGTCACACTTGCAAAAAAATCGGAAATCGAAATCGGCCAAGAAAATTGCAATCGGTGCATCTCTAAGAAATACCCCCACTTGGACGGCTATTTTTCCACAGAGAAAGCTGACAGCATCACTGCATGGGAGTGGCAACAGGTGATCGCACATGCTCCCTCTCTCTCTCTCTCTCTCTCGCTCAACCACCCATCCATACATCCTTGTTTATCCAATAACTTGGTAGAAACGGCACAAGCCGTGATACAATTTCTGACGTGATATTTTTGAATTACTAACAAACTTTGAACATACAACGGCAGATTCTGATCTGTCGCGTAACCGTGCATTCACACCAGAGGTGGCGAGAATGTCAAAATTCGCTCCGGCTGCCCTGCCAACAATGCTATCGAAAATTAGCTGAAGCTCTGACGTATTTGAAATAGGCGGCAACATTCGTTGAGAATGCTTGGTCTTGTGAACTATATTTAAAGGGGCCACAACACATCCAGAAATGTCGACCGGAATCTTTTTGACGACATATCACCAGTAGCGTATATCCACATGAAATATTTTAATATATTCTTTAATATATCTTCAGAATTATTGTTTGGTGGGAACCAAAGTTTACACGGTTGTGTTCTCTATATTTCGCTAGAGCGGAGCACTTCTATATTCCAGTAGGTTGCTGCCGAACCGCGTCAAAGCCCATTACCATAATGTTGGCTGCACTTGAACTTTCCTCTGATGCCCACACCGCCCAAGACTCGCCGGGCCACTTCTCGCCACCGAGAGATGCCGGCTGTCATAGAAAATGAATGACTTCCGGTCGGTTTGACGCTCTCGCCGCCTCTGGTGTGAACGTACGGTAAGAAAGTAGCTACATGCACAAATGCCTTTTTATGACCGTACTCATTTTACCTAATATTTAAAAATTTACTTGTTCATTGAACTGCTGTATATAAGCAATATCACATGAGCAAGAGTGCTATATGGCCCTAAATAAGCACTGCTGTGATTACCTTTGGCCGAATCACAGCAGTGCTGATGTAGGGCCATATCGCACTCTTGCTCGTGTGATATTGCTTATATATACACACACACACACACACACACACACAGTTTTACTGTATATACATACAAATATTATTAAGTACAGTACAAGAGTTTTAGGCAGTTGTGACAAATGTTATACAGTGAGGATGTTTTCAAAAAATAATGCTGTGAAAAATTGTCATTTATCAATTAACTACATACAAAGTGCAGTAAACATTCAAACAAATAAATCAATATTTGGTGTGACCCCATTATGCCTTAATAACAGCACCAATTCTCTGAGGCAGTGTTTCCTTCACCACTATTCAGCAGCAGCACTCCGTGGTGAATAGATAGTTTCCACGTGCAGCGTTTTAAATGTGAGTGCTTGTGAATGTGTGAAGCCGGTGTTGTGCAGGCATAGCGACACAAACTGCTCATACCTTTCTCATTCACGGAAATCACTATTATGAGCATCACATGCACTGTTTGTAGCAGATGACAGCAGGCCGAGTGCTAATAAAATTTTTAGCATGAGTCATATACAGACTACATAATTTATTTATATAGTAGCCTTTTGTGGTTTAATAATTACTGTGATTCACATAGCGAGCTGCTTTTCTGGATTGGTAATCTGCTGTCATTACGTCAGAGCTCCTTGATCAAACAACACAAAACACTTCAAAATAAAAGCTAATTTTAAATGAAAAAAGTATAACAGAAATAATCACTACTATTTAGTTATGTAATATTCACTGTTATATTAATACTAATAATAACAAATAGTAATTGTATTATATCTAAGCAATTTCTCAAATCTGTGATGCTCCATTATGCAGCACTTTGACAAAAATAAATCCAATGTTGTATTTAGGATTGTGCTGTGAAGTTCTGTATAAAATCACTAGATAAAAATACACTTTCATATTGAAAATTAATTGTTATACTTTCATTTGATAATTTTTTTTATTTAAACAATTTTGATGTGGATAAGGTGTTCAGAAAAAAGTACTATAAAAAAAAAAGCATTGGTATTCATTCTCAATTTTTTTTATAGGAACATCCCTAAAAATAACCATCTTAAGAACATTTATGCATTTGGCAGACGCTTTTATCCAAAGCGACTTACAGTGCACTTATTACAGGGACAATCTCCCCGGAGCAACCTGGAGTTAAGTGCCTTGCTCAAGGGCCCAACAGTGGCATCTTGGTGGTGCTGGGGCTTGAACCCCCGACCTTCTGGTCAGTAAACCTGAGCCTCAACCACTGAGCCACCACTGTCCCAAGACAAATTATTTTGTGAACAGTACGGTTTACACACACACACACACACACACACACACACACACACACACACACACACACACACACACACACACACACACTGTTAATCTAGATAAACAGATAAAACTGTCTTCCACATTAACTGACTATTATTAACTATTGATACTTCCTTCAAATCAAATTAGCAGATAGGGCCACATTTGATGACAATAATTGCACTACAGATCTATGGGGGAAATGTGAAGCACACTTTAATTCATAATTGTGTTTACAACTATGCTTACAAAAGTCCCAACCCAATCTTCTGAGAAAAGCACAGAAACTAGGCTACTTGTTTTTCACCCAGGGTGTAATTGCAAATTCTAGACAGTAGCCTACTGATTACAAAAATTTTGACAAATATTTTTTCTCAAAATGTATCTTGTTTTTTATTTGACTTTTCTTTTCATTGATTAAGTTTATATGCAGATGAAATATGAACCACATCAAATCTACAATCAGTCACTCTTTGATTGCAATGTGCAGTCTAAGAGAATGCCTAGTTGATACTGAAATAAAAAAGATGTCATGATACCAGTGTTCCATGCACAATACAGGCACACTGTCTTGACTGACAGACGACTGCTTCCAACATATTTGGGGACAAAATTAATGCACAATTAATCAAATTAAAATTGTTGTATGTCCTTGTGTGATTAGTAAACTGTGAAAGGATGCAATCTGTGTGAGCTGTGTGCTTTAAAGTGAATGTGTGAAGCTGACCGCTCAAATACTGAAAACTCCACAGACATTGAAAATCATGTGCACCGTGTGTGTTGTATGAGATGACAGAGCAGAGCACTAACCCACTGTGAAGCACATGTAGACTATTTAATTCAATCGTAGTGACACTGGGCAATGTAGCAAACTGCTTATCTGGAGGTGTGAAGTGTCAAAAACACATGTAAAAATAAAAGCTCACGTAAAAATAAAAGTTTGATTCAAAACAAAAGCAAGACAACTTAAACTGAAGAAATAGTAACAGAAATATATTAAAACTATATAGTAAAATTTTATATTCACTGTAGTAGTAATTATAGTAATTATTTACATTGAAATATTACATTAATAAATTAATATAAAAAAAACATTGTGTTCAATAGCACATGACCATATAAGCATATTTTTGCTGTGATAGCAAAATTTGTGCCGAGAACCGTGAAATTTCACTGGTATCTGGGCCTCTCATATATCAGAATCAAATTATCTTTGAATACACGAGACTTTATTGCTAATCTAAACATGAAAACTAATCTAAAACATACAAACATAAAAACAGGTTGGTGAGTAAAGTGACAGAATGTGAAAGAAATTATCAATATAGAGAAAATGTACTTTATGAAGAACCTTAAGAACCATTAATCCTTCTTTGAGTCGGATTGCAATCGGATTACCCGAAGTATTTAAATAATACACCATCACTTTCAGCAAAAGTCTGGAGATGTACGTGTGTAATTGTGTTTCCTTGTGTTGCTTGGTTCTTTGGCTCTTTGTAGAAAGTTCATTTTGTTGATGTCTTGGACCTCTGTTAGATCATGGACATCTGTTGCCACTAGAGAGGGTGTTCCTCCTTGTTACAACAGTTTTGCGTTGAGACTGGCCAATCAGAAGTGGTTTTGCGTTGAGACTGGCCAATCAGAAGTGTTTTTTCAGTCACATGATCAACTGGTCTGTCTTCTTTGTGTGGATGATTCTCACAAATTTCCCCTTCAAAATAGTGCATGTTTAATTATGAACTTTTATATAATGAAATGGGTGCAAGAGACATGACATTCATTGTCATCAACTTTCTCTACGTAAACAAGCAAGCATTAACATACTAAATATGACATACTTTCGTGAAATTTCTATGTGTAAGTAACAAAAACATGAAAATACCCGATTACAAATCATACTGGTTAATTAATTGGTTTTACAACATGGATAATACATTACACGTTATGATAAACCTGATTGTCAGGGTATCTTATCAGGTTAAACCTTGAATAGTTACCCTTCTTAGTAGAATGACATGAATAATACAAGATTAAAAATTATAATCATCGATTTGTCAATTATAAGTTATAACAAATCACTACACATATTGTAAAAGGTACATCGGGCAATAATCATTAATTTGTCAGTTATAAAAGTGATCACAGGTCATAAAGTAATTTTCAGAATAATCTAGCCATTTTGTATTGTGTACAATTTGGGTCCAAAGGCATTTTGTATATTTTATAGAGTTAACTGAGCACAGTACTGTGACTTTGTGTGAAATGTTCCTGGATTAAGATGAGATGTCCTAGTATTAGAATCAAGCGTCTTTACTAGGAAACCTGCTTTAGCTCTGTCTTTTATTGCCCATAACCTCTGCCCTTGTGTGTTCGAACAGATCTGCTGATTAAGTTACGCAGATGGTCATCCTTATCACATTTAGCTGGGTCATGCCAGACTTTACATTTACATTTATGTGAATTACATTTACAGACGCTTTTATCCAAAGCGACTTACAGTGCACTTATTACAGGGACAATCCCCCTGGAACAACCTGGAGTTAAGTGTCTTGCTCAAGGACACAATGGTGGTGGCTGTGGGGTTAGAACCTGTGACCTTCTGATTAACAGCCCTGTGCTTTAGCCACTACGCCACCACCACAGGGGCCTCTGGAAATTAACGATTCTTCGCCCTATGAGATCCTACACTGTGTTGGGTATTTGGTATGCTAAATTTAGATGGGAACCGTTAAATTGCACATCTTCTCACACCAATATATGTAAGGGAATTTGTGTGAGCTAGGCATTAACTGTCCTTATTCTACATTATTACATAATGAAATGTATAATGAATTAGTCGCATTCAACAACCATTATAAATTATATAAATGACAAATAACTAGATTATTTGTTATACTAGATTATACTAGAATTTGAAGTGTGCAATAATCGTGGTTAGATCAAATTACCTTGATCAGATAATTTGATAATCATGACAGGCCTAATGGTATCGGTACAGACTACTGAAATTGTGGTATAATGAAAAGGATAAGAGGGATACAGACAGATGTGATGGCAAAAACAGCAAAGGAACTTAATATCAATGCAAGTGTGTCTGACCATGCAGTGCAATTGGAAACCATTTTATTGCACAAACAAGCACCACTGCCTGTGCTCTTTTTTTTTGCTCTTTCTTTGTTCTTTTTTTCATCAGCTTAAAAATCAAAAGCCAAGAGCAAGAGATTTTTGAAGATAATTATGTTTTGAGTTGTTAAAATACAGAGCCCTACTCTTGCAAATTGTGTGAAAACAGTAACAATATTCTATCCAAAACAGTTTAGACAGCTGTGCTTACTGATTTGAGAACAAGTAAAACATAATTTGGAAAATGTGGCAAATCATTGGACAGAACTGTACGTTACATTCAGCAAGCATCATGTTATTATGGGCAAATGCATCTCCTGTCAAAACATTGTTTAAAGATTTGTGAAAGGCATACATGATGCAACAGGACAGAGAGACAGAGCTAATTCCAAAACGCTGATCACATGAGATGTTCTAATGCATCTAAATACCTACAAGACACACACAAACCCATCTGCCCATCTGACTGTGTCTGTGTGAATGTCTGTTTGTTGTGATATCTAACTGCTTGTCACAATATAAAGAGAATGACATACTGTAAACAAGCCAGTAGAAGCACTTATGTTAAAATAAAAATTATACAGTATAATCCTTCAATATTTCAAGGTAGTCAGAATACCATCTCCATCTGTGCCAAAACAGGACTTCCTGTGTCCTAATTTAATCTGTCCATTTAATACTATGTTAAAATTTGCTAACACCACTAACAAAAAAGCAAAACATCATCATGGTTTTTCGATATATGTACAATACAAATACAAATACATATATATATATATATAATACAATATACATGTACATAAAAATCATGATATATGAATATGGTAATCAATGAGAATTATGCTACTGTATATATCAAAGAGGATGCTATATATTTGGGATTACAATCTCATATGATAATTGTACTATGGTACAGTTAAAGGTAAATGAGAAAGGGTTTTAAAAATGTAAATGAGAAAAACCATATTATAAATAAATAACAGATTGTTTGTTTGGCTTTTTTAAGAATTTGCTTCACTCAGTTTGTGCCATGAGTATTTAAAACAGCATTTATATTGAAAACCATCTAGCTATTTTGCAGAGAAAATGCTGTGTTATCACAGTTGCAAAAAATTTTGCAAATTGCAAAAGAGTTTATTTGAAAGTTAATGCCAATTTTATGACATTTGAACAAAATAAACTATTCTTTCTCAAGACACATTCATTTTCAAACTTTGTCCAGAGTAATCTGAACTAATGCAAAACAATACTTAAGACATATAAAACAAGTATATCTTAACTTTAGAAAAAATGCAGAAATTTAGAAATGTTTTCCTGTAAGTGAAGACAAATATAAGAGAGTTTTTAAGGCTGCTGATATAGGCGCAAAAACTTCAGACATTTTGACAGAAGACAGAGAATATATAAAGATCCCATCTTTGTTGGGACGACTCAAACGTCCTGTGGAAATACGCTCTCAAAGCGTCATGTCTTTCCACACATATGACTTACAAACAAGGAAACACACAAACTATACACACTGTTATGATTTGAGGAACAAATGTGGCTATTTTTAGCTATTTCAATCTAATCCTCGGCAGCAATGAGGGTAGAAATTTCTTATTTTCTAGTCAAACAAACAATGGCTGGCAAATTTTCCCCATAATGGGTAGGAGGACAACATTTAGATTTTCTCCATCTAAACAGATAGCAGGTGGCGAAATGAAAGACATCACACATCTTTTATAGACCCAAACGACACCAGCAGGAGTGTCTTTGATGTTGCGGCATTGTTCAACTAGCAGAGACAATAGCATCTTCCTCTGCCAGCATGCATCTGTCTTTTTGTTGACGAAATTTAATTGAGATGGTAGAGACATTTTACATAGTGATTCTCCCGCAGATATTCATAATCTCAGACACAAACGCACTGAGATGAACTGGAGGTTCTCTCAGTTTAAAGTTGAAGTGCATAATTGTTTAGATTGTAAAATACTTTCTTCTTTCCGAGGAGGTACCTTAACATGCAGAGATGACTTTAGGTTAGCCAGTTGTAGGTTGATTTCCCCAAAAAGTGTAAAGACTGTGGTGGTATCAAACATTTCGTTTTGTTATTTAGCAGCCTGACATGGCTAAACACAAGGCATAAGTTCAGGTCTGGACAATCTGTTAGACTGACCAATGGAAGACCTGTTTGAAAACAAACATTATTTTTGCAATTCCAGTCGGTGACGTTAATGGCACAGAAATTACACACTTCAGCTTTAAATGTGCACAAATTTTTTCCTCATTAAAAAAAGTTTAATTCCTAAAGACATGAATTGTAATTTGGCAATATATGTAGGAAACCATGACCACTAACATTAAAATGAAGACTCCAGTCATACCAGTAACCTGTTTTATTCTACATGGAGAGGGTCCGCTCATGGAGGCTGCCATGTTGGAATCAAATGACCAGCCGAATACTACTCGCTTAATCTCAGTAACCGTCCTGTTATTTGACATTTTCATTCATTGATTAATCATGGCTGACTGTGAATACTTAATTTCTACAATGGCATCTGAAACTGAAAACTATTGAATTTAAATTATGCTACATCCAAGCCGCTAGATGTCAGAGCAAGTCCAAGATGACACAAAGACAAAAGTTATTGAGTGCACCTTTAAATAGATTGTAAACCTGAAAAATGCAATTATGTCATTATTTATTTAACTTGTTGTTGCAAACTCATATGACTTTGTTCTATGGAACACAAAACATGTTAGGTATAATGTTAGCCTCAGTCACTAATCACTTTCATTGTATGAGAATGAAATATCATCTTTTGTGTTCCACAGAAGTCAGTCAGTCATACAGGTTTGGAACAACTAGAGGTTGAGTAAATGATGACATATTTATATATATATATATATATATATATATATATATATATATATATATATATATATATATATATATATATATATATATATATATATATTGTGTATGACCTATTTCTTTAAATAGAAAACTGTATATTTTAATGGGTCTACTTAACCTGTTAAAAGGGACAGGTCGTCCTCCTGAATTAACTTTAACCACCAAACACTACTGTGTATAGACATACGTCCACCTAAAAACTGGTCTGTATTTATAACAGCTTCCCCATTATAGGATGTTTTGCCCCCTGAAACAACCTCAACAGAGTGCTTCTTCATCCATTTTAATGATCGTAACGTGCTGAAGGCAGAAACTAATTATTGCCATTATAAAACTCAACAGCAGTGATAAAGAGGAGAGGAGCTGGCGGGATGTGTATGGCAGTAGTTTCAAGCTCTGCTTTATCTATGCAGTGATGAATAAGTCTAATCTATCATATGTCTGGGAAAGCCCCAAGGCCTCCAGTCTGGAAAGCTGCCAGCTAGCGATCAGAGGTGTGTATGCATATTTGAACTGTGACTTTTAAGATCACCAAAGTGTATGCATGTGTATGCATGTGTATACATGTTGCTGTTGAATTGTGCGAGTACTAGGGGTGTAAGTATTTGCGCTGACAATGATTTTATTCCATTATGATCCTTTAATAAATGTGTTGCATTATGAAATTTGACAAGATTTGGTCATTCGGTTCAATCGGATTATTCTGATACTACTAAAGTTTTTTGTTTGTGTTTTTTTATTTAAATACACTGAAGAGACAAATGTAACTTGTTGAACAATTTACACTAGTGGATTTCTACATTATATTTATGGCAAACACTTTTATGCAAAGTGCATAAAAAAACACATAAAAAAACACTGATAAAACACGTATACTTTTATATAAAGTATACGTGTTTTATCAGTAGCAGATTCCCTGGGAATTGAACCCACAGCATTGGTGGTGCTAGTGACATGCATTACCAATTGAACTACAGAAACACTACACCTCAAAAATGGATCAAGAATTTTATGACATGACCTTACAATAATACATGCATGTAATTCATATTATAGTAATTAAAACTGATTATTAAATTCTGTACCCAATGCATTCAAATTTAATTGTTTGATCGGTGTAATGTAGGTGTGTAATGGTTTATCATGGCACAAGGCATCGTGGTTAAAATATGTGACGATGCGCATTGTTGAGACTTTTTTTTTTTATTACATTATTTTATCGTCTGTTCTATCCAAAACACGCAACGTCCTACACCTACTTAATACGGAATGGAAATCACTTCATTGGCACAAGGAGATATAAAATACGATTGCACACTAGCAGCCACTAGTTTGGCTGAAACTGCAAATACTGAAAGTGAAACCAGGATGTTTATTGAGAGTTCCATAATAATCTACTATATATAATGCTGAATATAATGTATAATAATGGTATAGGGAATATAATCCTAATGTCAAATGTCATGTAATTTGATTTCATAAGTAAATTATTATTATTTAACTGGATAAGCATGCATTTCCATTATAAATATATAATTTTAATTTAAAATACTTTAAATGTTTGTAATCAGTAACAGTGTGCAAGCAGCATATACTTAACATAATTCCTATATTTTCATTAAGCAGAATTATTAGCTAATATTTCCATTTGGTGTCACCATTGCCCTGTTCTGGGCTGTTTTAGTCCCAGTACATCTCTGATATATCATTTAACACTTTTAAAAACAGGACTTTAAGCTACATTTCTAAGGAAACAAATTGTTATACAAAACAAAATGTCTATAAAGTAGAGATGCACCGATTGCAATTTTCACTTTTGCAAGTGTGACCTGCCGATACAGATTTTTTCCGATTCCGATTTTCTTTCTAAGAACTATTATTGACCACATATACAAACAAAATCTACCTTTCTTCAATGCTAAATTTTATTTTCACAATAAAATAAATGATTAAACATTACAATTTCCCCCAAACTGCACTAAGATACAGGAACTTCTCTCACTTAAACAACTCTCAAAATAGAGTGCTCTGTGACTGGAAAGAGGTAGAAATAACAATTAACTGCAAATGAGTTGCTTTATATAACAGATGTCATTGTCCACTATTTTTACAAATTGACCTTTATGTCTTTATTACTCGTCTAACAAAACAATTCCAAAGATCTGAAAAACTGAAGTGTCCAATACACTCAACTTACGTTAGATGTACAAATATCAGTTGTAAAACTGAGCACTGCTTCGGGAACCATATCTGTCAACACTCCCGTTTTTCCCGGGAGTCTCCCGTTTTGTTATTTCTCCCAAAATAACTCCCGTAATTTGTATGGCCCAAACCACGTTATATGAATAATCACATCAATATATTTTTCCAAGGTGGTCCAGTTGCCAGATCTTGAATGAAATGCATCCTACTCACACAATCGACACATCATACAAATTACAAATCATGTATGACCACATGGCCACCTACAACCCATTTGCACTGTTGATATCTGCTCAGGCAGTAGACGCGGGATGTTAAATCAAGCATCACTGGTAGATGGGAGGAGAAGAATCAGCTGGTGCTCCGGCGAAAAAAAACTAAATATAAATGTACATTTAACAACAGCTGGAAGGAAGAATTGAATTTCATTTCCCGAAGCCATAATGACAATACCCACGCCTTTTGCAATGTGTGTCGCACTGATTTTAATATCGGACACGGTGGGAAAAATTACGTTAAATCACAACGGCACAATTTCAGACTCAGACTTTATTAGCCATTTGCAGTATAATACCACATTGGAAAAAGAAAATGTGCAAGAAGCTCAAGGTGCAACGTCAACACATAAAAGGACATAACATAAAACAAACAAGCAAATGCCACGTAAAACTCAAAACACCGTACAATAAAATCCATACATTGATTTAAAGTGCTTTGTTTAAAGTGATCACAGCTTGGGGAAAGAAACTGTTTAAATGACGATCAGTAGAACATTTGACAGAGCGATACCTTCTCCCTGAGGGAAGCCTCTCGAAGAAGGCCCTTGCAGGATGGCCTGAATCATCATTAACAATTTTTAAAGCTCGATCCAAAAGTCTAGCTTTATATGTAACCTCCAGAAGCGGCAAAGTGCAGCCAATAGTCCCGCTGGCTGAACGAACCACTTTGTTCAAAGCCTTCTTCTCTTTCGATGTGAGATTACCAAACCACACAGTAATACAACTAGTTAGAACACTCTCAATTACACAGTAGTAAGAATTCAGAAGAATCTTAGTATTTTGGGTGAACTCTCGAAGCCTACGTAAAAAGAAAAGGCGCTGTCTCGCTTTCTTAGCGATGTTAGTTGTATTAGAGCTCCAGTTCAAATCATGAGAGTCACACCCAAAAATTAACATTTCTCAATAATCTGCACATTTGAATCATCGATAGTAATAGGCACCTGATTCCTATTGTGACCAAAATCAATAACTAGTTCACACGTTTTTGAAGTGTTCAAAAGCAAGTTGTTTTCCTTACTCCATTGAACAACCTTCTCCACCTCCTTACGATAATGAGATTCATCGTTTAAACTGATCAGCCCAATGATTGTTGTATCATCTGCATATTTGATTATCACATTATTAGCATTGGATGCTTCAAGGTCATGAGTATACAATGCGAACAATAGGGGGCTCAAGATAAACCCCTGCGGTGAACCAGTGCTAACATACTGCTCATCTGAAATGCAACCATTGATTTTGACCCTTTGTGGTCGACTAGTAAGAAAATTAAAAATCCATTTACAAATGGCATCATCGAGTCCTAGACATTTCAGTTTGTGAAAGAGCTTTGTTGGGACCATTGAATTAAAAGCCGAACTATAGTCTATAAATAGCATTCTAGCATATGATTTATGTACATCTAGATGCTTATAGACAGAGTTTAAAGCAAAGGAAATGGCGTCCTCAACACTTCTGTTTTTCTTATATGCAAATTGTAGTGGGTCCACAGACACAGGGATTTGATCTTTGATAAAATCCAACAACAACCGCTCAAAGGTTTTCATCAGGACAGATGTGAGGGCCACTGGCCGATAGTCATTCAGACTCGTCACAGGTGTCTTCTTGGGCACTGGAATTATAAATGATCTTTTAAAGCTAACTGGAACAGTACACCTCACCAGTGACATGTTGAAAAGATCAGTCAGAACAGGACTAAGTTGCTCGGAGCACAGTTTAAGGACACGAGGAGGAATACCGTCCGGTCCAGGTGCCTTCCTCACCTTTGTCCTGGACAAGATCCTTTGAACGTCCTCCTGAATGATGGTAAAACTCTGCTCATTACAAGCAGGAAAAACAACAGGTTCAACATTTCCAATCTCAAAACGACAATAAAACTTTAGTTTGTTTGACAAGGATGGATCAACATTGGGACTGGATCCTCCTCTAGGTTTCCAAGCGGTGATAGAATTTAACCCTCGCCACATACGTCGTGGGTCCGCCTCCATGAAATGTCCCTCTATCTTAGCTCCATAGGCTCGTTTAGCAGCTTTAATGGCCCGCTGTTGTATTTTCTTATTCACATCACCATTGTACCACGGGTTCTGACTAGCATACTGTTTTTTTACCTTTTTTGGAACACAGCAATCAATGCAGAAATCAATGTACCCAGTCACTGCATCACAATACTCATCCAAATTTTCTGAACGGAACACAGACCAATCAGTAGCATCAAAGCATCCTTGCAGTTTCACTTCACTCTCCTTCGTCCAGCACTGAATAATACATGACGAAGGTTTTAATTGTTTACTCCTCTGTATATATGTAGGAAGAAGTAACACAGAGGAGTGGTCTGATTTTCCAAAGGCTGGTCTGAGACTAGATTGATAAGCAGATTTTACATTACTGTAGCAGTGATCCAGGATATATGCTCCCTTAGTTGGATGTTTAACATGCTGATAGTAGTTGGGAAAAGCAGTTTTAAAATTACTCTTATTAAAATCACCAGCTACTATAACCACAGCATTAACATGGGAGTTCTCAAATTTGTGTACAATGTCACTTAATTCCCGCAAGGCAACAGAAATGTCCGCCCCCGGATGTATGTAAACACCACACAGGAACATTACCGAAAACTCCCGAGGGAGATAAAAGGGGCGGCATTTCAAAATAAGACATTCCAAGTTAGTGTTGCAAGTTTTGTTCACGATAACACAATCCCTGCACCAAAGTTCGTTAATTAAAAAACACACACCTCCACCCTTCAATTTCCCGGTGCGCTCCTTCACCCTGTCCGAGCGGTGGACGGCGGCTGGAAAGAAGAGTCCGGCACGCCGCTGTGTAGCCACGTCTCTGTCAGACAAAACACGGAGCAGTCCCGGGCCTCGCGCTGAGTCTTAATGCGGCTCAGCAGGTCGTCCGTCTTGTTCGGCAATGGCTGAACATTCGCCAGGCAGATGGACGGCAGCGGGATCCTCGACTGGCGGCTGCGCAGCTTCACAAGCAACCCCCCTCGCTTCCCTCGGTGTCTGCGCTTCCGCCGCTGGTAGCCTGTAGTATCCCCACTCAGGGGCTCAGATGTACGGCGTGTGTGGCGATACCTCCGCCCAGTCCCTTCGCTCTGCTCCCGACCTCCTCGACCCGAGTCCTGGCCTCGCTTGCCTCGAATAGGACACGCATCGAAATCAGCACACCTCAGACCAGTATTGACAGATGACAATCCACAAACTTCCTCACGAATCTTCAGAAGTGTCTCGCGGCCATAGCTTAAAGTGGCAAGTGCATCAAAGATAAAAACAAACATAAAACAGACAGCACATAGAAGAGCCAATTTGTATGTATTGAGCCTGCCTCTGCCATCTAGCACCCCCCTTCCCCTCTCCCGGATTTGTGTACCCAAATGTTGACAGATAACAGGCTGCGTGTGTGACATGACCCGAGATTAAACAACTCTGGCAACGCGACGTCGGAAAATAACCACCTACTCTGTATCGAGGAAATTTATCAGATTTCTGATCCCTCTGTCCTCAACTATGGAGTACAGCTGGTCATCCAGGGCCATGAATTCCATAATTTCCTCGTAATTGCTTTGGTATTTTCGTTGCTCATATCAAGGAATGATAGGAGACGCTGCTGACTTGTGGCTGGCTCCGAGCTCTGGCTAGCTTTAGCCGCTTTCATTTTTTAGCTTCTTTTTTAAAATGGGCATTTTCAGCTGGGTGATGGTGTTAGAAATGTCTAATTAGGTTTGTTGATCCGAAAGTTATTGTGGTGGTTCCCCCACGTTGGCCTAACAATTATTACACATTTCGAACTTTATGTATTCTTCATTCACAGTGAAGATCTTCCACGCCAATGACATGTTTACGTGCGGCTGTGATGTTATTGCCTGCGCCGCTGACAACAAAACGGACCGGCTTGGAATCGGAAAGACATGAGAGGCTGACCGGCCGATCACCGGTCCGGGCCGAGCATGCGGAAAATCGGCTAATTCCGGTCCCTGGCCGGTCGATCGGTGCATCTCTACTATAAAGTAATAAGAAAAAATAAAAAAAGAATAAAAAAAAACCTTTAAACTAAAGAATCGTGAAACAAACCAAACCATTAGTTCAGTATCGTGAACCGAACCAAATCGTGAGATGAGTGAACCATTACACCCCAGTGTAATGAGATGCATTTTTACACACTACTAGTGAGTACTGTTTGAATAAAAATGATATCCAGCATTTACATATGTGTGCATTTGTGTGCTGTCCTACCTCAATGTGAACTGTTCGGTGGTGGTTGCGGAATTCATCATTATTTGAAATCCCACAGACTGTCCTTGTTTGAATGGGCTGGGCGGCACAACGATCTCTACGTCCCCATCCAGCCGGAGTCTGTTTTTGGGTGCTTTATTCTCCCCAGTGGCAATAGTCACTGTTCCAATCCTCTGCATATCCCCTTCTTGTCCAACAGCCTTTCCTTGCACCCTACCTGCAACACACTCTCTGCCCAGGCCCTCTGGAGGCAGGATGGAGAAGTGCAGTTCAACCGTGACAGGGACGGGTTCCTGTGTGCGTCTACGTGGAGGAGGAGGGTTGAACCAGGTTGTAGGGACGCCAAGCTGGGCTACACAGATTCCCATGTTTCCCTCTAATCGGCAGGCAGCGGATACAGAACCTTCCCCTTGGTCGCGAATCCCTATGACATGGATACAGGGCAAAAGTTCGGCAGGAGGATCCATGTCCTCCCACCTGCGGCCCGCAAGGTAAAACAACACCTGGATTTTTGAACGATCAAATCCTATCCTTCTTGTCACTAGGTGTGCTCTCACCTTCCAACCCAGTGTCAGGTGTGTAGAGGTGTGAAAGGAGTGTGGCAGCGCCCCCTGGAGGAATTCAGGTGGTACAGGTTCCTCTGCAGTGAAGTTGCCATAGCTACAGTTGACCGACAACAGGGGTGAAGGGCCAGCTTCGGGCAAGTGGAGAAAGAGCGGCTCACTGCGTGTCTGCAAGCTCCCGTTACGCATCACTTCCTGCGTGGCCTCCCGGAGAAAGAAGGATGACTCTGCACCCTGCAGTTGGCAGAACACGGGGAGGTATGTAGGTAAGGAGGATGAGAATCTGGGCATGAGATCACTACCACCACTTCTGCTCTCACACACTACAGATAGAGAGAAAGAGAAAGTATAATCAGTACTCATGTTTATTGTGTTTCAAAGACAGTTCAGATATGATTACACAAAGAGCTTCGAGTTATAATTTAAAAAAGGGGTGTTCATTATGTCGACTGTGATCGACTGGTCGATCGCAAGACAAAAAGTGGTCAATCTCTATAACAGGTCAAAAGGAAAAGGGAGCAGAAAGAGAAACTACACTAATAATGAGAATCTTTAAGATCACTTTTTATTTCCTTATTTTGGATTCCCCTTGCATGGATATCTGAAACGTAGGATACCAGGGGAAGGCTCATTCATATTTATGAGAAAAGCTTTACCTGACTGGATAGGGTTGGGTTACATTTTCTCCGACCAATGAGGTATTGCTTTCCTCATGAATATAAATGACTCATCCCCAGCCATGCAACGTTTAGGAAATGTCCCCCCCCGCACTGTTTGACTGACAGAAGGCTCCTATCTCTGTGCATGCTAATATGTGTGCTGTAAAAGAGTGCTCACTGTAATGCAGATACGCGCTTGTGTAACAGTCAAATATACTTCAAAATGCCCGTCTTGGCAAGGTATTAATAGAAACACAATCAGTCATGTCCAGAATTTGAAATTAACTTTGGCTCACCGGCCACTTTGGCTAGTAGTTTTCCAAGGTCACTATCTACTCAGCATCTTCTCTAGACAATATCCCCCTTCTTACAAAAACTGATAAAAGTAACCAGAGACATTGTTTGGACATTTTATTTGATCAAGAATTATATTGTTCAGCAGAACAAGAGCCTGATGATTTAATTCACCTTTGGAATATCTGAAATTAAATATGGCCAGTTAGAACAGGAGTAGGATAGAACTGGAAAATGTATCAATAAGTTGTCAACTCATGGAAGTTCAGATTTAAACCCCTTCATTCCAAATTGTCTTTGCCTATATGAAAGTTTACCATTGAGCTTTCATTGTTTCAGTGGCATTTGTAATAAGGCCATTACCACAGACCATGGATGGCTTCATATTACTGTGGTTAAGTTGATGTTAATAGTCTTTTCTAAAAATAAATAAATACTATAGTATTTGTTATGAAATAGCCTAAACACATTTAGAAAACTATAACTACAACTTTCACAGTTGTAATAAACATAGTCTAATAGACTTGTCCCAATAGATTTAATATGAATCTTTAACGGTTACAGTAAGAGTTAAATAAAAAAAAAAAAGGAGTAAGGATGATGTGTATTTTAAAAACTAACAATGTGTACTTGTAGTCACTTTCTTTCGACAGTGCTGTTTATAATGAAGAGGCTGTCTTGCAGCTTGAGAGATTTGACTTCCTCCAAATAGAGCTTTACACTAGAATGTTCTCTGTAGAATTCAAATGGTGACATTATTTTTGTGGTCTTGACGCAGCAATATGGAGTGAAGCTCGGCTGAATCACGCAAGTTCCACTCTGTTGATCTGGTCTCTGGAGCATGCTGATGTGCACTGCGGCAGTTCACGTGAAGGCACACTTCATTCATCCTGCACAGGTACGTGTGTAAGTTATTAGAAGCATATTTAGGGTGTATAAAGTGCTGGAGGCGAGGAGAATACAATTAAATTTGCTTTGGCTGAGGCTCAGAGTCACCTGACATTCACAGAATGTTCAAGGCAGGAAAAACCCAGAAAACTTCACCCACTAAAGTGGCTAGTAAGAGTGAGGAATGTACCCGCAGCACTGCAGGTTTGCAGGTGTTAATTTAAAACCCTGGTTATATCTAAAGTAAACGTAAACACCAGGACAAACAAAAATAGATTCTGAATCGGTGCAGTAGGACTTGGTGTAAATGCAGCCTGATAGACCAGTTACTGTCAATGCCATTAATACTAATCAAACAACAATAGCTTTAAAAAAATGTGAATGTATTATAATCTTCAGTGAAGACCTGTAATATATGCATTTTTATGGTATATTTGATACTTTCTTTCTATACATTTACTTGAAACTTAATGATACTGCTTTAAGAAATTTTAAGCAATGTTTTCATAATTTTTTTCTTTATTCTTACTTTATTCCTGACAGTTTCCTTGTCTTAAATAATGACTTGAGAACTTTAAACAAGGTTTAATTAAAAAATAAGTGAGTATTATTCTTAGTATCGAATTTTGTCAAATTTAACTGGTATAGGTACCAACTACTGAAATTTTTGTATCTTGACAACACTGCCAACAAAGAAAGGTAGATCTTACGATAATGCCGTTACGAAAAAGCTGATCTCATGTCATACAACTGTGAGCACCCCTGATTTAATGTGTCCCCTGGTTTTTGTTTTATTTTGTTTAATGAGAGTGTTTATTTACAGAGATTCAGGAGGCACTAATGAAATTAAGGCCAAGAGTCTTTGGAAGAAAAATTGCCTTTGTGTGTATGTGTAGACAGTAAGCCTGCTTTGAGTGAAACAGATGGTTCATTAGGATAAAGAGACAGAAACGGAGATAGAAAAGCGAGAGCATATTAAAATTTAAATTAATAAAAACTTTGTTACATTACATATTTGTCAGATGGTTTTATCTAGGGCTGGGTATTGACAACTACGTCACAATGCAATATAGGTTAAATCGCAATACATGTCAGGATTCAATACATGATGCATCACATTATCATAACTGGATTCTGACTGAAACATTTTACCATAATAAAACCCATGAAAACCTTTTTAGCAGTAGGCTTTATTCAAGCCCATGACCTTGCCATAGCTAACGTCATGCTTTACCAGTTGAGCTACCGAAAGCGTGTGTCTTCCTCACACTGTCACGACTGCCTGCATCTCCTCTGGACAGGGTAAGCCACTGTAGGATGGGTGTGTGTGTGTGTGTGTGTGTGTGTGTGTGTGTGTGTGTGTGTGTGAGTGAGTGAGTGAAAAAGAGAGAGGGAGGGTGTAACAGCATTGGTGGAAAGACCTCATGTTTGTGCCAAGGGCCAACTTTTTCACAAAATGCCCCCAAAAGTCAACAAAACGTCATTGAAATTGAAACCTGTCATTTAGTGGGCATTTTTACTCAAAGTAAAAGGTCCCGGGGGAGTATCTCAGGGCTAAGTGCCTGGCTCAAGGGCAAAATGGCACTGGACCAAGACTGTGACCTCGGCTTCTATATATATATATATATATATATATATATATATAAAATAAAAAACTGTTGGATTAGAAACCAAACCCCTCAGCTGAAAAACCACAACTTTACTCGATAACCACAAACAGTATTCAAGGGTCAAGGTTTGGCTGGTTGGCTTTGGCAGTTAGCTCATGCCAGCAGATGCCGTATCTACACCATTACGGGGGAAAAACACATTGTTTACACAAACGGCCATTTAAAAGTAGGCATGTATTCTGACTAAAAGACATTTTTCCCCAGTATCAAAAACAAGTAATAATAATAATAATAATAATAATAAACACAGTAAATGTTATACAAGTGACTGATTATTTGAAGGCTCTTAACAGCCTGACATTGTATTTTCCCTGTCAGCTGAAAGTAGCTGCAGCAGAAGAATATAGCGTAATCAACCTCACGACCAGGTTGCATCCTTCCGCAACTTTGTGTTGCAACTGCCATTTAGATGAATGGGAATGCTAATAGATAGCGCTCCACAAAAATATATAAGACCTCTTTTGGCTGTTTGATGCTAGCATTTATTCATGCCTGCTCCATCATATCTGTACTGTAAACACTCAAGTGTGAAGCGATTCCTTCATTCTCCTCTAATACATGTGCACCTCTGTCACAGTAAAATCCCTCAGCAGCACATGTTCATATTTTCTGTTAAGTATGTGACGGGAGCTCATCAGATCTCTCTGCCAATCAATCGTAAGACAGTCTGCCAAACAGTCAGCATGTGCCAAATGCTAGAATGAATCAGGCCCTAAATATACTGTTCTTTCCTGTTACAATTTTAGATTTGTACTTACAGAGCCAATGTGAAAAAAAATTATGCCCTACCAGAGACACACTATATTTGCATTTCTTTAAACTTGTGCTTTCAAATCAGTAAAAAGAATAATGATAAAGTTTTGGGTAAGTTTAGGTTAATGGCTTTGGAAAGGCAAGATCAGAGCCACTTTGCCATAGTTGTGACATATAATGTTAATTTTGCAATGAAGTCATCACTGCGTAAGTCAATGCAAGATTTACAAACTTTAATATTAAAGGTACTGTAAGAAATTTTAGCCATTCTAGATTTTCCACAAGCTGAGCCGCTAGAATAGCCACGCCCCCTCTTTCCAAAATCCTGCACTCCAAAGACACCAAATTAGCTTTATTGAGACCGACACTGAGCAGAAGCACTTGTCAAAAACAACAGCAGCCAAATTGCGACCTCAACTGACAAACTTTATGAGCAACATAGCAAAAAAATGGCCCGCGGACAAATTTTTGTTTGCTGTTGACAGATTCTAGTGCTGTCGCAGAGACCAGTGAGTTATCTTACGACACTCATTTCATTAATATCTTTCAAGGAGTAGGACATTTTTTTGTATACCTTTCCACGCAAAAATCAAACAAACATTTGCTTACAGCCCTTTTAAATTTCACTTAATGCTGAAATTATCTATGAGAAGTCTGAATGGAGTCTCTTTACATTCAAGCTGAATTAATTGCAGAACATTTTGGAGAAGAAAAAGATGACAACAAATTAAAAAATGTAATTGTGCCTTGCACTTGAACTGTAATTAATATCTTCTCACATATCGCTTTAACTTCACATAAAAAATGATACATCAGAGAATGGAAGTACTTTATATTACACATTTTAAACAGCTAGAGTTTATATCTCAGCTCTTCATAAGCCAAATATAAAATATTAAAACATATTTAAAAAAAATATATATATATATAAAATGATGCAACATACAATCCAAGTAGTTCAATATATTTTCTATTCTTATTTTCTTTGCATTTGTTTTCTCTCTTCTAATTTTGTTGCAATACAACAGATTTCCTGCTGATTCAGGGACTCTCATTTGCATGTTCTAAAATAGTGAGAGAATGGAAACCAACAGAAATTCACCTAGCTGCCTGGGATAGAACAGGGGTGTTATTATGTTGCTTTATCTCTCTTGTTACTCTCTCTCCTTAGGTAGCAGAGGTGAAGCATAGCAAAGGTGTAAAAATATAATGAAGATTTGGTATGGCGCTGCATTTCACAACAAGAGTTTAAACACATAATAATCCCTTCAGAGAGATATGCTCCTTCAGCGATTCATTTTAAATCAACACTGAAACAAAACACACGTGAGGGCTTGAGGACCCAGTGTCTTGAGAAACAAGGTGGGGATGATGGGAAATAGATAAATACATGCATCACATATCTAACACATTAAAGAAACAGTACACTTCAAAATGAAAATTCAAAAGTTAACTGTTGTTCCAAACCTGTTTGCTTTTATGTTTCAGTGGCGCACAAAAGTGGACAATTTTAAATGACATGTTTGCTACATTCCAAGTCTTTTCAAGCCATACAACAGCTTTTTGAAGAACATACCATCATTTCATTTTTTTTTTTTTTTTATCTATAATTTAAAAATAATGACACAAGTTTGCTTACTATATAGGGAAGAACAATTCCAACAGGGGCTATTTATGCTTTTGTTGCTCTTTTTGGAGCTTGCAATACATAGTCACTACAAACGGTCATTGTATGTAAAGACAATGTATATAAAGAATTTCTAAAAATTCCACTTAAAAACTAACAGTATACAACAGTGATGTCAAAAGTACAGGAACTTTGACACCAAGTTAATACTAAAATAAAAATACTATTTACAGAGGCCCTATTATGCTTTTTGGGAATGTACCTTTACTTTAGTGAGTAATATAGCTGTTTGGGAGTTACTCAAAAAGAACACTGCTCCTGAACTGCCTGAAACACCTGGTTTGCAGTCCAGCCATTACTTCTGTGACTACGTCACATTTGCATAATGCCAGCCTCAGGAATGTGCTGCTCAGGAAGCCTTGAGAGCTGAAACTCTGTAATGGTAAGGGGCATAACATTTCTGACACACTCTCTAAGTGGTTGACAATCACAACAGAACGGGCCAGCTGACCAATCAGAGCAGGCTGGGCTTTTTGGAAAGGGGGGCTTTAGAGAGACAGGAGCTACAACAAAGCATTTCAGACAGATGGTGAAAAGTGGTGCTAAAGAAATATACAGTATAAGAAATAATGAGTTTTTTGAACATTAAAAGCATGTAACCCTATTCTAGTAGACCCTCAAAATAACAATATAAACCTGTAAGTGACCATAATATGTTAAACGTGGAATTCAGAAAATCTTTAAAAATAAAAAACTGAGCCTCTACTCAAAAATAAAAACTGAGAAACATTCGAAAGAAACATGCTATTGTTTTAATTTTTTATTTACACAGAAGTAACATTTTAATTGGCTAAAGGAATTTGTTCAATAACATATTTCCTATTCTTTCTGTGATATCAGTGAAATGTTACTGGTATTGTTGCCAGCTACTGAAATTTGGGTATCGTGACAACACTAGTATACATATTTGGAAGAACATGAAATTGAGTAAAATCACAGAATTTTATTTTTTTGGGTGAATTCATGTCTTTATTAATTTGTAGTGTTCTGATGAAAGAATTCAACACATAATATAGCATTAAAGCCATTCTGTAATTTCTGCCTCACCATCAGCAAGCATGACATAATCACAGCACCCAATGCCCCAAAGGACTGACAGAAAAAGAATTAAAAAGTGGAATGTTTTGTGATGGCCCTGGGGAGCAGTGATGTGAAGGTTGTGCGCTATTAAACACGCTGCTTCAGCAGATGGAGGTAACATCGTCCAGAGAACAGCATCTCTCTGTGTCACAAGTCCATTCTTTATTGCGCTCTCAGGGCTACAAAGCGGACCATAATTCTGAGCCCAAACACCTCCACTCTGATTTGTTTCAGCCGCTGGGCCCAAGGCAGATGCCACCCTTCACGTTGCTAACCTTTCACTTTCTCAGGACACTTTTCAAATGTCAAACATTTCTCACGAAGCTGAGAAAATCATTGCAGTGCCTTAGACGGCATTACACTAAGCTTGAACTTAAACTTGAACTTGCATGTACTGCCTGGAGAGTTCTAAATCTTTGCCCTGGGTTCTTAGAATGTAGGCTAATTCCTGACCATTCAAATTAAATCTTACACCGAGTTTTTACCAGATAACATGACAAACGATAAATCCTACTGCTTCCAATTTAAACTGAGTTTATGTCTCTTAACCAGCCACATGCAACAAGACATTTTGATGATCAGCTGGTTTTCAATTCTGTTTCAATGTACTTCTACTGGGTAGCCCCACTCACAATAAAATCGTATCTGTCCAAAATCCTGCATCACAAAGCCATTTATGTGGCTGTGATTTTGATGCTTTAACCAGCAGCTCACCATACATTTGCCAATTAGGATGTGCTCCAGATAAATGTCTTTCAACCATTAGGACTGGAATGTTGATATTTTTTATTTCATCAAGGATAATGAAGATGAGATCAAAAAGACACATCATGGCGAAAATTCAACAATTTGAATTAAAATATATTGTGATGAAAATATAATGAGAAAAAAAATATTACTGCAAAATAAAACAAGGGATGCACCAATACTACTATTTATCTTCTGATCCAATTCCGATATCGGAAATCTCAGTATCGGCTGATACCGATCCCGATCCGATACCAGTGTTGTTTTTTGCATAATCAGTTTATAATATCTTTACATTATTGTGTGGAACTAATTGGGTGTGCTCTTTAATATGTAAAGAAACACAAACCTCTAACTACACATTATTTCAATATAAATGTATAGCTTAAGAAAAACTTTATTGTTAACTAGTATACTGGATAATGTAGCAGCAAAATGAACAGTAATTCCAGTACAAGTCAACAGTAGATTTTTTGTTTTTGCTAAATATTATTAGAATTTGTAAACATAATAATAATAATAATAATAAATTATAATAGTAATATTTCTCAATCGTGCATGTTTAACTTTTAAACCCACACGCTTTTATTTTGACATTCTGAACTCTCCAGGAAGTCAACAGAGTAGCACCCATTCACTGATGCGCTTGAGCTGCATCTACTTAAGTAAATAAGTAGATATTTACTTATTAAAACGCAGCCTTTTGTAATTCACAGAGCTTTTGCAAGTCTTCAAGAGTCATATTAACTACTTTGTGTTTTTATGGTTCTTTTATGTCATTGTTTGAGCATGACAGTAACGACAGTAACGAACACACAGGATCGGGCTCATCGGACCGATACCTGATCGTCTAAAAGCTTCAGTATTGGAGCCGATACCGTTCCAGGTATCGGATCAGTAAATCCCTAGCATAAACAGGAGAAAAATAAATAAAGAAAAATCTGTTAATAGGCCTTTATCACAGTCCGCGTGTCGTCATATCCAGCATGAATAGCGCAACCAAACATCCGCCCATCGATGTGTCTATGGATGATCGCATAATTTCTCAATACGTTTAGCCAACTTGGATGCACTTGGCAGTAAACGTCAGACATTTAATAATTTCTTTGGATCAACACGGCACTTCATCTTGTGTGTTATCTACCCCTTTCATTTGTCATAGAATCCAAGTGAGATGATTACAAGCACAAAGTTTTCCAAGTTCATGAGAAGCTTCGCACGCTGTTCAGCTCACTCACAGAGGATGAAAGAGACAGCATTTAAGTGTTTAATGTAAGTGTTTTCACTATTACAGCATGCTCATCTTCTGTTTGTAAAAATAATACAGTTGTAGACACAGAGACATTTTCATCTCAATGTTTAATTTACATTGTATTCTGTTGCTATTCACGAGTGGATGCTTCAATCATCGTACTCAAACCACGAGTATATAACTACACAAATACCACGATTTTCTGTAATCGGATCAGAATCTGGGATGGAAATTAGTGGTCAACCAATATAATCGCAGAGGCCGATATATTTTCCCAATTGGCCGATTTATTTCTTGAGGGAACCGAAAATCTCTTGCTTGCATGTGCAGCAATTGTGACTTGTAAAGGACCAGTCATGGTTCGTTTTGTTGTTATGTGCCATTATGTTAGCACAATAAGACCGGTGTGCAACACAGTGTCATTTAAATGGCTCATAATGTTAAAGTGCTCGCCTGTTTCATTCTCCTCCTCTCTCCTAAACACTTCTGTGTAACTTTTCTAATGATAAAAAGGCAAATATCTGTAAAACCAATATCATATACCACAAATATGCACATATCTTGTTAAAACAGATGTAATAAACCTCACAACTTCAGCAGATCCAGCATCCTATGGAACGCTCATAAATCTTCCTCTGAAGCATATATTCTAACAGTCTCTCCTCTACAGTTCCCGGTCAACATTAACTTTCTTTTTAATATCAATAAAAATTTTGCAAATATACAGATGACTCATTTAAACAGATGTTATTCACGAACCTCACGAAAATCCAGCGTTTTCTTTCCGTCGAGCACTTCCCCTGAAGTGCGTATTCTATAAGCCAGAATCAAAAACTTTGTGATCAAAAGTTCCTCTCATGCACAAATTATGATGGTCTGACCTGTGACAATCCAAGCAGGTGATCCAGGCCATTTAAATTGTCAGGAGTTTGCTGCTGCTTGCGCTGTATGCACACAAAAGCCTGAGTGCAATTTCAAAGCTGCGTCTAAAACCAGGAAAAGGCTGTATACAGAGGTAGGTTGAAAATAAGGTGCTTTTCAAACTGTTCAGAGACCATTTTCCTTAAGAGTTCCATTCATTCAAAACAGCTGACAGTTAAGCCATTAACTGATTAGGCAGCAAGGTAGCAAGTCAGCTGCCTGCATTTTCAGATGCAGCACAAGTTAAAAGCGCTTCATGTGTGCTATAAGTAAATGTCTTATTCACTATGCACTGTATGTACTAATGTGGACATGCCATCCACGGTTGCTGGACTACAGTGTGTACTGTTATTTTCTTCTTTCTTATATATTAACAATTTCTTCATGTGAAAATATATTACTACAATTTTACAATTAAACAGAAATTTGAAGCAACTGCCATCTACCATTTAAAATATCTATATTTTTTTGTGTGCAATTGAGTAAATAGTTTGTTTGTTTGTTGTTTAGCAATTATATGTTTATTATTTACTATATTAAATTGTGTGATATATCGGCATTATATCGGACTATCGGCCACCCTATTCTCTGGATATTGGCATCAGCCATTAAAAAACCTATACGACCACTATTGGAAATGTTACTTGATTTGAAAAATTTTAAAATGGATTTTATATCATACATGGCGGTTATAAAAAAGAAGTCCATGAAAGCCCTGAATTTCACTGTTCCCGCACATCCTGTTTAAAATCATAAAACATCATTACACAGTATTTCTTTACTTCATCCCTGAGTAATGATTGGAAGGTGAGGTAGATCTGTTTAGACTACAAAAGGACTTGAGATTAGTTATACATACATTGGCCATAATAATTCTGCACTGAGGGCACTCTCATTGTGTAGAAAGGGGAGTGTAAAGGAAATGGTCCCGGACGTGGGCGAGGTCCAGCGACCCCAAAGTGCTCCCCTCAGTGGTCTGTGGTGTCAGCTTTTGTGGCTTCCTGGAGCCAAGGCGAGCGTGTGGGGAAGGGTGGCCCAGCATCCATGCCCCCCAGCCTTGACACATGCTCCAATCCCCTGGTGCCCATTTATTTCAGCCTGTAATCTCCCCGCTCTCTTCCTGGACATGCAAGTGTGCATACATGGAGATTGAAGCTGGCTCCCCGCTGCCCCTTGTTGGTCCATGGTGCGGGGGCTACTGTGGCAGCCTGTCTTCCCTGGAGTTGCGCTGAGTGTAAGGGGAAGGGCGGCCCGGCATCCATGCCCATTGGCCACTATGCATGCTCCAATCCCCTGGCATCATATCTAGTTCACACCAGGGGTGTGGGTCTGGCACGCATCTATCTCAACCGGAACACTCTCCACCCGCTTCCTGGACAACAGAGGACACCAGTGTGTGCACACGTGGATATCGAAGCTAGCTACTCGAGAAGAGGCACATTATGCATTTTTATGATAGATTTGATAAGGCTCCACTCACATCAGGTGTGCCTAATCGTCCGCTGCCCAAATAAGCTCAAAGTTGCACCTCACCTCATCTCCAGCCCTGTCCTGTTATGAGTCTGGCTGAAGGACAGCTCTTAGAGGCCAGGCGACAATGATGGAGAGGGAGGAGCAGGTAATTTGCCATAGAGCTTAAACTAGGTAACTGGCTAAAACACTAAAAATTAATAACAAGAGAACTTCAGCACACATTCATAAGATAAACATTGTTTCTGTTCATCAGGACTCTCCAGACCAGAGCTACAAACAAACTATTAAGTTTAGGCACTCCGTTCTATCCATTTTAAAGTCTTCTGCCAACTCATTAGCACTATCACTAGCTTACAATCCCTGAAAGCTAAACACCTTTTAAAAAAACATGGATGAGACCAGAAATGGCACAAGGACAAATACCAAGCAAAGTGCTGTATTCTGAGGCCTCAGGGATGAAGAACCCAAGATTGTGTGTATGGATATTATTTGGATATTATTTGGACAGTAATGGAGTTGATGGATCACATGGTGTTTTACGCCTGGATTAAAAAATTCTCCTCTGGCATTTGTCCTCTGGCCCCTCATGCTAAGAGCAGCTGCTTTGTTCTGCTTCCAAAAACAGTGACCTTGTAGTGAGTGTACATCCTCACACACACACACTCACAAACACTTTCAAACTTTCTGACCCTTGCTACCCTCCACACACTCATTCTGTTTGTGACTCACTCAGACACACCCACATTTACACAGAATTGACATTAGACAGTCCTCAAAGGAGCAAAAACTGAATGATTTATTGCCCAGTACACACACTGAAATGCACATTCCCTAATGACCTTTGCCATAATATGTATAATCACAAACCATCATCACCAAACCTTTCTATTTCTGGCTCTATCTTTCAATCCATCCATCTTCATACTACTATTAAATGGAGCATGAGCCATTTTTTCTTTTCTCTAACTATTGTATGCTGCATTTTTGCTTTAATATGCTAGTATTAACACTAGAATACTTGACTTATAATGCTAATAGATATAGAGAACAAATGAAAGAAAAGATTAACAGAAGAAATTAAGATTTCTGTTATTATGCAACAATTTTAATAACAAGGAATGCACTGGATATGTTTAATACTTAACTGAAATAACTGCTTAAAGTGGCTCTAAACAAATGATTGTAGGTATTTAGCAATAACATGTAGCGTTCAGTACATATTGAATCATTCCTCCAAGCTATTATAAATCAGAAGACTATATACACCTATTTGTACAATAAAGTACAAAAAGTAGCATGGTACTACCATGTTTGTTAGAAAAGTACCATAATAATACATGTTTCTTTTCTTTTTTTACACATATGGTGTATACAATGTCTTTTTCGGAAGTATCTTAAGTATTATTCATGGGTCCCCTCCAATCTCAGCAGCCAATCATAACCCTGAAACAAAAAGTACCGAACAGAAATCTTATTCTCATCAGGAAGGTATAAATCTAGCCTCCAGATGACCACACCTTTGTTCCCAGCTCTTTGAATTTGGGAGCAATAAAAGAATAATAATCAACATCCTGAGTCCCTGTCCAGAGGGTCATTAACAGGATACACTTCTAAAACACCTTTGTCCTGTGTACCCATCCAGAGGGTCGTTAAAATGATGCACCTCTATAACACTTCTCCGTTCTGGTCTCCATGAGAGAGAGGATAAAAGATCATCCAACATTCTTAGTGCCCATCCGAGACAGAAAATGATTGACCAAGTACCAAGTCTCACTACAAGAGACTATTGCAACCCCAAGTTCAGAATCCCTATACCAGGGAGATGACTACAGTGACGAGCAATCGATCAAGGAGAACATAAATATCACTTCTAAACCCCTTTCCAGACACCTTGACATTAGTGTACACTATCAGTTCATGATTTTGTAATGTTCTTTAGATTACATAACCTGTGTATCAAATGTCTAGCAAATAAACTATAGTCATTTGTTTAATTAGAAACTATTTAGTAGTTTTTGTAGTTTTGTACATATTTTAAATTTATTGAATGGTCCATTTGAATCATTCTTTTACTGTTAAGGTGGAAATCCTTAGTTGGTGCCCCGAGGATGGAGGGAGGGGCCGTCTGATATTTAGTCACACACACCTTAAATGAAGTGGGATAAAAAAAAAAATCACCACATATTTTGGTGTCTTGTTTGAGGCCCAGTTCATTTAAATTGGTGCCAGTGTGATTCACACCACAGTACCATGACAACAAAACAAGGAACCTGGGAATTTGCATTTGTCAAAGCCAAACTGTCACATTCCCTTCTGGTGTTCAAATCTAATGTGCACATGACAGCGAAGGGAAAGCAAGAAGATCAAATTAAATACAAGAAAGAAAAGACAGGAAATGGAAAAGGGAAGAATGTCATTATAGCACTGAATAGCAGATTAAATTGAACTTGTGTGTGTCAAGAGAGCCAGAAGAGATTATGTGTGTAGTCAAGAGAGGCAGAGGTCTGTGCGAAGTGTGCGCTGACTTTGATCGTCACTACCTTGCACAAATTGATTTGGCCCTAATTGAACATTTTAAGAATCGATTAAAATGTGCTGTGCAAACACACTTAGAGAGATCTATCAGATTCTGAGCTGGCTCAAGCAGAAATTTACACTCAGTGACTGGAGCGAGAGCCAACATTGGCACACTCCTACCAACCGTATTGTTGGAGCGTTTAGAGAATAGAAAGAGAGAGAGCAAATTTGAGCATTATCATAAGTTAAACAACCTGATGGATAAGAAAATGTACACAAGTCTTGTATCATAATACCAGGGCCCTATAAAATCAGTTTTATTTTTTCCCAAATTCCGTTTTTTCCGTTTTAATTTTTGAAAATTCAGTTTTTTCCGTTTTAATTTTTGCGAATTCAGTTTTTTTTACCCTTTACTGTTATTTCAGTCGTACAAAGAGTGTGCTTTTAATGTTAATGATTAAAATGTACACAAATAAAACAGGAATGACCTTAAATTTATTGAGGTAACAAACATCACATTTACTCAGTACTTTTACTGCATGATGCAACATAACACTGCACTCTAAGCACTAACAAAATATTAATGGTTATGAACCAATGGTTATAAATAAAAGTGCTCCATTAGCTTTTTCTTTCAAGTAAAAGAATAGGACCTCTCAATTTCAGAATTATAAAGTATTTCATAAAGAATCATCTTTTCCATACAGTACATTAAAGTGCATCAAAAACAAGGCAAAATACAGCAAGTACTCCCTGAGTTACGAGGGAACTGCTCGGCTCTGTACTCAGGGCTTAGCGTCGTGTTTCTCAACTTTTTCGCCGAAAGCGGAGCTGTGGAGAGCCGCTTCGCCATTTTTTCATTGTTTTGATGGGGGAGGGTGAGGGGGAGCTGAAATGACGGAGCGGGAGGGGGAGCTGAAATGACGGAGCGGGAGGGGTTGTGTCGCCCAGATTTGCGTCCCCCGGTGTGCATTTCCCCCAGACGTACGTTCTTCTCCTACACAAAAACAGAATTTCATTTCAAATGTAAAAATTCCGCGAAATTCCGCGTTTACACCAGATTCCGCGTTAATTTGCCAATTCCACGATTCCGTCCGCGATTCCGTGATCGCGGAAATTATAGGGCCCTATAATACCAAAGTGCTACAATGTCTCTTCAATGTCTGACTGAAATCTATGGCATCTGATGTGTTTTACACATTTATCAAATATCTGTCTGCAATGTTTTTTCCCTTTTATTTATTAATTTCAAAGTTAGTTTACCTTTTATTTTGAAAGTTGTCTTGTCACTGTATCCCTGTTTCAGTTTGTTCCTCTTGTTGTCCTCTAGCCTTATTTAGGTGGTTGATTACTGGCCAAAGTCAAAAGAGCATACCTCCAAAGTAACTATGATAACTAGCGGCCCTTCTTCAATGTACATTAAGTGGATGTATTTTATGACCCAGCAGACAAAAATCCCATGTCTGATTTGTAGAAAAGTAATAGAATACCACAGCATGTCCTTAACAAAAATGGTGTGAGATAAATTAAGTAGCAAAGTTCCAAATTTGCAGTTAGGTGTTGGTTCAAATCTGTAGTATAGGCAATGATATTAGTGATGCTTGCCTTAGCAGGCATCACTGAATACATCTTCCAGAAGAAAAAAAAATGCACACATCGAATGGGAATCTTGGCGACATGCCATTGCTAATTTTAAGGTAAAAATTTTCTGTGATTCAGTTTTTTGGCTAATAGATGAAAACCTTAATCTAACTTTTTACATTAACAGAAGATATGGAATGAAAAGACCTCATACAGTGAAGAAAGAGAAAGTGTAAGAAAAGGTGTGAGCAATTTAGTTGGGCTCTATAACACCACTCTCTCAGTCCCTCAGACTGTAAGCCTGCACATGTAAGCCAGAAACCCATTCCCACCAAATGTGTGAAAAACCACTTTAAAATGGCCACCGCCCACTGGTATGGGACACCCCCTCAAGAGTGGTGCTTAACCAAAACACACAGTCAGGTGTAAGATAGAAACAAAAAAAAACTCACTAGACACACTAAATATTACACCATCAGGTACCCCTTTTGCCAAAACATTCACTAATTCTACTGAACAACACAGTTACATGTGAAAAACCGGCACTTCAAATGCCCCAACCTCAAAACACACATACAGATGCTTCAACCGTCACAACGGCTAATTTGTATGAAAAGGATTGAGTCAGTTTTCTCACCCACATGAACATTTTCTCCACATATTTAAATGCCACAAAGCATATGGGGAGTCATTTACATGATAAACATTGACCCATTAACTGGTCCACTACTTTTCTGGGTAAGTCGACTAGTAAAAATGTGTAAAAAAATTATTTGCAAGTCCTATCTTACGCCTTTGTCACACTGTTACAGCAGATCATCTTTATGGAGTAAACAATTAGCGCTGCCCTCTTTGTATTTACATATAAACAAAAAGTGAAAATATATTGTGCTATTTTCCAACAATGATGATGAAAAAATATAAAATTCAAGACAACAGTACCAGTACTGCCAAACCAGTCATGTAGCTAGAGGCAGTTGATTCATAAGTGACCATAACAGACATCTAAATCAAAAAGCTTTGGGCTTTCTTTGTCCTTTAGCGGATCAACAAAGTGAGAGATACAATGAGAGAGAATGATATGCTGCCAGTATACAGTATTTAGCATTGTTTTAATATTTATAGTAATTACACGAGATGGTGTAATCTTGGCATAAAGAATATGATTAGAATGTACAGTGCTTTATAAGATAATCGAAGACTGCCAAAATTGGACTCACTACTAAGACAATGCAGGGTCAATGAAAATTCATTAAAGACCTTTAGACTGCAAATTATACACACAAACACATCCACTCATTGCTTACAGGATTGCGACATAACAGCTGTGTGGCCACAAGAAAGCCACTTGTTAGTGAGGCTAATTGGAAAAAAACAATTACATTTGCTAGGGAGCATAAAGATTGGACTGTGGAACAATGGAAAAAGGTCATGTGTCAAGCGATGGGTGCGTCAAGGTAAGAAGGGAAGCGCATGAAGCGATGCACCCGTCTTGCGTAGTTTACAAGCCTCGAGGCAGTTTTATGATCTGGGGTTGCTTCAACTGGTCTGGTCTAGGCTTAGCAATGTTATGCAACAATAAAATGATGTCACCTGACTACCTGAAATGTACTGAATGACTAGGTTATCCTATCAATGGATTATTTCTTCCCTGTTGGCATGGGCATATTCCAGGATGACAATGCCAAGAGTCATCAGGCTGTGGTTCAGGGAGCATAAGGCATCCTTTTCACACATGAATTGGCCACCACAGTCTCCTGACCTTACCCCATTGAATGTCTTTTGGATGTGCAGGAGAAGATTTTACGGAGTGTTTCAACTCCGTCATCAATACAAGATCTCGGTCAAAACTGTATTCAATTCTGGATGGAAATAAACATTGTGACGTTGTATAAGGTTGTTGAAACAATGCCATGACGAATGCACACAGTAATCAAAGCTAAAGGATGTCCAATTAAATATTAAGAGTTATCAACTTTTTATTTGGCCAGGCGGCGTATTTACGAGGAACAGCTCCTAGGCGTGAAAATCCCTATGCAAATACATTAATTCTCAGCATTGCCACAAGGGGCACTACAGCTGGCATCAGTAAAGCATATTCTTCTTCTAACAAGGTAGCTCACGGGAACGTGCTGGCCAAGCATTCATATCTGCGTTTGTGTACTTGCGCAGAATAGGTTTCTGGTTTTAGTTCTCAAAACACTTTACCCCACTTATCATAGGTCATAAAAAGTGGCTAGCACAGACGCAAGGAGTTTCTCCTAGCTATGGATTCCAAAGTGTACTCGGTTGCAATGTTTAGGCAGGTGCCTAAACATTGGGATTAGTATTTCTGTAACTTCTGATCTCCTGGAATTCTAGAGTTTACTCAGAAAGGTGCCAAAATAAAACAAAAAACATTCACAGAGCAGCAGTTCTGCGGATGGAAATAACTTGAAGAGAGAGGTCAATGGAGAATGACCAGACTGGTTCGAGCTGACAGAAAGCTAGGCAACTCAGATAACCACTCTGTATAATTGTAGTGTGCAGAATAGCATGTCAGAATGCACAACACGTCAAACCTTGAAACGGATTGGCTACAACAGCAGAAGACCACAATGGGCACTTTATTAGGACCATAGTGTTCCTAATAATGTTATTAGTGAGTGTATGTAACCACATATGCTACTGTGCACAGTTCGGATAGCAAAATAAATAGGCTTATCAGCAAAAGGAAGGAGAAAACAATTTCTTGTTGATAATTTTTGGCATCATAGGCCATGCAGCCAATCAAATTCCATGGTAATTTAGTGCAAATTCATCTGTCAATTGTTAGATGCTAGCCAAATCATGCTGACGTCAATATAGACAGGTTGTTTGATATACATTCATACTCTAAAACAAAACTCTAAAAAAGGTTAAAAAAAAGACATTTATGCATTTGGCAGAAGATCCAGTCTACATTAAATATGGGTTCACATGAAACGCATTTGGCAGAAGATCCAAACTACATTAAATATGGGTTCACATGAAACGAAAATAAACAAACAACAGGTTGAGGTGGATGTGCTACAACAGCAGGAGACCATGTCGGGCACATTATAGTGTTTCCAATAAAGTGCTCAGTGAGTGTATATACAACAGAGCCTCCATAGTGAATTTTGTTGTTGTTTTATCATTTAATGATATGGTCTAAACTGATTCAAATCCTAGTCAGATGTGTTGCTCTCTGCTCGATCTTTCAACGCTGCCTTTGATTTTGGCCAAAAGAAGGCTTTTTGGCAGGCTGCATTATTATACTGCCAAGCCTTCACATTAGAAACATCTCCGACTACTAAAAATGCTTTCTAGGTAGGCAGCTCAGCTGGGGTTTGGTACAGAGCTATTGTGAAAAAGAATTATATATATATATATATATATATATATATATATATATATATATATATATATATATATATATATATATATATATATATATATATATATATATATATAACTCCAAATCCAAAACTCTCCAAACATCATAGTGACTGTAGAAGAGACCGTAACAGAACTCTTACAGGAGCTGTAGTTCATGAGGGAGAACAATCTGAGCTGAACCAGGACTCCCAGGACGGTCACTCGCTCTGGCTTTTCTGACTGCTGCCATGCCAATGAGGCTGTCATGATACAGACAGTGTGTGTGTGCATTGACAGAAAGAAAGAGACAGAAAGACAGACAGAGAGCAGAAGCCGTTTATGGACTAATGTGACAGTTGCATGGCAGAATGTGTTAAAGTAGAGGTTTTCAATTGGTAAGGCGCAGCTCCCCTGGGGGGTGCCAGAGAGCCCCAGGGAAGGCAGAGGACGGGGAAAAAACATAACGGTTCATGCCTGTACACGTCTGTCCTGCTAGCTTGTGTGTTAAAGTACTTGTTATGCATATGCGTGTTGCAAAATGGATCACAAATTCTCTAGTATTTGTAAACAAATACTAATCATGACAAAATAATAATAATAATAATAATAATAATAATAAATAGTTATCAATATTATTATTATTTAAATGTTTTTAAAATACAACAGTAATATATTTAAATCGTGCATGCTTTTTTTTAAACCCTCATGCTTTTATTTTGACATTCCATCTGAACTTGCATCAGACACAGATCGGATACTGTTGCACACATATATACAGACAAATCTGCACAAGATATGATTTTTTCACATCCGAACTTAGCCACTTCCAAATGTGGTTTTAAATCAGATACATTTCCGATATCTGGACATCTGACCTACATATATCCAATTCCCCTTTGCTTTTCTTAACGGTGTGTCCTTATGAAGCAGACATGCCTGTAGACAAAAACGAAAATCTTATGTGTAATAATGTAATAATTACCTGAGCTTCTTTTTTGCATACCTGCACCAGTAAAAATTGCAGCATGTTTTTATGTACTATAAAACTGCCTATAAAAATAACTCCTGGTAATATTAATCCATTGCTTGAGTTAATAAAAAAAAAAAAATTACAATAATTTAAAATCTGCACTTATCAGCATTTGAGCCCTTTATAAAATATTTACCCCTGTATAAGAGAAACAAACAGTTTTTGATTATGATTTGACCAGAGTGAGTGCAGGAAATTATGTTGAGCCCTGCATTTCGGAAAATAAAATTACATAATATGAAGGGATTGTCCAAATTTTTAATTCAAGAGTGTAATACAAGATTACAGGCTTGTTAATATCACCAGTTCTGTTGTAGTTAGCCAGACATTCCAATTGATTTCTTCTAATAATCACAGATACAGTATATGCTCACGTTTAATATTTCCTGCATAATTAATCAGCACAGCACACATTTTCTAATAGGTCAGTTACGCATAACAGCAGTGTGTAAATTCTGTATACACCAATGCTGAAATCATTTAAGCCGTGCTTACCATGGCATTCGCATGCAATTTTGCCCACTTTTGAAAACATAAACTAGCACAAGGCCATTCAAAACCCAAGGGTGAACCGTAGCGCTGATAAGTGAAAGCGCTCAACAATGGAATTATTAGTGTTTGTGTGGGAGATTAATGTAAACACAGATATCGGATACAAGTCTTGTCTTCAGTAAATGGACAGGACAAAAAAAGTTGGATACGGTCAAAAGATCTGGTCTGTGCATTAAGCCTTGCAGTGTAAATGCATCCAGGTGCTCTCAAAGCACTATTCTATGAGGATCCCCATTTAGATTAATGTTGGTTACAATACCACTAATCACAGCAATTACAGATTAACCTTAAGGGCTCCGCATCTTCACGCAGTTGCTTAATAATTCGTGATTTGTGCAATTAAAAAAAAGCCAAAAGGTGGTAATCAAATCACATAGATACTAACGATTTTTAACCGGAGCTTATAATCACTATATATCACTACTGTGTTTGATGCTCATGATTTTTACTGGTTGCCAGTATGTCACAATGAACTTTGATAGTGACAACAGAACTATTCACAAATGTTTTAAATACAAAATAAATGTAAGCATTTCACAATTAAATGTAATTTTACCGTGTGAGGAATAAACATAACTGCAGCATAAACTTGACATGAAAATTAGGCTTTAGACGAAAGTACAGACCATTGCATGTTGATCATTCAGCAACAAAAATGTCTTTCCATACTGCATAAAGGTGCTGTTACCTTTTAGAGCGGACCTAACCCTTAAAAAATTACTTTTGGTGACCTAACCTAATGTAGTCAGGTTGATTCAGTAACATAAAATAATATTTCTGATGTAAATTAAGATGTTAATTAAGATTACATGGAGTAGTGCTGGGCAATATGTTTTTTTGCTTTATTGATTATGCTTTAAAAATGTAATTGATTTATTGAAACATGAAAAACAGAAGACATTTCTAATTTCAAATTGCACTTTACAGCAAACGAAAAAAGCAATAAAATAATGAAGTAATACAAATCTTATTTAGCAGATTGGTAGAAACCAAAGCATGGAAGAAAAAACATCCAAGTCCATAGACTGTAAAAAAAAGGACGACGCCCCTTCGCTCTTTTCCATTGGTGAGAAATGAAGTCGCCAGTGTTCCGATATGGCGCTGACATCTTGGGACTTGAGTCTGTGCAGTTGCGATTTCGGGACCAGACCTGCGCAGCAGTGAGCAGGAAGTAAAGCCGCAAAATCAAGCCCCCGCCCTCACTCTCGCTGAATCAATCGCAAGCACACTCCCCTACACTTTTGACTTTTGGGTGTGAAATAATTAATTATAGAAATGTAGATATTAAATTTAAAGCTCCAATCTCCTCAGTCCTCCGAAGATCCCGAAAAAATTCAGTTGGTGCTTCAGTGACTACTTCCGCTCAGAGAACCTGTCAATCACAGCTGTCAATCATGATGTCACAGCACCATTTTTATAGCATCAAATAACTAACTAAAACAAACACTTGAAATTACATCAACATGATAGAAACTACAGTAAATGACAGAAACTATCTTTGGAAAAAAGATATGTGAAGTGTAATTTAATTGTTTAGTTGGTCTCACGTCCCATTGGATAACATGGGGAGGCGGGGTTTATGACCTATACTAGGACCATCGAGACGTTTTGGCTTCACTTTTGAGGGCTTGTGCGGCACACTTGGCTAAGTCCTGTTGTTAATGAGGTGAGTCATTCTGCTTGTTGAGTGCAATAACCATCCTGTATCTTACCACCAACACGGTCCACACAAATCAACTATATCTGATTGCATACCATACACTGTAACACAAACTATCAATGTAGAACTGCTTAAAGGCTAATAGCAATAAGCAGCCACATTCCTAAATAATTAACCATTCTTTAGATAATTTTCACAGAATGGTATCAATTCCCAAATCTCTGCATCACGATTGTCTCTGCCACGACATGATCAGGTGATGATAAATTGCCGAATTCACTGCAGAAGAGATTTTGAGGTCCATTAAATGAATGGCCTCTGAAAGAGTTCCAGGGTCTGATTGATATATGATAGAATTTCATAGAATGGTCTGAAAATTAACTAGGTTCAATTTTCATGCGTTTAAAAAACAATATACCTAAAAGAAATTACATATCCGATACATGGAAAACACTAATTTCCACTATAATTTTAACAATGTTCCCAACAGGATGTTTTCCTCTATTAATACATATTATATATTAATTTTTATCTAAGACACTAGTCTACAAATTCCTCAAGCATTTATTAAAACATATTGTCAAATTTAGGTTTGGCTTCATACCTAATGACATGGCCTGATATTAAAGAGTGCTAGACCTTCTTTTGAATGTTTCATATGATGCTGAGAAAGAAAAAAGATCTGCCATTTCAAAAGACTCTCAAACAAGGTTAACCAGGGGTTCAGATTGTACTCCAGGAAAGTAGCAGTGGTTGACACAAATGCTTCAATGTGTTATACGTTTTACGTGAGCGGAGGTTTTGGAAAATGACATCCTGTTTGATCCTTTTACTGTGTAATGCTAAAATGAGAATTCAAATTGGGAATTCAAAAAGCACTGATGATGACTTACGGGTCGTTTAGACCGATTGCATTCTTGGGTTAAAACAGACGCAATGCTATGAAAAAATAAACTTAGTGTCTCGAGATGCATTTTAAAGGCTGAATTTCCATTTAAATTGGCACAGCATCTAAAAAATGTGCCACTCCTGCATGAGATGCTGAAATAACAGCAAGAAACGGTGCAACAGTGAAAAACATCTGTCTCGTGCATGCTTTCATAGAAAAAAAGGAACGCATTCGGAGTGAATGGCCCCTAAGGTTGATGTCTTTGGTGATTAAAGGTGTAGCAAGCGATTTTAGCCATTCTGGAACTTCTTCGAGACCAATAAATTAGATACGCCCCTTCTTTTCAAAACAACACCCATCAAAGGTAGAGCAGAGCAGTGCGTCTTCACACAGATCTGCGGTCACATTTTTGTTGACTGTTTACACAGTCTAGAGCTGTACAGAGACCGGTATCTTAGGACATTTATTTAAGTGAAATCTTTTAGGGTGAAGGAACATTTTCAGCATACCATTCCATAAAAAAAAAAAGAAATGAAATCACTTACAGCACCTATAAGCCTTGGCTTGCTCTTATGAGGGTCTCGATGCATAAGCATTAGATACAACTTGTTTTTAATGAAAAGCACTGAGGAATTGCCACTATTATGAAGCTTGAGTCCGTGGTAGTATGGCAGATTGTAGTTGTGGATTTGTTTTATCCTCTAGTGGACATAGAAGACCACGTTGATTTAAAAATGCAATGTTTTATAGATTTCTCCCCCTAACTCAAATAAGGTCTTCAAAATTCAAATCTAATTAGAATTTTGGTCGTATTTTAGTGAATAATTCTAATTAAGTTTCTAATTAGTGTTGACAGCCCTATTTCTAACAAGTTGCTAAATAAAGACTACAACTATCACAAGGATGTGAGTTTATGAGCTTGACAAATCACACGGCTATTGTTCTTAATAATTAATCACTTAAAACAACAATTTAAGCATTTAATTTTGTAGTTTTCCATTTATATCTTATTGTTGTTGTTTTTTTTACTTAACTAATAATGTTACTGTTTTTTAGTGGGCCTGAGTCAAGCAATGTCATGCTCAAACAATTAATAGTTAATACAAAAATAAAAACCAAATAGAATCCATTGTTTATGCTTTCTATTAACCTGGCTCTTAATATATGTAGGACAGCAGCCCTATCCTGTAATTAAGTAATAAAATTTTTTCTTTATTATTTTTTTTCAAATGAAAAGTCTGTTTCACCTTTCATTCAACTACAACAACCATATTTTAAACTACACACTAAAAATGACAGCTAAAATATAGGTTTTCTGAATTTAATTTGAGGTGATGAAAGACTACATTGCCAAGTAAAATTAAATGTTCTACCTGTAATCGTTCAGCAAAAAAGAACAGCACACCTGACTGCTTAATATTACAGGGCGGAGCTAATAATTAACTATAATTTACACCATATCCCTGCTGTCATGGGCAACCACAACCACTCAGATCACAACCACCAGGACTCTTCCTCGAGCTGGCCGCCCAGCCAAACTGAGCAATTGGGGGAGAAGGGCCTTAGTCAGGGAGGTGACCAAGAACACGATGGTCACTCTGACAGAGCTCCAGTGTTTCTCTGTGGAGAGAGGAGAACCTTCCAGATGAACAACCATCTTTGCAGCACTCCACCCATCAGGCCTGTATGGTAGAGTGGCCTGACGGAAGCAACTCCTCAGTAAAAAGGCACATGACAGCCCGTCTGGAGTTTGCCAAAAGGCACCTGAAGGACTCTGACCATGGGAAACAAAATTCTCTGGTCTGATGAAACAAAGATTGAACTCTTTGGCCTGAATGGTAAGCATCATGTCTGGAGGAAACCAGGCACCGCTCATCAACTGGGAGACTAGTCAGGATCAAGGGAAAGATGAATGCAGCAATGTACAGAGACATCATTGACGAAAACCTGCTCTAGAGGGCTCTGCACCTCAGACTGGGGTGAAGGTTCACCATCCAACAGGACAACGACCCTAAACACACAGCCAAGATAATAAAGGAGTGACTACGGCACAACTCTGTGAATGTCCTTGAGTGGCCCAGCCAGAGCCCAGACTTGAACCCGCTTGAACATCTCTGGAGAGATCTGAAAATGGCTATGCACCGACACTCCCCATCCAACCTGATGGAGCTTGAGAGGTCCTGCAAAGAAGAATTTGGATAAACTGCTCAAAAATAGGTGCGCCAAGCTTGTAGCATCATTCTTAAAAAGACTTGAGGCTGTAATTGGTCCCAAAGGTGCTTCAACAAAGTATTGATCAAATGCTGTGAATACTTATGTACATTTATTTTTTCTTTTATTTGTAATTTTTTTATTTTTAATAAATTTGCAAAGATTTCAAACAAACTTTTCACATAGTCATTATGGGGTATCGTTTATAGAATTTTGAAGAATATAAAGAATTTAATCAATTTTGGAATAAGGCTGTAACATAACAAAATTTGGAAAAAGTGAAGCACTGTGAATACTTTCCGGATGCACTGTAGGTGACATAGAACAGATATGTGAAAATCAAGAACGTCAGTCTTCTCATCACTCATTACAAAGAATTGAGAAATATGTGCAAGACCAACATCAGTATAAAAGCCAATTGCAGTTATCAATGATGAAAGAAAATCCTGAAATGAACACTGAATTTAAATAATTAAATCTTGACAGGGATAATCAGCCACAGCCTGTCTCTTCAATGCAAGACAGTCTTTTTCAGGGTTTACAAGACAGACAGACAGATTTTTCTTCATGCCTCTATGCATCCTGAGACACCCCGCAGCTGCCACACCATGTACATTAATCCACAGTCTGAGTCCCTCAAATGTTCTAATAGAACAAATGTCAAAGTCTAGCCCTGCTGTGCATGATGTGCTATCTACAAAATACTATGCTGATGTTAATAGACATTTACCTGTGTATATCTGGCACTGCCCATACAGATGTTTTTGAGCTTACAATGTTCCTAGCTTGGTATGATTTTCTGACAGGTGGACTTACAAGGTTTAATGATAAACCAGAAAAATAATGGTCATGGAAATCCACCTTCTGTAATGCTATTGAAGGACTTAAACTAAAGCCCATTGAGGAATTGGACCTGCTCATAAAAATGGCTTGGCCCCGAATCTGCGGAACATGCAAGGTGCATTAGGTCAGTCCACATCAACTATCCAGCAGTTGGCCTTAGTATGGTATTAAAGTGCCTTGAAGAATGCTATGGCTCCATTGAAGCAATGTGAGAACCTAAACAGACAATACCCAATCCAAAAAAAGGCACATTCCCTCAGAAATTGTCAAGTTTCAGAGAAAATAATCTGGAGGAACAGAAAGCTTACCTCAAAGAGAATTCCATATGCTTTCAATGCTGCTCTTCAACCACACACCAGGCAAGAGACAGTAAGGTGGTAATCCAGTGCTCGGAATGTAATAGTGACAAGCATATAGCTGCACATCACAATTGCCCAGACCATTGGTTAAAAAAAAAAAAAAAAAAAAGGATAGAAGCCATGGCGGGGAGCGAGAAGAGTTGCCTCCTTCCTCAGTTGCCACATCGATCTGTACAAAGGTCTGTGAATATACTGGCAGTGGGAAATCCTGTGCAAAGGTTTGTCTTGTGAATGTATACCCGAAAGGTGAGCCACAAAAAAAACTGAGTTTATGCCATCTTCGATGACCAGAGCAGCAAGATCAGCTTTCTTTAAGATGTTCAATGTTGCAGATCATACAGCACCTTATACACCTATGACATGTGCAGGTGTGTTAGACTGCAGGGTGTAGAGCAGAAGGTTTCATGGTGTAATTTGTTGAAAAGGCACATCTAGACCTTACAACATCTTTTTTATGTTATACACTTATGATTGTCAAGAGTTTACAAGGTAACAGTTACCTGGAAAATATGCAGATGATACTGTTCTTCTTTCCTTGCTTTCACATTCAGACCAGGATTATGGTCCGGCTCTGCACAAATGTATCTCTTGGTGTAAAAGTATGAAACTAGATTTTAATGTCTCAAAGACTAAAGAGATGGTTATCAATTTCAGTAAGAAAACACTTTCACATCAAACTATAATTATTAATAGTACACAGGTGAAAGTAGTCATTTTTGATAACATGTTGAAGTCTGATAAAAACACTGATGATATTATTAAGAAATCACACCAAAGATTGTTTGTGTTGAGGAAGCTTAATTCTTTAAATGTACAGAGGCCATTTCTAAGGTCTTTTTATAATTTATTTGTTGAACGCGTCACTTTCAAAATGAGCGGAAAGGGTTTACTTTGGTCTTCCGATGAAAATATTTGATAAACGTTAGCTCTTTCGTGCGTGCGTGCGTGCGTGCGTGCGTGCGTGCGCACTTACCTTGACGAAAAGCGGGATTGACGCACACGCACTGAAAGCAGAGAGATGATTTCTGCTTGCCTTCGCAAAAATTGTCTTCGGTGGACAGCCCGCTGTCTTTTGAACGATTTCAGTATTTTTGCGGCAGACAGACACAAGTGTGTTTCTGTATCTTGATGTTGAAAACAAAACCAAAGGTTAAAAAAAAGAAGAACAAATGTGAACCGAGCAAGTCTATTCATTGAATTTTGACGCCTTTTCATTTCGCGGTTATCAAGCAACACGATTACGCACCAGCTGCAGCTTGATGACGCAAGCGTACCGCGGTTCGGATACAAATATATAATGTGAACACAGTCCATCGGGGGCAGGGGGGAGCAATCGAACTCTGGTTCGGAACAGGCAATCGAACCAAGTGTGAAAGCCCCCTAAGATTCCACCTCTGAACCCTAAAGCTGAGATTCTGCTTCTTGTTGGTAGAGACATTATTCAAGTTCATCAATTGCTGGAACTATGCAATGGGCCACTACATGTTCCCTTTGCACAGTGTTTAGCTCTTGGATGGGTGATAGTTGGAGATGTATGCCTTAACAGAACTCACAAGCCTTTATCAGTTAATGTTTTTAGAACACACATTTTGGCAAATGGACAAACCGTATGCATAAAATGACTACAGTCATTCCCAGAGCTTCTCTGTACTGAACATTATACAGAGATGCTTGCCCATTTACAAAGAACATTCCATGGATGAGTCTGTTTTCTGCTACACTAAGGATGGCAAACCAGATCCCTCAATGGAGGACCTTGCATTCCTGAAGATTATGGAAAAGGAGTTCCATCAAGATGGGTCAAACAACTGGGTTGCCCCACTTCCATTCCATAGCACACGGCAATGCCTCCCAAATAGCAAGGTTCAAGCCAGCAATCAGCTCACTTCACTGACTCGTAAGCTGAACTGGAAAGAGATGCATCTGCAGCATAATCTTTCAATGTGTCCAGTGTTGCAAACTGAAGGGAAGGACTGTAACTCAGAAAATAGCTGACCTACCTTCTGAACGACTTTGTGTGGATCCTCCAATCTCCTATGTATGGTTAGACGTTTTCGGCCATGGATGGTCAATTTGTGTTGAACCAGAGGAGGACAAGCAAACTCAAAATGCTGGGCAGTAATATTCACGTGTATGAGTACTAGACCCATACATATAGAAGTCAATGGAAAGCTCTGGCTTAATAAATGCTCTCCGAGGTTTCTTCTCCCTTCAAGGTCCCGCAAAACAATTAAGGTCAGACTGTGGTACCAATTTCATCGGAGCATGCAGAGAGCTGAAGATGGAGTCTGTCACAGGTGACAAAAAGGTGCAAGAATTCTTAAGTGACAAGGGATGTACTTGGGTGTTCAACACTCCATACATGTTTCATATGGGAGGAAGCTGGGAGCGCATGATCAGAGTCTCAAGGCCTTTTCCCCTTTATTTCTGTTTTACTCTGATCCACTCTATTGAAATGGTGTGTGCTAAAAAATCCATGTTTTCTGTTTAGGGATGCACCAATCCGATACCTGGATCTGTATCGGCTCCGATACTGAAGCTATTAGACGGATCGGGTATCGGTCCAACGAGTCTGTGCGTTAGTCATGTTCACTACGGTCAAGCTCGAAAAATGACTCGTGCATTTTGTTCAAAGCCACTTGAAGTGCGATAGCTCTGAGAATTACAAAAGATTGTTTAATAAGTAAATATATAAAATGCACGAGCAGCTCCAGCACGTCAATGAATGGCGCTGCTCGGTTTACCACACACACACACACACACACACACACACACACACACACGGCTATTATTAGCCTTCACGTGGTGCACAATATTTGAGTGCTACTCACGAACAGCATCTCCGATATAGATGCTCAATAGTTCGGTTCACTTATAATATGCATTTAGAATGGCACTGGAGGTGAATCTTACCAGAATATTAAGTGAATTAAACTACTGTGAATTTGCCTACAAACAGACACACTTACAGGAATTCCTGGAGAGTTCAAAATGTCAAAATAAAATCGTGAGGGTTTCAAAGATAGAGGTGCAAGATTGAGATATATTACTATTATAAAATATTATTATTTGTTTACAAATGATAATAATATTCAAATTGATGGGTTCCAAAAAATAACCGTGTGAATGAAAAAAAATAGCTGATATCTTATTAGCTGATAACTAAATAATAAAAAAAATTAAAAAAATAATATATATATATTTTCTATGGTTGACTTACACTGAAAATACTGTTAATTTTGCTGCTACATTATCCAGTATACTAGTTAATAATAAAGTGTTTAAGCTATCCATTTATATTGAAATAATGTGTAGTTAGAGGTTTGTGTTTCTTTACATATTAAAGAGCACACCCAATTAGTTCCACACAATAATGTATTTTAGTAATGTATTCTAAACTGATTATTCAAAAAACAACACTGGTATCGGATCGGGATTGGCCGATACTAAGTTCACCTACTTCAGTTCATCTCACTTGTGGAAGGAGTTTATCTGTCAGCCTAGTGGAAGGGGGACTCTTTTAAGAGGGCAGAATAGTTGAGCTTTTTGGAGGTTGTTTTAAGGACACTCATTGTGTCATGTAAGCTTATCTCTTGGTTGAGCTACAGATAGGAGGAGACTAGAAATGGAAAGAAAACGAGATGTTACAGGGAATAAACAACAAGACTCCACCTCAGTTCAGCATCTGTGCCACATTACCATCTGACAGACATCTGGCATGTGTGGGCATATGCGTGACTTTTGATATAATGTCCGTCTCTCTCTTTCTTTCTTTCTCTCTCTCTCTCTCTCTCTCTCTCTGATGATATTGGATGTGATTACTGTAATGTCCATTCTTCAACACTGAATTATAAAATATGAAAACTGAACACTCTCAGCGCACACATTCTCTCCTCACCTGCCTTTTAGCCTAGAAATACACAAAATCACAGACATGCTTGACAAACATCTACTGCCACTCTCTCATATAGACACTGTGCCTCAGCAGTTATTAAAATTGAACCAGGCCTAGATGTTATTAATCCTCCATTCTTAAATGCAGAGAAACACATTTCTGTGACTGAGTTTAATGGTGATGTACGATTTGTTTTGATGATTAAATCCTTTCTACTGTCCCTGATGAAAATGCAGAGAACATTATGTAAGCCATTCGTAGAGTAGATTCCCTGAAAAGTTTAAAAACTATGGAGCCATCACAACATTGCTCTGTTTGAGCATTGTCACCACCCTCAACCGATGGCATCAGTTTGGGGCAGGATTATCTATTTGCACAACCAATGGCAGATGTGATTATTGGCTGCAAACATAATTTTAAGTGTGACGGTACAACACTTGACCTGCAGCAGCAATAATTGCTCTCGACATGCATGAGCTATAGTGTTCTCGTGGGAAAAAGGTTCAAGGTTTGGACTGCACCATGAAAAACAAAAAAGGCAGAAAGAAAGCTACATTTGCTGACTTATTTAGAGTATAAGGCCCTATTTAGTACCTCAATGTACAAATATGTAAGCTGATTCGGGGTAAAAATACTTAGGAGGTAGACATTTTCCATCAAAATGTGGAAAAGAAAATGTTGACGACTGAAAAAAACAGAGAATGTTAACTCAATTTTATAAAAATGCCGTTTAATAAAAGGGAATGGTCTGCTTTTCACATTATCTGTGTATGATTAAGGATTCTTCTAATGGGCCTTTTCAGAATGTGTAATATTCTCTTCTGCTGGCCAAACTTCCATGATGAAATTCCCCAGAGTTTTGCAGTCACTGACCCTTTTAAGGGGACTGGCTGGATACTCTGCCTCTTAAGACCACTGATATACACTCTAATGAGTGATAAATATAACCCAGAGAGAACGAGAGCAAAGAAGAGGAAGGAGAAAGGGATAACTCGCTGTCACTTAACAGAAATAGGCCAATCAAACTGTCAATTACAAATTATAAATTGTCAAGACCTTTCATTCAGGGGAAAGCCCTTAATCAAAAACAGAGTTATCAAATGCTTTACGTAAATATGCGTACACTCCATAGACATTTAATTCATAGTTTATGTTTCAAAAGCTTTTCCGGTTGTTTGATGTGAAAAGATGCAATTTCTAAAAAGGGCTGTTTAATGCATCTTAGCTGAGCTGTCTATCAAGTGTCTATCAACACTTTTGTAGCATTCTATTTTTTATTTTTTTTTGCTTGAAGTCCACATATAGTCAAGGCAGTAAAAAAAAAGATTAATTTATTTTAACATACATTTTCCACCAACTATCTGACCCACAGAAGACAAGAGTATGTTTTTTTTACTGTACCTTTAAGATATCTAGATCTAAATGACCCAATCAACCCCTTAACTATCACTATCAAGAAACCATTGTTAATTAACACAGCCAGTGACCAGATCAGGTTTCATAAAGAAGGATGCAGTATGGATGTATGTACGTGTAGTGGATCATATAGAAACTGGAAAGAGTGTAGATTTTCAATAGTGCCAGTCTCCACAAAAGTCAGAAAAGATAAGAGGACAAATAGAATTTGTGCCAAAGCTACAGCTGACCACAGGGAGTCAGAATAGCTCATGAAGAGACTTGCAAATTGAGTTTGGGCAAAGTGCATCTTATCTGTACAGCTAAAAAACTATCTTTTCTACTTCTGGTAATCTAGCTGGTTCGGTGTGACCCCCATTATTTTTAAAACAGCACCAATTCTCCTAGGTATACCTGGACACAATTGTTCTTGGTTGTTGGCAGATAGGACGTTCCAAACTTCTTGGAGAATTCGCCACAGTTCTTCTATCTATTTAGGCTGTCTCAATTGCTTCGGTCTCTTCTTGTAATCCCAGATTGACTCAATGTACAGTGGGGGACTTTGTGGGGGCCATGACATCTGTTGCAGGGCTCCCTGTTCTTCTATTCAAATCTTTTCTATTTGCAAAAGTAATGTTTGGGAGTCTAACAGTTATATTTCATATTGATACACTAAATCTGAAGATATAAATAACCATCTTAAGACAAATGCTTTTGTGAAACATCTTATGCACCTAAGATTTTCTGCACAGTACTGTACCTACATGCATCTCAAAATGCTTAAGGGAGTAAAGAGCATGCAAAGTTAATGAAAAGATTAAAAATAATTGCAGATCAAAGTATGTTCAAAATTGCACATGCATAGTCAAAATCTTTAACTCCTATTAGAAATGTGCAAAACTAAATCATTTTATAAATGATTTAGTTTTGCACATTTCTAATAGGAGTTAAACATTTTTCACACACACACACACAAAAAAAAAAATTCAGACCACTGCAAAATGTATCAGTTTCTCAGGATTTACTATTCCAGCCTTGCTGAAGCACCCCCAGATCATCACTGATCCTCCACCTGGTTGTCTAATGGTTAGACAGAGACCTGGATAAGTTCTCAAGTCTCAAACCCACTGTGAAATTTGGTGGAGGATCGGTGATGATCTGGGAGTGCTTCAGCAAAGCTGGAAACAGGCAGATTTGTCTTTGTGAAAGACACAATCAAGCCACTTACAAGGTTATCCTGGAAGAAAACTTACTTCCTTCTGCTTTAACAATGATCCTCAACTACTGAGGAGTTTTTTTTCCAGCAGAAAAATGCTCAATACCACACAGCCAGGCCAATCAAGGTGTGGATGGTGGACCACCAGATCAAGACCCTGTCATGACCAATCTCCAGACCTGAACCCCATTGAAATTTGAGTTTGAATGATAGTGGAAGTTGCCAATAACCCATTAATCAGCCAATAGTTTTTTTATTTGATTTAAAGAATGTAAAAAAAAAATAATAATATATATATATATATATATATATATATATATATACACACACACACACACACACTCACCTAAAGGATTATTAGGAACACCATACTAATACTGTGTTTGACCCCTTTCGCCTTCAGAACTGCCTTAATTCTACGTGGCATTGATTCAACAAGGTGCTGAAAGCATTCTTTAGAAATGTTGGCCCATATTGATAGGATAGCATCTTGCAGTTGATGGAGATTTGTGGGATGCACATCCAGGGCACAAGCTCCCGTTCCACCACATCCCAAAGATGCTCTATTGGGTTGAGATCTGGTAACTGTGGGGGCCATTTTAGTACAGTGAACTCATTGTCATGTTCAAGAAACCAATTTGAAATTATTCGAGCTTTGTGACATGGTGCATTATCCTGCTGGAAGTAGCCATCAGAGGATGGGTACATGGTGGCCATAAAGGGATGGACATGGTCAGAAACAATGCTCAGGTAGGCCGTGGCATTTAAACGATGCCAAACTGGCACTAAGGGGCCTAAAGTGCGCCAAGAAAACATCCCCCACACCATTACACCACCACCACCAGCCTGCACAGTGGTAACAAGGCATGATGGATCCATGTTCTCATTCTGTTTACGCCAAATTCTGACTCTACCATCTGAAATCGAGACTCATCAGACCAGGCAACATTTTTCCAGTCTTCAACTGTCCAATTTTGGTGAGCTCTTGCAAACTGTAGCCTCTTTTTCCTATTTGTAGTGGAGATGAGTGGTACCCGGTGGGGTCTTCTGCTGTTGTAGCCCATCCGCCTCAAGGTTGTGCATGTTGTGGCTTCACAAATGCTTTGCTGCATACCTCAGTTGTAACGAGTGGTTATTTCAGACAAAGTTGCTCTTCTATCAGCTTGAATCAGTCGGCCCATTCTCCTCTGACCTCTAGCATCAACAAGGCATTTTCACCCACAGGACTGCCACATACTGGATGTTTTTCCCTTTTCACACCATTCTTTGTAAACCCTAGAAATGGTTGTGCGTGAAAATCCCAGTAAATGAGCAGATTGTGAAATACTCAGACCGGCCCGTCTGGCACCAACAAACATGCCACGCTCAAAATTGCTTAAATCACCTTTCTTTCCCATTCTGACATTCAGTTTGGAGTTCAGGAGATTGTCTTGACCAGGACCACACCCCTAAATGCATTGAAGCAACTGCCATGTGATTGGATGATTAGATAATTGCATTAATGAGAAATTGAACAGGTGTTCCTAATAATCCTTTAGGTGAGTGTATATTATACTAAAAATAAATATATTATTTTACATATATATTTAAACTCCAACATGAATAATATCCCAGATTCAGTTAATTTTTCAAGCAAAATCCCAATAACAACCAAAAAAAGAAATATTTGGTGCATTATGTGGGAATTTAAACTGTAAACAAGCTCAAAACCCACCAGGGACTCTTATTTTGAAATGCCAAGGACTTGACTCATTAAAATGTTCAATATTTAAGTATGTACCAGATGAAGATTTTTATAGCCTATATAGTGACCAGCTGAAGTGTCTATATATTTATTTCACCAGATGAGGTTTAATGTTGATTATACCACAGGTCTGTTGAATGCTTGATTCTAATTGGTTTACGGACATTCTAAGGCAGGGGTGGGAAACTATTTTGGTAAAGGGGCCACATCAGGCTTTAAGTCGTGCATGGGAGGCCATATGTTTTCCTTTTGAGAAACAATGTTCTGAATTGATTTGGTTTTTATATTTTTTAAGCCCATAAATAGTTGTTTACTCAATTTTCTGAAGTGTATCTGTGTATTTGTATTGCTCTTCAAAGGTAGATACTTTTCTATCAGGCATTAAAAAACGGAATAAAAGCTGAGCTTAAAAATGTATAGAACTTTTAATGTTTGTCGCAAAGCGGGCAAGTTTACTTATTTTTTTTATAAATAAAACATTACCCGTTTACATGCTAAAAGGGTCATTATGCAGGTCTCCACGATGGTTTGACTTTCAGCACACAACAGAATAACAGGCTGCATGACTATGATAAATTATTACTGCAAGAGTTAGATTAACATACAGATGTGAAGGGACTTCAACATTTCTAAACTGCACATTATTTGTCTCTGTCTTGCTTTAGCTCGCATGTCAATATAGTGCCAGCCACAGAGAAACACGGAGGAATGATTAAACTATCTGCAACTTTCTGCATAGATTTTGGAAAAACAACTATCGGCACAGATTAACCCGTTAAACCGATATATCAGTCTACCTCTAATTGAAAGCATTTGGAATGTGATCAAGAGGAAGATGGATGGCCACAAGACATCAAACAAAGCCGAACAGCTTGAATTTTGTGGCAGGAATGACAAAGTCACCCAACAGCAATGTGAAAGACTGGTAGAGTGGTGGTGGTGTAGTGGGCTAAAGCACATAACTGTTAATCAGAGGGTCGCTGGTTCGATCCCCACAGCCACCACCATTGTGTCCTTGAGCAAGGCATTTAACTCCAGGTTGCTCCGGGGGGATTGTCCCTGTAATAAGTGCACTGTAAGTTGCTTTGTATAAAAGCGTCTGCCAAATGCATAAATGCAAATGCAAATGTTAGAGAGCATGCAAGACACATGAAAGATGTGATTGAAAATCAGGGTTATTCCAACTAATATTAATTTCTGAACTCTTCCAAAGTTAAAACATTAGTATTGTGTTGTTTTAAAATGAATATTAACATGTATTCTTAGCATTTTTTGAGGTCTGAAAACCCCCAAATGTTTTTGTTATTTTGGCCAGTTATCATTTAATGCAAATAAATGCTCTAAATTACAATATTTTTATATTGTAAAAATTTGGGAGAAATGTTGTCCGTTTAATTTTACTCAAAAGCATACCTATAAATAGTAAATCCAGAAAAACTGACAATTTTGTAGTGGTCAATTAGTTTTTCCAGAGCTGTATATATAGACCTATAAATACAGAAAAGACACTTCCTCTCATTTTCAACTGCTTTAACTGCAGTACATTGCCTCCTCATGGACTGCACCATATTTAACAGATGTTGCTGTGAGATGTTACCCCACTCTTCCACCAAGGGACTTGTAAGTTACCGGACATTTCTGGGGGAAATGGCCCTAGCCCTCACCCTCCGATACAACAGGTCCCAGACTTGCTCAATAGAATTGAGATCTGGGCTCGTCGCTGTCCATGGTAGAACACTGACATTCCTGTCTTGCAGGAAATCATGCACAGAACGAGCAGTATGGCTGGTGGCATTGTCAAGCTGGAGGGCCATGATAGGATGAGCCTGCAGGAAGGGTACCACATGAGGGAGGAGATGGTCTTCCCTATAACGCAAAGTGTTGAGAATGCCTGCAATGACAACAAGCTTAGTCCGATGATGCTGTGACCAACTGCCCCAGACCATGACAGATCCTCCATCTCCAAATCGATCCCACTCCAAAGTACAGGTCTCGGTGTAACGCTCATTCCTTCAATGATAAACGAGAGTCCAACCACCACACCTGGTGAGACAAAACTACGACTCGTAAGTGAAGAGCACTTTTTGCCAGTCCTGTCTGGTCTGAAGCGAAGGTGGGTTTGTGCCCATCGGCAAAGTGGTTGCCGGTGATGTCTGGTAAGTACCTGCCTTACAACAGGCCTACAAGCCCTCAGTCCAGCCTCTCTCAGCCTATTGCGGACAGTCTGAGCACTGATGGAGGGATTGTGTCGGGCAGTTGTTGTTGCCATCCTGTACCTGTCCTGCAGGTGTGATATTCGGATGTACCGTACCTGTGTAAGTGTTTTTACATGTGTGTAGGATTATCCACAAACAAAGCCATCAAATGAACACATCATCACATTCCTCAGATTAGAGAGATCCCCCAACAGAGCCATTAGAGAATCATAAAAACGAATCTATGGCACCTAAATTGCTGAAGGAGACCATCTCTTCCAGACCTGCTTGATTTCAAACTAGGGTTTGTAATGACAGAGCTGACCAATGAAGAAGATTCTTCTTTGTTCCACAAACTTAAACCCTCAGCATGACCTTCTTAACTTCCACACAGAGCTAAAGCAGGTTTTCTTTTAAATGATTTTTGTGAGATCCTCGTCCCAGTCCTTGTGAGTTAACCCTATAAAATACACACCATACCTAGCCTTGCTAGATAATTCTGAAAATGACTTTGACCTGTGATCACTTGTATAACTGACAAATTTAAGATTATAGCTGAAGTATCTTTTAAAATATGTGTAGTGATTGGTAATCACTTATAAATGACAAATCAATGATTGTAATCTTTAATATGGTATGATTCATCTCATTCTACTAAGAATGGTAACTATTCAACTAGATATTATACCCCGACAATAAGGTTTCTCATAATGTGTAATGTATTATCAATGTTCTAAAACCAATGAATTAACCAGCATGATTTGTAACCAGGGATTTTCATGTTTTGTTACTTACATGTATAATATTCATGAAATAATGTCATATTTAGTATGTAAATGCTTGCTTGTTTACGTAGAGAATGTCACAAAGGATCGTAAAACAACTTTGGGAAATGGATAGACCAGTCAACCATGTGACTCTGAAAAGCCACTTTTGATTTAGATTTTGATGATTGGCTCAGGACACCTTTGGGGTGCGGACAATTTCAGTTCAAAACGTTCCTACCTAAGGAAGAACTTTCTCTTGTGCTGAATTTCTCTCTTGCAACGCCCTCTTTGAAACATCGCTTGGTCTCTCTTCTTCAGCTATCTTGCGGCTTCCGGATCCTCCGTGCCATGTAGAGTCCAAAGAAATCTCGGGACACACAAAGTCCAGAGAAAGCCTCTCACTCTGCTCTACGGTTCACACACCCAATGGGAGTCGTGAGTCCTCCTTGTAGAAGGCCTTGCTTCATCCACACAATAACCATCCACGATCATAACAGTCCAAAACATCGACGGAACGAAACATTTGACATGGAGCCAAATAACCAAGCAACACAAAGAACGCAATGCATGGAAACACAACAACATGCAAGTACATCTCCAGACTTTTACTCAAAGTGCTGGTGAATTAGTGAAATACTTTGGGTAATCCGTTTGCAAATCGATTTAGACTCAAAGAAGGATAAATGGTTCTTAAGGCATTGTCAACAGACTCCATAAAGTTCATTTTCACTGTGATCATTTACTTCACATACGGTCACTACTCACCAACCCGTTTCATTTTGTATTTGTTAGATTAGTTTTATGTTTAGAATAGCAATAACGTTTGTCTGTATTCAAAGATAATTTGACTGTGGTATATTTTGATAAATAATCTCATCCCTGTTTTTAAAAGATTTCACTTCAAAGATGTACCTAAATGTGTAATATTATGTTCAATAAGTCATGAGAATAATATTACTTCAATAAGTGAATTAATCATAATTCCCTTATTAAAGCTAATTCCTTACAATAGAAATTGTATGCGGATACAATGAGACGTTGCATTAAGATTTTAATGGTGGAGAATTTTATTCATTCAAATAATCTAGCTATTTGTAATTTATCTAATTATAATGGTTGTCGAAAGAGACTAATTCCATTATACATTCTCTTACATAATAATGTAGAATAAGGACAGTTTAATTTAATTCCTAACTCACACATACTGTTCCTACATATAATGGTGGAGGTACACTGGCATTTTAATCCTTAGTGTACATCTACATCAACGAATTTTCCTACACGTGGTCTGCCACTGCGAGGACATTCAGCTGTCCTTCCTGTCTCCCTGTAGCACTGTCTTAGGCATCTCACAGTATGGACATTGCCCTGGCCACATCTGCAGTCCTTATGCCTCTATGCAGCATGCCTAAGGCACGTTCACGCAGATGAGCATGGAAAACCTTGTGCTCCAGAAGCATCAATAAACTTGGTGAACCACAGTGTCAATGCTTACAAAATCATGGGTCCGTACGGTTCGTTTTTTTTTTTTTTACCTAGAACAGTTTCACCCCTAATATACATTACTGTGCAAAAGTCTTAGTAACATAAAATGTTTCACAAAAACATTTGTGAGAAGATGGTTATTTATAACTGCTACTTTAGTGTGTTAGTAGGAAGTATACATTTTATACTCACAAACATTCCTTTTGCAAATAGAATAGAAGAACAGGGAGCCCTGCAACAGGTGGCATGGCCCTCACAGAGCCCCACACTGAACATTGGGTCAGTCTGGGATTACACGAAAAGACAGAAGTAATTGAGACAGCCCAAGTAAATAAAAGAACTGTGGCGAATTCTCCAAGAAGCTTGGAAAATCCTATCTGCCAACAACCAAGAAAAACTGGGTCCAGGTGTAAATAGGAGAATTGGTGCTGTTTTTCACACCAAATATTGATTTAGCTTTTTTCTCTTTACTAGACTTTGTATGACGTTAATTAATTAATGAAAACTTTTAATGTCATTATTTTTTTAAGAAATCCTCACTTTTAAGTGCCTAAAACTTGGCATTTAACTGATCACAATGTATAGTCAGGACATTAATATTGTTAAAAATGACTACTACAATTTGAAAACAAATTTCAGAACTCCTTAAATTTCTTCAAAGAGTTCTCATCAAAAAATCCTCCACGTGCAGCAATGACAGCTTTGCAGATCCTTGGCATTCTAGCTGTCAGTTTGTCCAGATTCTCAGGTGACATTTCACCCCACACTTCCTGTAGCACTTGCCATAGATGTGGCTATCTCTTGTCAGGCACTTCTCATGCACCTTACAGTCTAGCTGATCCCACAAAAGCTCAGTGGGGTTAAGATCCATAACACCATCCATTAATAACAAGATTATTAACATTTACACAATAATAATGCAATGGAAATGCATTCAGCCACATTGATCTCCGCTGCTGGCTGTACTTTGCAAGTCTGGCCCTTTTCCACTGTCCGTTTTCTGAAGAAAAATAAATCCCTGAATATTTCCAGCCAAATTGCTCTGGAACACTTTCTAAATCACAAACAGCACAGTTCAAAATGTTTATTGCCAGCATCTGTCACCCTGAAATACTGGCTTGTGGAGAGGGTTTGACATTCTCTGGTAAAGATTCAAATACACAAATTATTATTTTCAATATTTTCAACATTCATGAATATTTATTGACAGTGAACCTTCTGTTACCTACAATATAACACTACAAATAGAGGTCGAAATAAATTATTCGTGTGTTTTTTTTTTATTTATTTTTTTTTTTAAATGGGGGGGGTGCCAATATCCACAATAGTCCAGACTGCGACTAAAATGACCAAAAATTAATTATTGCAACAATCATTTAAAATCGAATCGCCACTGGCGACAGTCTGGATATGTGCATTCATATGTGGTTTTGTCAGATATCGTCTTGTGAGTTATTGAATACATCTTTAGAGTGCCAGTGTGTCTCGTGCCTCTTCACCCATTCTCTAGATGATATGACTCGCTGGCTGCATGCAAAAACAAACAAAGCACGAGCCATGATGTCCGATTCGTGAACAAATTGCTCTTTTGAACTGAATCTTTACAATGAATCACCCAACAAGAGCTCATTTGAACTCACAAGCTCAGGTTAGCAGTTTGAATTCAATGCACTTTCTCAGCGAATCAGCCATTAATGAGATCACAATTGGAAGTGCAGACATTTCAAAATAGTAGTCCCATGTTTATTTCGGGCTTGTTTAGAATTAAAAGTCCCATGTTATGTACCAAATCTTTTTTTTCGTGGTTATTATTAATTGTGATTGGAGTAGCACAATAAACTGCATCTGGGATTTCATTCTAATCACAGTAAAGAAAGACTAAGGTTTTATTTTTGTAATTTTATATATATATGTGTGTGTGTGTGTGTGTGTTACATATATGTATAATATAGCAAATAAATTTAATATTTGCACTCCCACATATATATACATATATATACGATCTTGAGCAGCAACAACGGTTCTAAAAGAGAGCGTTGCAAGACAGCTTCAGTTCAGCAGAAGAGAGGAAGAGGAAGTTCTAACTTGGGTAGAAAAGTTTTGAACTGAAATTGTCCACACAAACCACTACCTACCCATTATTTCAATATAAAATGTATAGCTTAAGAAAAACTTTATTGTTAACCAGGATACTGGATAATGTAGCAGCAAAGTTAAAAGTAATTCCAGTACAAGTCAACAGTAGAAAAGAAGCCATTTTTCGCTTTTCTTTTTTTTTCAACTTGTATCTGGATTTTAAAGGATTCAGATCTCTTTTTTGTTCAATTTAGTTGTAAGACATCAGCTCACTTTTCATTCACAGTTATATGGAACCCATTCAAATTAAATATTATAATAATAATATATAGCAATATATCTCAATCGTGCACCTTTTGTCACAGATCCACAGGTCTCTCTCTCTCTCTTTCATCCTCACTGCCATCACAATGCTCACTCTCCCTTGAGTTCTGATTACACGCACCTGCATATAATTAGTGGCTAAACAAGGACTGCATATACCCTGCTTTCACTCACACACACACACTTTGTCATCTCTGAGACTGCATATCGTTCTACTCTGTCAAATAGCGGTGTCCGTACCGGTGTCTTAATTATTGCCTGCTAGTATCATAAGACTGTTGTGAGTTATCTGTTCTTGTCTATACCCTGTCTGGGTTTTACTCACCTGCTGTTTGCCACTCTGCTCAATTGGATTTACTCACAATGTTTACATCACTGTTTCAATCATCTGTTCAATAAACCCTGCTACTGAGTTCATATCTCTGCCTCCGTGGGTCTCTCCGTGACACCTTTAACTTTTAAACCCTCGTGCTTTTATTTTGACATTCTGAACTCTCCAGGAAGTCCTGTATGTGTCTGTTTGTAGGAAAGTTCAAAGTAGTTTAATTCACTTATTCAAATTCTGGTAAAAATGCACCTCTGGTGCAGTTCTAAATGCATATAAGTGAACCAAACTATTGAGCATCTACATCTGAGTTGTTGTTTGTGAGTAGCGCTCAAATACTGTGCACCATGTGAAGGCTAAAAATAGGCACGTGTGTGTGCACGTGCGTAAACAGACACTGTGGAGCTGTGTGTGTATTTTATATATATGAATAAAATGCACGAGTCATATGAACTACTTTATGTTTTAATGGTCCTTTAATGTCATTCTTTTTAGCTTGACAGTAAAGAACATGACTAACACAAAGTATCGGATTTGGATAAGGCTCGTCGGACAGATACTCGATCCATTTAAAAATTTCCATATCTGAGCCGATACCGATCCAGGTATCAGATCGGTGCATCCCTAATAGTGACGTCAACTAGTATCAACCATTTTTCATCTGACGTGGTTGGAATGCATGATTCAATAACAATAACGAAAATCAACAACACAAATGGTGGATGCCAGGATCGGAGTAACACTGTTATTAGGGCTGTTTTACACTGCATCTGAAAATGTTGGCAGCTGCCTAATCAGTTAAAGGTTTAATGACAGCATTTCTGGATGAATGGAACTCTAAAGAAAACTGGTCTCTGAACAGTTTAAAAAGCACCTTATTTCATCCTACCTCCTCATACAGCCCCCCAAAGGCAGCATTTCCCTGTTTTCGGATGCAGTTTGTGTCTTCAGGTTATAGTCTTATCTGGGTACGAAAGCTGTGCGTACGGAGCTCTGTTCTGCTGCAGCCGAAGTGAGAGGAGAGGTGGCCAGACTATGCTGAATTTAGTGGACAACATGTTGTAAATGCACTATAAAATATATTTATCAACCCAATCTTTTACAATAAAGGTTTTTATGACTCAGTATAAATTACTGTACTGAAATACTCACTCATTGACTGAAAATGCATCTTGCGGGGGCTTGGGTAGCTCAGCGAGTAACGACGCTGACCACCACCCCAGAAGTCACAAGTTCGAATCCAAGGCATGCTGAGTGACTCCAGCCAGGTCAATGCCAGATGCGATAAACTCAAAGCATGTCTCCCGATGAAGTCACACACACACACAGACACACACACCACTTAGAGGTGGTAATGTTGACATTATTATACAGAGAAGTGAGGTACTTTGCATTTACACTCTCCAAACGGTAGCTCCTATGGGTCTCCCAATAAAGATTCCATTTAATGTTATGCTGTCATGCTGATATTTTGACTGTTTTATACAAGAGCATGTATAAATTTACAATAAGTAATTGTATGTAGCTTTGTTATGTTATGCAAAGTTAATTTACATTGTATATTTACATACATAACTTGATTTTATTTTGTAGATTTGGAATACTTGGGTGTTTGTTTTTTAATTTATGAAATTTATATTGTGCATTTTATTATTGTATTCTTTTGTTTTATGGGGGAACTGGGATAGTAGTACTAGGAGGCTATTTTTTCTGATCTTTTTCTATTGGCAGGAATTTTGTTTTGAATGTCCACTAGGAGGCTAATAATACTCCTAGCTCTGTTTATTGCCTTATTGTGTAGAGGTTAGATTGTCAATTTCTTTTTTTTTTCTGTATGTTGACTTGTAACAGATTCTCATTGGCAGCTTAGTTTTTTAGATTTAGATGGATTTCAACCATGGTTTGAAAACAATGCCGGATGAAATTCGCATGATAAATTTATACACAGATTGCAAGCAACAGCAGTGTTCGGGATTCATTCCTTTGGTTATTTTCTTATTCAATTTTTCCTACGCACCTGCTCACAGGATTTATCAGGTACTGCAGTGGCGCTTTGTTTTTTGACTCTTGTTAAGGGAGTAAATTGTAAATTGTACAAGCTAATTGTAAAATTAGTGCAATCCTCTGAGTAGCAGGCAAGTGGCTAGGTGTTTACATATGACGGCTGTGGAGCCCTCTCCTTTCTCAATGATTTGTCATAGCTTTGTAACCAATCACAGGCTGCAGCATCTGCCACAGTCCCTTTATGCACCCAAAGTACCTACTTTAGAGTAGGAGCTAAAAATCCCCCTAAAACAGTTCAGAGGAATCCTTAGGTGTGAAATCGACTAAAATACTAGTCACGGGGAAAACCGGAACCGGCTTCCAATGAAGATTGGGATGCATCTGAAAGTCAATATTTTTACCCAGTCCTATTGCATACATGTTATTGTGTTAAAATGAAAGCACGTACAAACAAAACAAACTGTGATTGGTAATTTACATCTCTTAGATGTCTCCATGTGCAAGCAGGATATTTTCGGCACAGTCGTGGCTAAATAAACTAATCAGCCGATTTAAAAATACCAAAAATCCATCAATATATCGGCCTCAGGGATATATCAGTTGACCAATAATTACAAACAAAACTTTTATGACTGCAAATAAAACCATAAACATTAGATTAGCTTATTACAACTGATATGATAATTGTGGTGAATACCGAAACATGATTTAAACCAAGTCTAACTATTAAAATTTGTTGTCATACTAGTCTTCCATTGCTTGTGCTACGGACAGGAATAATACCTCAAATTACACTTTTATAGGCGATCAGACTATTAAACAGACAGACTACAGACTAAAATGAGTTAAATGATTGAATTAAAGTTATTAAAACATTAAATTACTGCTGTGCTCTGTGTTTACTGCTGAGAAGAATTAAATAGGGCTGAGTATCGGTCAAAAAATGTTGATATCGATACCCATTCCAATATCTTGACTTTGATAATATGGTTCCTAAATGATACTTTTTTCTATACCAATTTTATGGAATCCTTTTAACAAGATTACAAACATTACCTCAAAAAAATGTTGAAATGTTTTTTCAGTTTGTTGAATTTTTTTAAAAGACTCAAACTCGACATTAATGTGAAGAGGGAAAAAAAACAAGAAAGCTAAACTGTTAATTCAGCCAACCACAAGGATAAGTACGGTTTAAAAAGATAACTAGTTTAATGCGAGTTAAATTTGATCAGTTACGGTCAACCTTAAAGCATTTTTAACATCGATTTAGCTAGCTATCTGTAGCCATACATCCAAACAATATCTAACGTTACGTAGGTCCCAGTTTAGGACAATGTCACCGCACACAGAAACGTTCATTTAACAAGTACACAAGCATGTAGCACTACAATTTAGCCTATTTTGTTTGTTGGTTTGTTTGCTAAATATTAACCTTACCTGTCGGAGTCCCAGTCATAGCACCGCTGTACTCATCAGTAGTTTTGGAGGAGGACTCGTGTGGTGGGCATGTTGAAGAAGGCTCTGTGGCAGAAGGACGCTGAGAGGATGACTGCACAGGCTCGGTCTTCTTGCAGTCAAAGACGGAGCAACTTTCTGCTCTTAAGTTTATTCCGTGCACGGTCATGTGCTTCATCAGATTTGTCGTGTTGCCGGTCTTGGCAGCAATTATCTAGTCACAAATATTGCATTGCGCGCATTTGGCATCGAGCCTGATGAAATGTAGCCACACTTTTGATATTTTCCACATCTTTTACATCTATGGGGGTTGGGACGCATACACACTACAGCCTCACCTGTGAGCCGCATCTCTGGACGTAACCAGCGCAAACAAATGTATTTCCTTGATGCCTAACCACAGCCAATCACCAGCGCTTTTAGATTTGGGTACATCTAGCATGCTACATGATTATTACTGACGCTGACTAGATTAACCTCTTAGGTATCGAAATTTGGTACAGAACGACAATAAATTTTTTGATACTCGATTGTTTAGAGGCAATTTGGTAAGTGCCTAAAATGTATCGAACGCGATACCCAGCCCTAGAAATAAATAAGGTGAGGAAGAAAAAGACGATCATCCACTGAGGACCAATTTATAAAGACAACATGCAAAATCCTGGGCCTGTCCCCTCTTCTGTCATGCACCATCAATTCCTGCACGTCTTACTCTCACTCCTTTCATTTCCTCCATCCCACTACGCCCCATCCCCTCTGCGGCCCCTCACACACAGTAGAGTAATTGTGATGGGGTAAAAGGGGAGCAGTAGATTGGTGGTAAGACATGGATGTGCGCTGGTCCTGTGCCAGACTCTCCTTGCACATCTCCTCTTAAACCAATGAAACACAATGTCACCACATTTCTGCTTTAATTAACACACAAAAGAAAGAGAGAGAGAAAATGTAAGCCAGAAAGGAGAGAGAGAGCAGGAGAGAGAGCACGCGAGCGAACTAGGACCCTAGATAGTCATTTCAAAAACAGTCTGCTTGGCTGGGTTTCCATGGCGAAAGAATCTCTGTACCGGTTCCAGAATACTTGTTGCTGTGGCGAGACACAGACCTGAAGTCAATGAAAAGAAAACAAGACAAAAGAGCACCCCAGGCCACTTAAGACATCACAGTCTATGAACACATTAACAGAGTGAACAGAATGAAAGCTACATCCGGCCTTGGCCAGGCCAAGACCTTGTCCATGAGTGTTAATGAACCAGGCACCCCACACACACACAGAGATAATCAACCCCTTGCCCCCTACCCCCTGTTATTCTCTTGGCTGTCCTCTAAGCTAATCCAAACAGCAGGGCTGGATGAGTGCATGAGTTTGGAGCCTGAAATGTACTGTGGAAGCACTTCACTGTGCTACTGCAATGCCAACTCAAACAGTGGCACTTCCCACACACTGGGGAGTGGCAAACCAGAGGTCAGACTTAACATGAAAGGGCCACAGCATGGCAATGGATAGTGGGGGATAAAGACTGGGCAAGAGATTCCAGACAGACATTGAAGTTAGGACTAAAGGTCCCAGATCTTACTGATGATGTCCGACTTCAAGGAGAATCAACATAATAAAAATATGCTTTATGAAACACCACTAACATAACAAGGTTCAAACCCATAAACTAACAACAGAAAATACAGTCCTTTTAACATAATTTATATAATTTCTATTAAATTAAAAGAAAATCTAATTTGACGAGTTTCAATCTTAAGATTTACATTTTGCTGTAACTTTGGCACGACTTTGATTTTACTTAAAACTTTAAGGCAGCAATTAAGCTCAAGTTATAAATTTTAGTGAGTTTACATTTTTTACATTGCATGATGTGTTCTTGCGTTCGGTCTATACTATGTTTTAATTGTGGGTCTATGCACGTGTCGGGTCCGTTTTTGTAAAGAAATGCAGCTTTTAAAATGATGTACAAATCATAAGTGGGGGAAGCATCAAGCGTATTGGGTTTTTACAGTATAAATTGAAACTTTAAAAAGTGTCTTGAGACCCCGTTGTGCTGTCTAGACATTTTTGAGCACTAAAACATGTTCTGCGTAAGCCTCTAGAAAGAGACTAACTGGAATGAGCGAACATAGTGGACGACCTCAAAGAAAAACATATTCGCTGTGGCTCAACCATATCTGACCCCCAACCACTTATAAAGCAACATTATTGGACTGCACAGTTATTTTATCCTCTCACACGCACACTTGTCCTTGACCTCCTGTATTACCTGGTCTTTGGTTAATTTGACGGGCGGTAAAAGATGAGCATGCGCTCCATTTTATGAATAATCCTGCCATTGTGCATCCATAGAGACCTATAAAGGGTATGTGTGCATTTCTGCTGGGATCCATCTGGCTAAATGGACATAGTTGATTTAAAGCAGTGACAATTAGAGTGTGTTTGAATGACGGTGAAGTGTTAGAGAAGAGGCTGCTAATTCTAAAAAAAAGTGACCTTGTTGGAGATGTGGCCTAGTGATTCTTAGGGTTGCCATTATGTACAGTGTTACTGGTTTTACTCGGTGCAGGGGACAGGGGAAATTTGATAAAGGAGGATATATTATGAATGGAACTTCCCATATCAATACAATAGCCTTCCAAATAGAATAGCCTTCAATAAAGAATAGTTGCCTAATTAGGAGTCTGCAAACCATGATAAATGAACCTAAATAACGCTGACAGCCAGATCAAATTACACAGGCAGCAAAAAACACGCACTGACAGAAGACGTTTAATTGCAGGTAGCAAATATAATATGCATGGCGGGTAACTAAGACATCTCGGATTCGGAATGACACAAGAAATGCTGTTAGATGACAGAAAAGTTGTCTATGCGCATGTCTGATGTGCTTGTTCGGAGGCCGTGTAAGTAAAGGGTTCTCACCCTTTCTTTGTTTCAGTCTTCTGAAAATTTTTGCCAGAATAGTATCATCTACAAAAATGCTGCAAATGACCTCAGACCATCTCAGCTCAGGTGATATTTCCACAGAGCAGTTTGTTGTGAACGCAACTTTATTTATAGCCTATACATCTCTGATTAAATCATTAAAAAAAAAAACACGCTCACCTCGGACCACGATTTATATTTCAGCAATTATTATCATCAGTAAACCTGTTTAAAAAAAACATATACAAAAATAGTTTTTGTAATTCCATACTTTAGCTTTAAAACCTTTAAACAGTCCTCTCTCTAACCCATAAAGCACGTAATACATGAAATGAGGCCAAACATAACCTGCGGTTCATTAATCCTCAATGTTGATTTTATAGCATATACATAACAATTACTCTAGATCCATCCATTACTGGGATGCCAAATAAATGGGTCAAAAAAGTCTCACTTAATCATGATTTCATTGCTGCATATGAATGCCAACAGGAGCAGACTCAGTTGAATGTCCTCAAAGATGCAGCTGGCTATAGCACAGGTCTGGGCAATCCTGGATTCAGAAGTTGCAACTCAGAACCGAACCAAATTCAGCTTGAAAATGGGAGTCTAGGGTACAATTCTAGGGGACTTAAAATGGATTTCCATTTCTGGCACCTTCTCCTCTGGAGTTGTTACCGAGCTACAGTGGTACTGAAATTAATAAATAAATCAAAATGTACTGAGGTTCTGAGCCAAATAATACAAATGTAAAAAAAAAAAAAAAAAAAAAAAAGAGAGAGAGACCTACGAGTGAAGGGAGAAGGCAGGGGAAATTAAACCTAGCCTCAGAACAATCAAACCAAGTAGGACAACAGCCTAAAAGATCCAGGTCAATCTAAGGGAAGCAGTATGGTTCACCAATCACTTTGGTGATTTTTGTTTATTCAGTTGCCATGACAACTAGGTTCGGGCCTTCCAAGGGCTTCTGAGAAGAGAGCGCGATATTGCGAAGTTAGCAGTGTTTGAGACTAGCTACCAGCAGCTACTGTCTGATTCCATTCATTGCAAATCATCAGAATAAGGTAAATGCCCTGGCTATTGTAATCTATTGTGCTGTAGGCGTTTTGGGCTTAAGTGTTAAAACTGAATGATGTCAACATTGAATATTATTATATATATTTATTTAATTAATTAGAAGATGAATTCCATGTAGGGATACATGCAGTCGTTTTTTTTTTTTAATGAAACTTAGTTGGAAGATTAAATTGAGTTTGTAAAATATGTCATGCTGCTATAAAATATACAGGCAGTACGACTAATTTAACAACACACTTGAAGTGCCAACACGAAAGCACATTCTTCTGCTGGCAAGTTACGGAACATTTCTTCATTGTTTATCCCTGAGCATCCTTAAATTGTGTCACTGTTAAATGTGTGAACTGTTAAAAGTGTAACTGGAAACAGAACAGGAAAATAACATCTGGTTTTATTGAATTTTTTTTTTCTCAATGCATTAGAAATCAGAAGGCACTAATATATATATATATATATATATATTAACCAAGTAGCATTTATTCTGAAGTAGAGGTCGACCGATATTGGTTTTTTCAGGCCGATGCCGATCTTTTTAAATCCGGGTCTAATGCTGCCGATTTATTTTGGCCGATATGTGCTTGTTTTTAACCTCTTATTTGAACCTTTTATTTGAAAGATAAAATGTAACACAAATAATTACTTAAGATAGACAACATTTCTCAACAAATACATTTATTGAACACTTGACCAATCTGCACTTGTACACTTAAAATTAAAAATGTATAATGTAAAAACATATTGTATAAATAATGTATAACAAATATATTAAATAAACAAAGCAAGTGTTATGAACTGCTCCGAGACACGAAGGTTGAGATCCAAATGCAGCTTTAATTAAGGGGCAATCCAGACACGTAATCCAATATTCAGAGCATCCAAGAGAAGCACAGGCATAACTAGGGATGGGTATCGTTAAGGTTATAAATGGTATTACAATCTTACCGATACTGCTTATCGATCCGGTACTTTAACGGTATTCTTAACGGTTCTTTTTGTTATATATTTTATTTCAGGAAGGTCTACTAACATTACTGTTCAGGTGTGGTCTAAAAAGAAATCTAATAAAGTAATCAATTGTAAAATAACACTGCATAGTTTATCATAGATTAATGCTTATTAATGCAGAAGTTATTCATTCAAGAGCTGTAAGTGATTTTCTCTTTGCCTTTTGTTGTTTGATTCGCAGTAATGGCTCAATCATCACATGTTTAATAGACAGCTTCCCCTTTAAGACCGAGTTCAGATCTAATAGGCTCCTGATGCAGCATATTTTCTCCCCAACTATTTCCATAACTACGTCCATTTAAGACATAAACTGTGTCTCCAAGCCGGTCGTTTTAACATATTTTTGTGTATAGTTGATCGTTTAGACGCATGAAACCCAAAGTAGCCTATAGTTTGCTTGTTTCGTTGCGGTGTGTTTCGGAGTGCGCGCCGCCTTGGGAACGGTATCTCTTGCGATCTTTTTATTATTAAACGCGTCCCGCAATTTAGCAACAGTAGCTAGACTGTATTTTACAACAATCACCGATCGTGCTGATTCTGACGTTAAGTTTGAGTTTTAGGGAGAAATGTCAGTGCACCGCTGTGAAGGGAAGGAAGTTGTGCTAGACAGAATGCAACTTATGTATAAATATTCTTTTTATAATCTTTGGAAGGCGAAATATAAAATAAAATCAGACTAATAATCACAGATCTAAACCAGGCTATGTTTGAATGTTTAGTTCTGTCACTCATTCAGCTGGGCTCGTGTTGGGCTCGTTTTGTGCTCGCTGTGGCACCGCGTGAGCGAGTTCTCTCTCTCTCTCTCTCTCTCTCTGACTGCGAATAGCTAAATTGCACCACAGACAAATGGTTTCATATTATTATACATAGAAATGGCTGGCGATATAAAATAACTTTCTCTTTATAGCAATAAAGAATGTATTTTCTTAATTTCTCCAGTACCGACAGCAGAACCGATAACATCCGAGCTTACCAAAGCCAGTCCTTCAATAGCCTATAGCGTTGGTATCTTATTGAGTGACAACCCTCTCAAATATAAGACACACAAACAGAACAAATAAAAGTCTCAGATTCACTGTCTGTAATTGAAAAATTCTTGCTTACTTATTGTGACATGATAGCAACCCTTCTGCTGTGATAATGCAACTTCAACTACGCTATCAATATCCAAAGTAGCCGAACGTCATGTCAACTATCGCGTTTGTCACGTTTTTTCTTGAAGTTGGCAGTAACATATCAAAAGTTTTTAATTAAATCTAAAGAAGTTATACAAATTTAATCCTTACCGTTTTCTCCAAGGAACTTAGCTCCTTCCTTAGGCACTGGATGAGGTCTGCTCACTCTGCTGGAAAATGACTCTAGGGGCAGCGTGCGTCGAACACGTGTTCCACAACAACACTAGGCTGCCCACAGATGCGCCTGCCTAATAATCGGCTTGATATGCGTGGATATTGGCCGATGCCGATTATGTAAAAATGCAAAAAATCGGCCGGCCGATTAATCGTCCGACCTCTATTCTAAAGAAAGCACAAGTACACATTTTAATAAACAAAAGTATCCCACACACCAATATCTGTTAGGTTTCAAATGATAAAACAGTCCATTTACTCTTCCAAATAAAAAAAGTATATAGACACACTGTGGTTGTCAAACATTTGTGTAATATGTCCATATTAAATGTAATAAACCAAACTCACTTAGCACTTTATTAGGAACACTATGGTGGTCCTGCTGTTCAAACATTTTGAAGTGTGGATTAAGTAGCCACTGCATTCTGGTCCTCACCCTTCCATTCTTATTGGAAATGATTAAAAAAAAACATCTTACAGGTATACTGTATGTGTGAATAGTTCTGCAGATGTTATGGACAATTGTGTAAAGGCATACATGAAAAAAGTGAGTATGACACCCCTGGCCAACTGCCTGCTGAAAAAGACACAATCATCATCCTCTTGTGTTCCACTACTGTGACAATGTGTGAAACCAATGGATCCTGCTTGTCTGTGTTGGAAAAAAATATTTGCTTGCAGACAGTAATGCTTATGTTTGTGTTTGTGTGTGTGTGTTTGATGTGGCCTGTAGGATCATACATCATAATGTTTTTCCTACTAACATCAAGAGCAAAATCTTCAGCTAGTCTGTTTTCTCTGCTCATAATGCTGCCTTCCTAAAGTAGTCTTCAGTTGTAGAGGGGAAAAACCCATAAGCATACTCAATCTCTCTCATAGACGCACAATCACTAAAAAAATGGGGCTTCTCTAGTGTGCTGAAACGGAGCGATGTTCCCTGAGGCAGACTGCGAAAGGTTAGAGCTCTCTAGCTCAGTGAAAGAGCTCATCTTTCATCTCATCCTCTTCACTCATGCAAACACACAGATCTCATACATAAGCAGTCACAACCAAATGTCATAAAGTGCAGGGTCATCATTTTGATGTCACTGAATCATCAAAAATGGATGAAGGCAAATTCTGTTCTCAGCATTACATCATTTAACTAAGTCACTTAGAGTTTAATGCTTAATGTGCTCACAATATAACCCCATTTGACCTGGATTCTGAAAATGACGTTGACACTTCTGTGGAGCCTGAGCTTTGAGAAACCCCTCATGTCAATACATTCCTGAGAGGTGGACATATGCTGAATAGAGCTTACTGCTGATACTGCGTGTTGTGGAAACGAATTCTGCCATCCTTAGTTGTGTGGCAAAAAAACCTTAATGTCAAGAGAAATTTGAAGCTCAGGTCTGTGCCAACTCCACAAAGGGAGATGATTAGACAATCAGATATTTATACCACTGTTTTTTTTTTTTTACCTTTATTCCCATAAGTGCCCCCCCATCAGTAAGGCTATAAAACCCGTTCATTGACACAGAACCAAAGATGTGTCCCAAAGACTAAATATCGTTTAACATTATAAAAAATATCGATTATTATTGATCAATCAGTATAGGTTTGATCTACTGAAATCCCTTTATCCCAGTACTTAATACCCAATAGGGCTGGGTACAGAAAGATTCCCTGACTCTGATTTACTTCCAAATAAGTATATTTCAGTTGTCAGTTTTGCTTACAATAAATAAGATACCTTGAAATTGCATATATTATATCTCATACACATATTTTATTACCCGTTTATTGTTTGCGTGCATTATTTGTACAATTTAAGTATTTACATTGCTATGGAGAACGAGAGCTAAGAGGTACCGTCTCTTTAAGACTACTGGCAGATCAGCCAGTGAGCGCAAAAGGGCAGCAACTAACGTTTATTTTGATAATCGATTAATCCAATGATTTTTAGAATGATTATTCAACTATTCTGCAATTTTTGCGACGATTAATCATTAGCTCTTAACCAATTATTCAATTTGTGCCCTGACTTAAAAGGCTGTATTAAACATGTTTACTAACAATAGAGGAATACCTCTAAATGACATTCACTGAATTAAAGAGAAGATACTTTAAGTTTAATTCAGTAAAGAAATTCACTGCAAAAATTCAATTTAAAATGGTCAAAAAATCCTTTAATCTAGACACATTTACTTGAGAAGCAACATATATGATATTTATAATTGCTTGGTTATAATTCTGCGAGTGCAGGAAAGACAAAATCTACTTGTATACAAGATCTATTCTCTAAAAGCAAATCTAAATATCTTACATACTGCTTCACTTTTTTATATATATATTTTTAAATATTTGTATTTTTTATATTATATTCAACATTTCAACATTCTTCGATAAAAACGTTTTCTTCTGAAGTATAGCTGCTAAAGAAAATGTGCATTGTTTTAAAAGGAGTTTTCGATTTTTATATTGGAAAGCATTTTTATATTGGAAAGCACAAAACCAAATCATAAATGTATTTTTTGCAGTGTATAATGGGGCAAAGTCTACCCTCTCTCAATTTTGTTCACTTCAATCCATATTTAACTCGCCAAAAAAAAAAAAGATGTGTATTGAAAAGTTTCTTTAAAATGCACAGTGACACATATATTATGATTCAATACATCACAAGCCATCATGTTATAATCTAGCTGCAGCAAGCGCAAGTGAAGGGGATGAGTGTCCCCATGCCAGAATGTACCTCAGTTGGATGCAGTTTCAATCTCTCCCCCTTAGATTGGGACATTCGTGCAACCAGGGATTAAAGCAAAAAAAATCATTCGGATTCAAAACTTTTTTCCAGCTAAGTCATATTCCTTTAACTGACACTTTATTTAAATACTCAAGCTCAATACCGTTATAAGGGAAGATGATTTAGAACAGCTTTTCTATTGCCAATCTGCATAATTTCAAAGCTGTTTTCAATCTATGAAATAAAACGGATACTTTTTGCAATTCTTGACAGGCTTTTTAGTCATACAAATTATCAACCATCTACATACATTATTAGTGTATATGTTTTTATTTATCTTATAACACCAAACAATTTTTTGTTTTAAGTGAACCCCTTAACATTTAACAGAAAAAATAAACAACTAACCATTAGCACCACCATTAAAGAACAAAAAGTGCAATTCTTGTGCAAAAGTCTCTAGAGTGCTTTTCACTTTTTCTGCTTTTTGGCAGTGAAACCATATCTCTGCAATTCGCAGAAACAACTGGAATCCACCGAAATGTGGATTTGCAGTTGCCATTTTGTGTCAGGCATGTAGAATTTTGGGGTAAAATCATACCCTAGGTTATATATTGTACTGACTACTCATCAATTAAATATTTAGCATCTTATATTCATTCATTCTCAGGCTGTGTTTTACCTCCACAAATATATAACATTAGTGAGTGGCAGTGTTTGCTAGAACCAAACTAGGCCTAGCTAGCTTATGGTTTTCCAAATAAAAGTTGTAACACCATATAAATATTTGTACATAGCTGTCCACATACAGCCAGAATATCCATTTGTGTCCTCGTCACTCATATTTTCAGACAAATCTCCTGCCTTGAAGTACAACCAAGCGTCAAGGCTTTTGTATGCCTTCAGGCTTTGCTTTGTGTCGGTGTCGAAATCAGGTACATATAAATGTCAGGAAAGCCAATTCCTGACCACATGTCAATGTCTATAGACCACTGGTTCTTTGGTAAGTTGTAAGGATCACTGTAGAGTCAAACTGCCTTTAATTTAAGCAGTTAATCGTTTGTTTTACTCCCGTTTTCACAGTTTCCCCTATTAAAAGGCAGCCATGTTGCGGGATGTTTTGCCACTAAGTCTGACTGAGGGGGAGTATTCAGGTGGGAAAGTTCTCACTATTGACAGAAATCCATCATAGCAAGGGAGAACTTTAATCCCTGCACAACTCATAGAAGAGGTGCTGACAGCAGAGAAATGCCAGTTTCGGAGTTTGTAGTTATTAACATGTCCATATTATTTGAACTTGAATAAAGCTATAACGCATTAAATATAACTGCATTTAAGATGTAACGCCGGGGTGTTTTCTTTAAAGAAACTCGACACACGGGTTTTGCTTGAGCGGAGCGGCAGCTCCAACTCTGCTTAGTCCACAACGAGAGTGCTTCTGTAACTTTATGACCTACATCCCATGAAGCTGTTTGGAAAGTTTAGAGAGCATCTGGACTGTGAGCAGTGTTATTCTTTGTATTCTCAGTCAGCCGCGAACTGCAGTGCTGCTTTCATGTGTCATCATTAGAGTTTAATGTGATCTCACGTTACGTTAAATGATATCAAACGACTATTCGACAAAGACAAATTTTGCTGACAATTGTTTTTATTTTCGACATCGTCGATAACATCGACTAATTGTTTCAGCCCCAGAGCGCATATTATCTTCAAGCACACATTATGTTTGGTCCAAATGTTTTTGCATACCCACCAGAACCTGCTTACGTACCCCCTGGGAAACACATCCCCCCAGCTGGGAATCACTGGTCTAGACTATAGGAAATGTGCCAAAACAATAAAATGCAATTATTAAAACCCCGAAGTATTAAGGCATCGTTGCCAGATTAAGAGACAGACAAATATATGCACTTTAGTGTTGCCCTAGGGGAAATGCATTACACTGCCATTATAAGACAGAAAGGTGAAAAATCAGCACTTATTTCTTCTTATATCTTTTTCAGCATTTTAGTAGGAGTCAGTGTCATTTGAGTTCTTTTCTTAATGGATAAAGCCAATGAAATGTAATGTTTATATCAGCTATTACAACATAAGCTGCTTTCTGACAGGGTATTAATGCTATCAAACTATTCTATGCAGATTAAAATAGAGAATCTGGCATCGCCATCCCACTAATCTGCAAATCCAATCTCACTCTGATGCTAATCTCTGCCTAATCTGATGGGAAGCGGTCTATCGCCCCTTGGAGCAAATTAGTTTGCGTTTCTGCTCCTGTGGAAACATTCATAGCTTTTATTTCTAGTGAAGACTACATTGACACCCTGACATTCAGAGATGAAAAAGTTATACACATTGTGACTAGAATACTACAATAAAAGTGATAAAGGAATATCACTAAAAGTCTTTTTGCGGTCACTTCATTATGAAATGGAACAAGAGATTTGCCTTTTTTTCTCATGTTCTGGCAAAGCTATTACATCAAGTGTGTCTCAAATGATGACAATAACAGGACCCAGACTATGAAGTTCAACTATTACGTTAGTGATGCACCGAAATGTAAATTCTTGTCTTAAACCGAAACATATTTTTTTACATAAGACTTTGTTTGGAATAATTTAACACATTTTAAATGTCATTATTAGGGGTAAAATGAAACCACTTTTTCTGCAACTACACAATTCATCAGAGTAGACAGAGAATAATTACATAAATGTGTAGCCTATTAAGAAAATCTTTATTGTTAACCACTCTATTGAATAATGCAGCTACAAAATTAACTAATTCCAGTGAAAATCTTAAAACATTAGGCATATTTTTCCCCCACATAGTATGTGGACCTGGAATGTGGCATGGATACTTAAATGGATCTCTGTGTTAAACTTAGTTGTGATTGGACATCAAATTACCTAGTCAATTGGTTCTAACATGGGTCAGTAAACAATGACTGAATTTTATTTTTGGATGAACCATCTCTTTAGATATAAAATGTGTAATGTCACGGAATTTGACATATTTGGGATAAAATGAATGAATGCACAAATAAAGGAAAATTGTGACGTGTCTTAGTGTTATGATTAAACCACGAAAGGCTGCATTTTAATGAGATATATATATATATATATATATATATATATATATATATATTAGTCTGCATGTGTTGCGAGTTTCAAAATGAATATGTGAAGCTAGCTGCATCCTGAGTAAAGTCCCTTTCAAGGATAAATAGTCCCTGGTAATGAGCATCATGCACACTCAGTGTGTAGCAGATGACAGAGCAGAACACACTTTAACCTCACAGCATATGCAGACTATTTATATGGCAGACTATATATATTTATACATTTCAATCATGTAGCGCTTTGAGTGCAAGAAAAGCGCATTATAAATAAAAGGTATTATTATTCTATAATTCTATATATTTATATAATTAAATAGCAGCCTTTTGTGGTTTAATAAACACATTAGCCCATTAAGCTCTTAAAGTGTTTTTAAAAAATGTCCTGTTTCAGTAGCATACCCACAATTAAAGGCTTATAACTCAACAAAAAACAACAAGGGTCTAGTGTTTGGTATCACTGTAAAGAACGCATTTAAAAAAAATTATGATATTGATTATGATATATTCTGAGACTCTCATCTGAGAAATAATTGGTGTTGTTACCGCAAAGCAATCAAAAGTTATTGCATTACAAAAATTATTTATAATAGTATCCAAAAATGTCTCCATGTGTAAAAAAGCCAATACAATCAAATAAAACAATTGTATATAAGAAATAATTACACATGCAAACACAATAAAGGACTAAAAAGGTATGCATAGCATGGAGACACAATTTTAGTAATGAGACTTCACAGAATGAGAGCCTTTTGACTCAATGAGTCTGCATTGAGTTTGTGTTATTTACTTGCCACCTTCTCCTGGTGGCCATATGTAACTTTGTGCTTCGTGGGGATTATCTAATGATCCATGTATCCAAATACCTTGTGTGGGATCTAGGGCTGGGACGACGCATCGACGTAATCGATGACGTCGACACAAAAAATACGTCGACGCAAAATATGCGCATCGATTCGTCAGACCAAAACAAAGATGGCGGCGCCGGAGAGTAGAAGCAAAATGAGTGGCTCCTCAGACTACCAGAAGTGCAAGGTGGCACGCACTCGTTCATCTAAAGTGTGGGAATTCTTTAATTTAAAAGGAAAAAATTATGTGATATGTCGTCTTTGCAAAATGGAGATGGCTTTCCATTCTAGCACCACGGCAATGCACCAGCACTAGGGCTGGGATGACGTCGACGCAAAAAATACGTTGACGCAAAATATGCGCGTCGAATTGTCAGACCCAAAACAAAGATGGCGGCGCCGGCGCCAACACGAGTGAATCCTCAGACTATCAGAAGTGCAAGGCGGCATGCACTCGTTCCTCTAAAGTATGGGAATTATTTAATTTAAAAGGAAACAATTCCGTGATATGTCGTCTTTGCAAAATGGAGATGGCCTTCCATTCTAGCGCCACCCGGGAGCAGCCGCAGATGACAGAGCACCGTACGTTTTTTTCAACTCCCCACTTTGCACTCGATGTTGGAGTAGGCTATAATACGTTGTCGACACCTAAAGTTTTCGCTTATAGCTATTAATAATGCGCTTATAGCTATGAATGTCGTGAAAAATACATAGAGGTCACTGACAACGCGCTGACAGACAGGACCAAGCAGGTAACAGTTAATAAAGTCTCAACTTTCAAATTTGGTCATTCAAAGAAAATTAAACCATAAATAGGCCTACTATTTTGTGGCTCTTTAATGTGTCGTGACAGATTGCCTCAGTTAAAGCTGCTCGTGAACCGATCATCTTTTCCTTGGTTAATTTATAGCATCAAATAGGCTAAACATGAATGTAGCCTACATCAGAAGGACTGTTGTTTTAACCGCGGAAAGATGTCAGTACAGTAGCCTACAATCCATTATTCAAATTCACCGACGTTAATCTTCTCTCTCCTGACTACTTTGTCGGACAAAAATGGCGTATTATGATTGATTGATCAGATCGCCAGTCAATCAAACTCCCAGCAAATGTTTTTTTTTTTTTTTTTACATTTTATACACCCCCACCCCCGATGAAACCGGTATTACCGGTGTTGTCACAAGTCGATTAATCGAATCGAAATCGAATCGGACTGGAAAAAATGAATCGTTAGATTAATCGATGCATCGAAAAAATAATCGCTAGATTAATCGTTTAAAAAATAATCCTTTATCCCAGCCCTAGTGGGATCGTTTGAAAGATATTCACCTCCTGTAAGAAATGGTATGTAATATTTTATATCTTTCGTTATAAAAGTTATAAGCAAAAACGTAGCACATTAGCGACACCAATATAACTGTCAAGACATATACTTGGCTATTACTCACTATATTTTTGTCTGTGAGTAAACAAATAGGCTGGTTGTATTCTACACTTTGAGAGCTTCCATGTTTTTACTGATTGCAATAATATGTACAGTGCAAATTCTTTAGAAATTATCAAAACGGAACACTTCTGATCTGTCAGCAAATTTTAAAGCGCTTGTTCGATAACTATTTTGTGTTGGTCAAGATTGTAGTTGTTAATATTTTGGTGATTATTTTTATTTCTCATAGGCATTCGAGCTTAAAGGGTTAATAAATATACCAAACTGCTTATCCGGGGGTGTGAAGCTCATCAAAAACATACAAACTGAAAACACTTCATTCAGTTTTCAGCCAAAATAAAATCTTAATTGAACTAGAAGTAAATTGAAATTGAAGAAATTGTGACAGAAATGTATCACTATTATATAAACTCAGCAAAAAAAGTAACGTCCTCTTATTTTCAACTGCTTTTATTTTCAGCAAATTTAACATGAGTAAATATTTGTATGAACATAAAAAGATTCAACAACTAAGACATAAACTGAACAAGTTTTACAGATATGTGACTAACAGAAATGGAATAATGTGTCCCTGAACAAAGGGATGGTTCACCAAGGCACTTGCAAGTTCCTGGACATTTCTGGGGGGAATGGCCCCAGCCCTTACACTCCGATCCAACAGGTCCAAGACGTGCTCAATGGGATTGAGATCCGGGCTCTTTGCTGGCCATGGCAGAACACTGACATCCCTGTCTTGAAGGAAATCATGCACAGACCGAGCAGTATGGCTGGTGGCATTGTCATGCTGGAGGGTCATGTCAGGATGAGCCTGCAGGAAGGGTACCACATGAGGGAGGACGATGACTTCCCTGTAATGCACAGCATTGAGATTGCCTGCAATGACAACAAGTTCAGTCCGATGATGCTGTGACACACCCCCAGACCATGACGGACCCTCCAAATCGATCCAGCTCCAGAGTACAGGCCTCGGTGAAACACTCATTCCTTCGCCGATAAACGCAAGACCGACCATCACTCCTGGTGAGACAAAACCACGACTTGTCAGTGAAGAGCACTTTCTGCAAGACCTGTCTGGTCCAGCGAAGGTGGGTTTGTGCCCATAGGCGACAATGTTGTCGATCTACAAGCCCTCAGTCCAGCCTCTCTCAGCCTATTGTGGACAGTCTGAGCACTGATGGAGGGATTGCGCATTCCTGGTGTAACTTGGGCAGTTGTTGTTGCCATCCCGTACCTGTCCCGCAGGTGGGATATTGGAAGTTCCGTTCCTGTGCAGGTGTTGTTACACATGGTCTGCCACTGCGAGGATGACCAGCTGTCCTTCCACTGTCTAAGGCATTTCACACTACGGACATTGCAATTTATTGCCCTGGCCACATCTGCAGTCCTCATGCCTCTATGCACCAGGCCTAAGGCACATTCACACAGATAAGCAGGGATCCTGGTCATTTTTCTTTTGGTGTTTATCAGAGTCAGTAGAAAGGTCTATTTAGTGTCCTAAGTTATTATAACTGTGACCTTAATTGCCTACCATCTGAAAGCTGTTAGTGTCTTAACGACCGTTCCACAGGTGCATGTTCATTAATTGTTTATGGCCCTCACCCACCTAGACAATAAGGACTCATACGTTCGAATGCTGTTCATAGATTTCAGCTCAGCATTCAACACAATCATTCCCCAGCACCTGATTGGAAAGCTGAACCTGCTGGGCCTGGACACCTCCCTCTGCAACTGGATCCTGGACTTCCTGACTGGGAGACCTCAATCAGTCCGGATCAGGAACAGCATCTCCACCACCACCACACTGAGCACTGAGCACACAACCCCCCAGGGCTGTGTGCTCAGTCCACTGCTGTTCACTCTGCTGACTCACGACTGTGCAGCAATGCACAGCTCGAATCACATCATCAAGTTCGCCGATGACACGACCGTGGTGGGTCTCATCAGCAAGAACAACGAGTCAGCATACAGAGAGGAGGTGCAGCGGCTGACGAACTGGTCCCTGAATGTCGACAAAACAAAAGAGATGGTTGTTGACTTTAGGAGAGCACAAGGTGAACACACTCCGCTGAACATCGACGGCTCCTCTGTGGAGATCGTCAAGAGCACCAAATTTCTTGGTGTTCACCTGGCGGAGAACCTCACCTGGTCCCTCAACACCGGCTCAATCACCAAGAAAGCCCAGCAGCGTCTCTACTTTCTTCGAAGGCTGAGGAAAGCACATCTCCCAACCCCCATCCTCACTACATTCTATAGAGGGACTATTGAGAGCATCCTGAGCAGCTGCATCAGTGCCTGGTTTGGGACTTGCACCGTTTCGGACCGCAAAGCCCTGCAGAGGATAGTGAGGACAGCTGAGAAGATCATTGGGGTCTCTCTTCCCTCCATCAAAGACATTTACAAAAAACACTGTATCCGCAAAGCAACCAGCATTGTGGACGACCCCACACACCCCTCACACAAACTCTTTACCCTCCTTCCGTCTGGCAAGAGGTACCGAAGCATTCGGGCCCTCACGGCCAGACTGTGTAACAGCTTCTTCCCCAAGCCATCAGACTTCTCAATACTCAGAGACTGGTTTGACACACACGTGTCCTGAGTTGCACTTTAATAACTGTCGCTTTATAACTGTCTGCTAACTCAATAACTGCTATGTGCATAGAACACTATCTCATAGTATGTTATGTTTACATTTTTAGAAACTGTCATCTTTTTGCACTACTGAGTACTGGTCGGCGCTGCACTGTCTATTGTCCTGTTCATTGTCAGTAATTTGTTGTACTTTTTGCACATGTTTGCACGTGCACTTTATATAGGTATATATAGGCAGTTTATATAGGTATTTTATTTCGTTGTGTTGTCTCATGTGGTCCTATGTTGGTCCTTTGTTGTTTTTTTATGTAGCACCATGGTCCTGGAGGAACGTTGTCTCGTTTTGCTGTGTACTGTACTAACTGTATATGGTTGAAACGACAATAAAAACCACTTGACTTATGGTTCATTGAACAAGCATGGAAAACATTATTTAAACCCTTTACTCTCTCCTCCCCACCAATAGCTGGTGTGTGGTGGGTGTTCTGGCACACTATGGCTGCCGTCGCATCTTCCCTATGCTATGTAAAGCGCTTTGAGTGCATAGAAAAGCGCTATATAAATGTAAGGAATTATTATTATTATTACAATAAAGATCTGTAAAGTTATTTGGATTTTAAAACCAGAATTTGAAAAAAGAAAATGCATATGGCCCCAAGTTCACCACTGCAGGTTTGCTGTTGGGTATTGTGGATTTAAAAGCAGTAATATTACTAAAAAAAAATATTATTTGCAGCACCTCATTAAAAAGTTCTTAATTTTACAATAAAGGTTCTTCAGATCCTCCTATAGCGTCAGACTCTAAAACCCTTGTTGGTTCTAACCGGCACCTTACTGCATTTGTTCTTGTCATGCATTGTTACCTGTGAAGTTTTATGATGTTGATGGCGCACACACACACACACCTTTTGAAACTGTGCATTTCCATCAAAGTACCTCCTCTTTTCACACACTTCCAAGGTCTTTCTGACTTCAATCCATCGGGCCATTCGTTTGCTTGTCTGACTCATCGTTAAAAGCATGCTGTGCCTTTTTGGGAGACAGTGTGCAAAGATTACAACTGGCACAATTCAAGACAGCTGGGCTTCTTGGGCCCTGTCCAACATACACCATATGAGTGATCAAGTTTTGATTGATAACACTGTGTTCATTATGGGCATCTCAACACCTCAACACAAAAACTCTCCCAAAATAAAGTGTTCATGGAGATGCAAATCCAACCTCCCAAAATGTATGTAATCGGTTCCTGTAAATCTCTCTTTCTCTCCAGCCTCAGCAGCCAATAAATCAGAGTGATATCTGCATGTGTTATTCATAAGATCACATAGCACTCAAAAATTTATAAAACTCATCTCAAAGATCTTCCTTTAGAGCGAATTTGGCACAGAGAGACATGCATAGATTTGAGGGAAAATAACTTAACTGTGTCACAATGATGACAAGTTCCTAGGGGAACAACTTCATGGTAGTCTGTGCTACAGGCAGGGATGGATTATGACTTGCAAAGGCCCTGGGGTCAATTATCTCCAAGAGCCCCAGTCCACCGAAAAGTTGTTAAGGGGGAGCGTTTCGTTGTTCATGGTCAAAAGTTGAGCGGGTGGGGGGGTTCGTTGTTCATGCGTTTTCAAGCAGGGGGGAAAAAAAATCACCAAACTAGATCGTGCAGCCTTAAAGCCAAGGGCATCCCAGGGCAGTCAAGGGACCCTGGTCATTGGCCCAGTTGGTAATTCAGTCCCTGGCTCAGGGGACCATGTGCCGTTATCCATCTTATATATTTCACATCTTCTGAGCTGTAAAAGAGCTCTTAAAAGATGCTCCGGAAGTGTAGAAAGGGAAACTGATGAAGGTCACAGTGAACAACAAAAGAGTTTTCTCACCCTAAATGGAGGTGAAGTTCCATTAGCAGCAGCACTGGCATAAAAGGGCAGTCATGCTAAAAATGGGGCCTATTGAGGGAATAGAGAGGTCTCTTTGGACAGTGATCTCCCATTAAAACTGAATGACTGTTTCATTAGATGGATCAACTGAGGGAACTAACTCACTAATCATCAGATTCATGCACTAATGCGTGAGATCTGGAGTCTGTAAGTAGAGGGGATTGCACTCATAAATCTCCCGCAGTGACAATTTGATCACTGGATTGTTAAAGCAGAGCACAAGTGAGTCTTTAAGTGTCTCAGTTATCTACATATGTCGACATACCATGCTATGATGTCTACTCATGTTACTGAAGTGCTAAAAAGCTACAACTTTGCAATTTCCATTTCTATTTCATTGCAATGCCATGCCAACTTGTATAAATGGAGTATCGCCCCTTTCACAGTCAAGCAAATCCTTACAGCATGGTATATTTTCAGAAATGTTTTTGAACACTTTTCATGAGTATATTTTATGCAATATCTTTTTGTTTTACCAAAAATGTCAAGAATAACAATATACATTTCTGCTTATATCACCCACAAATTAGTCCAACTATGGTAAAATTGAACTGAAAACTAGGCATGCTAGTGGATACCAGACATGTTAGCGACCTTCTCAATCTGACATTTTGTTTGGATTTCTTTCTCTTATGTCTCTGAAGTTTTTACACAACATTTAGTCCTTGTGTCATGCCCCTGTCCCCTCTCTTTCACTCCCTCCCTCCTGTGCCCCAACCTCTCTTGGAGAACTGTCTCTTTTCTGAGACAGACTTGCTGAGCTCAGCGTTTGTGTCATAAATTTTTCGTTAAACCACATAAAATAGAAGAATATTTTAATTGAGTGAATTCGAAGCAGCTCCACACCAAATCTGCGCCAGCAGAAATCTGCACATGTTCAGAATTGGAATGCCCATCATTCACAACATTATAAACATTCCGACTCCTTGCTTGTTTGTCTATGAAATATTCTCCAAATAATTAAATAATGCATTCATCTAACAATATAATAGTGCTCCAAGCTCCATTTCACACATTTGATCACGTTTAAATCCATTCTCATAAATAAATACGAAAATAATAATAAAAAGGATGTAGATACTGTCTGGGCCTGGTTATAATTCATTCTTCCATTTAAGATTTTTTTATTTTTAAAGAAAAAAAAAAAAATCAAATTGATCATTTTGGAAAATATTATGATTTAAAATGCGATATGGTTTTATTTTGAAATTTGTTTATCATGTTTTACCGCAGACCATGCTGCATCCGAATATTCATACTTCCCTACTATCTAGTATGCAAAAAAACAGTATGCCAATGGAGTAGAACTGTATGTCAAAAACCTCAAGACAGTTGTTTCTTGTGCTTAAATGGTGCTTGTTTAACAAAACCAGAGCAGATTATTTCCACGACTGTTGTTATTACATCATAAATTCGGGTCATAGGACAATGCAGATAAGCAGCAACTAAAGTGTTTTATAATCACCCAACCAACCCTGCAGAATGTACTGATGAGCAGTACATAATGCAATGCTCAGCTTTCATGCACTGTGTTGCAGGCTATGTGTCATTCAACACTTCTGAATAGGTACAGACTGGTTTCCTGTTACCTTTCTGTCATTACACTACAACTAACCCAGATTAAGGGGTGGGGGGACACCAGTGTGATAGCATTCAGCTTTTTCTGATTGGACCAATGAGGACATTAACCATTGTCTCTTCAGATTAGTTCTAATGAGCTTTTCAAATAAAAACAGTTCTATCTGAGAGTCAAAGCAAATGGCAGCACAAAGTTCAGAGCAGGTAAACAAAACAACTCATTAGCATTAGTCAACTGCAAATTTGATCAACTGCTCAATGAACGGGGGGGGGGGGGGGTATATTTTGATTAATAGTTGTAGTGCACAGCCAAAGTGTCCACTATTTTATGTTGTTAACAGTTGTAGCATCTGGACCAATCAGACACACAATTATTAATTACTTAATGAATAAGCCAACAGATGTCTCAAGACTGTAACAAGCAAAGGTCCAAGTAGGCCCAAGCAGACTCTGTTATGTCTGCTCACCCACTGATCTTCATCAAGCCTTTATACTGTCTTTGCTGACTCTGGACCAGCAAATAGTGGACCTCCAGTGACATTCCAAGCAGGGGTAGGTTAGCTGCATGCCAGAGCAATCTTTCCCCCATAAGAAATGGACTCAAAGCCCAGAACAACAGATTTTTCTTCACTAAATTATAGACAAACTGTCTATAAATTCACATGTATATCCCCAGGACATTGTGTATAGGATCATTACTGTATTGTAAAGTGCTTTATGTATTGTATACTGTTTTATGCATGACTTTATGCATTGTATGCTTGCTTACTTATCGGAGCATAAAGGGGCTAAAACTAATCCCAATCATGCAAATGAGTCAGCTTCCAAACAAAGGAACATTTCCTGCTTGAAAATTGCACCTTTCTCATTGGGCAAGCCAGACTCGAGGGGAGGGACCTCCAGCCGAAGTTAAAAGACACATCCCGTCTCTTATTCACGCTCTCTCTTTTCCCCTGACTCTCTTCTGCTGTTCGTGTGGGACTGGTACCCCCCCGGTCCGACCCAGAGGCTGCAGGCCGGTAGGTCACAACACATCAAGCCATGTGCAACTACCTCTACCACAGAGTCAATGAACACCACCGTTCATCATAATTTCTTCAAAGCAGAAGTAATTGGTTGCAACTTCATCAACCCAAAGAACCATCAAGCCTTTCTCCTGCGACTGCATCTGGGCGCTCTCTCAACATCCAAGGCAATTGCAAGTATCGTACCAGTAACTAACTGAACATAGTTTAGTATAAGATGCAAACCCCTTTGTAACAAAGGTGCTCTTAAACGAATGGTTCTCGCAGATGGTCAAAAAGGACTTTCATAACTGCATTTCACCTATTCTGTTCCGGTTTAATTTTATTTTCACTTTTCCCTTTCCCATGTATGAGTGTTTTGTGTGTATGTTATTGATTAGATTAGTTATGTGTTAGGAATCTCCTGGATATTAAGGAAGAGTTAACATTTTCCTCAGAAGTAGAGTGGGACTCCGATGAACATTTGTATTTTGAAGAGTGACTTGATCCAGCCGAGGATACAATTTCGGACGAGTAAGTCAATTAGTTTTCATTAGCTGACTTGCTATTTTATATAAACATGTACATATTTTACTAGTGGGACTATTTCCAGACTTGCCAGACAGGATTCAGAGTATTGACATTTGAAATATATCCTAATAAGCAAGTTTTAGTTAACATGTAAATGTTGTTTCGGCTAAAGCAGGTATTTATATGTATATGCTGTATAATATAAATATGGTATGTAATATGATATGATATAAAAATAATATGAATGTTTAGATTATATTTTATCTAGTGTTTATAATGCCTCATTATAAATCAACAAAGCTTGTGCTTGCAAATATGTGTTCAGGTTGAATGAGTAAAATGCACTTTAAATATGCCCATATCAGAAAATCAGCATGTGTGTGAGGGGAGTGTCTTTGTCTTCTCAGGTGTAAATCACCTCCATATTCATGATCATTCACGCCTCCTCGCATATAACATTTCAACACTAAAAGTGTCTTACAAAAGTTAAAGTAAAAACTCTAGGCTACAAGATCCAGTTCTCAAAAAGGCTTGTGGACAAATGTTTAGTATGTGTTATATGGACTTAAAATTTTAGTTTTTTCAAAAACCATGCATAAATGTTATTTTCTAAAAAATACAAACCTGTACACACATGTTGCTCACATATTATTGTAGCCCAGTTTGTGCTGAATACAGTGTTCAGACTTGAGCCATTAATGTGTTTTTAAGCAACTGAAAAAAGAACAAATGTCAAGGCATGTCAAAATTTCTCCAGGGCCCAAAATACCCTCAGACCCCAGAGGGTTAACTGATTACTGTTTGTTTGTGCATTGTGGAACACCCTGACGTTCATATGCATCGATGAAACTGTTTTCAGTAGTGTTGACCCAGAGTACAGCTAAGCTAATAGCATAACACAACATCGGTTAACTAACCTGTTAGCGAACTTTCATTGAAACCCCTAAATATGCTTCACAGTTTATGTAAATAAACCTGCTGTCCCAAATTATTAGTGTTTCTTTATTGTACTTGAAAATTATCAAATTGTTCAAATAAATAAATAAAAATACTTTATGGCCCTCAGTATACTGAGGGCCATAAAGGAAATTTTGTACTCATGCTTCAAAGAATTGTATCAATGCATCACTTATATATTTTAGAGCATTATAGGTGTAGCAAATTTACTGCCTATTAATCATTTATTATTGCAACACCTCCAGTGTAAAGAGGAAAGGGAAAATTGAAATACCACCTAAACTTGCTTAATTGATCAATTAGACTTCCAAGTGGAAAAAGGAAGTCTAATTGTGAAGTGAATTTTTTTTTTAACCATTGCTTTAGGACACAGCATGAACTCATTTAAATAGCCTATAGAGTCAGAAAGACTATTCTTAGTTGCCATATCTGCATTATTTCAAAAATCTATTTTTCTCAACTAAAACTAGAGGCAGTGTCTCAGCAAACTTCAGCTTCGTTTAACTGACAGAAACACAAGCTCAAGAGACACCAAGACACTAGCCTGTGAGTATCTCTTTGCTAAGTTCCACACAACATGCAACTTTGCAAAAGTCAAGGTTTGTGATGTACACGATTACAAATGCATTGATTAAGCCTCACAAATCAAAGCATCCCTGGGGTGCCAGATCAATCTAATGGCCTGTTTGGTGTGCATCTACCCCCTCCTATCCAAAGGAGTTTATTTTTGAAAAATGAAAAGACTCTTTTATTCTCCGCTGGATGGAGCAGTGACAAGAGAGATTTGTAGCGCGCTCACACACTCGGTAGGATGTGCTGAGAATACACCCGCACATGCAAAGAGGCGAACAGCAGAGGAGGAGAGAAAGAAGGAAGAAAGAAATGAAGGATATAAGAGGTGAAGAAAATAACAGAGATAGGTAGGAGAAAGTAAGGAACAATGGTAGAGGTATCAAGGAGAAAAACAAATTGAAGAAAAAAAGTTGAAATGTGGAAAAGAAAGTGTTAAAATTAGGCTAAAGATGAGGTAGAGGGCAACCTTCTCTCTCTACCATAAAAAGGAGAAAGAATGAACATTTCAAATGTCCCTCGTGCTCCAAACTGGCTCCCGCAGAAAATGTGAGCATCATTCATCTGTAGACTGGAGAGGTTGACAGTCCAACTCAATCCTCAGGGGACATTTCATTGGCCAGTACTTCAGGAGGCATAAAGCAGGAAGCAAGTGATTGGACAGACTGACAGAGACCCAGGAGAGACTCATGGGTCCAAAACAACACTGGACAATGGCCATTTTTTCCCATCCTCCCTCTTGCTCTCAAGGGACTTGTCCAGAAACAACATCTGAGAGCCATGCTCATCCAGCCAATCACACAAGCCTACCAAATGGTCATTCTGTACAACATGTACCAAAGATGATGACAGATGTCATGGGAGCATTATTTACAGGCCATGATACAACAACAGTCTGCCAAAAGAGAGAACTCTGTGAACAGTGCTTATGGAGCCATTTAAAATGTACATTGCGGTCAGACATTTGCGTAGGATAAACTGATGAGGATGTTATTTACTGCCAGGGAGTGCAGCAATAGAGCTTCTTTCCACTTAGTAACACCCCCACACCATGACAGGGCTGTTTCTTGTTCATTTGGAGCAATAAGAACCTTGTTAAGTAAAAAAGCCTCCATAGAATTAACTGTTGTATAATCAGTCAATACAAAACTCCACAAAATAATTTTTTCAGACCTCATCTAGTAATGTTGTTGATTCTACATTATTAACCTTTATCTACAGAACCTGCATTCAGTCATGTTCTAGCTGACAACACAAGAAACTTACAAATGCACACATTTTTCTAAGATGCATTCTGGGTTTGGTGTAAAAACCTTACAAATATTAAGCATTTTGTAGTTCTACATTTTACAGGAAACTAAAAAAAACACAGACAGTAAAAATGTTATTAAAAAGCAATTTTGCTACAGGCACATTTGTGTGTGTGTGTGTGTGTGTGTGTGTGTGTGTGTGTGTGTGTGTGTGTGTGTGTGTGTGTGTGTTGTGTTAACTCTGCTCTGATTTAATGCCGGATGCTAACCGAGGTGAGACCAGCATGCCCTACTGCAAGCTGAAAAGCATTTTACATTATTCTCTCAACACTTATATACACAGAAACATTCTCACACAAACACAAATTTACTTCACACTTCTGTGGTCAAAAGTGAGACATTTAGAATGTGTGATGAAATATAAAAGGCTAATTAAGTAGGTGAAGTAATCCGGGTTTAAACACAACCATAAACATATAGTAACTCACACATAAATATTAGAGTTCGACCGATATGGGTTTTTAAGTGGCAAATGCTGATATCCAGAGAGTAGGGTGGCCAATATAAATCACACAATTTTATTTAACAGTAAATTACATGTACAAATATTGGCTAAAATGATAATGAACTTTTATTTAGCATTATATTTACTCAAACTTTCACACAAAACTTTAACTTTGTGAAAATAAAGAAACATTTGGTTGTGTGTTTTAGATGGTGCGCATCCGCAATAGTCACATCACAGAGCGCGTGATGTAGTAAGATAAACATATATCAGTCTACAATATTTGGTGTTTTTCAAAAGGAAAACTAGCATTATATCTGTCTGATATTAAGTAATTTACTCCGATTTATGGGTTCTTGGAAACACAGTTTATTATTTCTTTAAAAAACATTTGTTGCTGCACGTTGTTGACATGCAGGCTCTGCTTGCGAATGACGAAATGAGTGAGAAGCAGGCAAAAAAGAATGACATGGAGAATGCAGTCAGTTATATGGAAATATTTTGGCTACAGACAGGATGATGTTGACCAAAAACAGGTACTTTCTCTAGAGTACCTTGCAATTGTTGCCACAACACAACCAATTTGTTTGATCATTTAAGTCAGCACCACAAATCTTTGTATGACGAGTGCAAAGCAAAAAACTATTTCGGATGCCTTCGCTAGTGTTACACCATACGAGAAAGGTTCCAAATGAGAGAAATCACAGATTCAGTGACATTTCACCTCGCGATAGACATGGTACCAATTAACATGGTTACCAAAGAGGGTTTAAAAAGCATGATCCAGTTGCTTAACTAGCGGTATGCAATACAATCACGCAACTATTTTTTTTAAAGTTATTCGTTTTATAAAATTGTATTTTGTTGTATTTTTGAAAACCACTCAGGATTGGTGTATAGCTGCACTTTATATTTTTTTTCAAATGGTTTAAATAAAAGATGTTGTTTACATTTCTATTTTCAAAAAAAGAGGTTTGTAATTTAATTTGTAATAAAATGTTAAATGACTTATTTTGTCATTCACATTAATTCCCTATTGTGATAATGAAACTTCCTCAGTGTAATGCTCTGTTTTAACCTGGTTCGAGTACATAGATAAAAGCCTCCTGTAATTTCCTGGATCCCTTCTAGACACCACACTTCTTCATTCACAAATGAGCCCCTTTATTTTAGGGTAAGCAACATGCATTATTAATATCATAACGTGTTAGATCATTGACTTTAGCCTGAATTGATAGAAGAGTATTACATGAATACAACGGAACCATGGAGAATTAAACAGTGTATTAATTATTATAATAAAATAAACTACCCAAAATAAGTTAAAAAAAAAAAAAAAGACGTTTTTCAAAAAGAAATGTGGTTTCTTTTTTATTTAAATGTTTATTTTCAAATGAAGATGCAGTTCCCTACAAAATCACTCCAATCATTCTAGAATAATTAATTATTCTCAAATAGAGCTATTCAAGTCATCTGGTGAAGTCATCCTGTATTTTTTCATATCCCAATATATATTGCAGAAAAACAAAATATCGCAAATGTCAGTTTTATCTAATATCGTGCAGCCCTAGTTTGGATCATAATTAAAAGTGTCAAGAAATGGAAAATTTTCAAAGGTGTCCCACTTTGCACATATTCACCAAAGTACATCAAAACGTAAAACTACAATGAATCAAAAAATAAATGAAAATTACCTGGCAAAGTTTCAGTGCTTAAACGATAAGCCAATGTTTTTTCCCTTTTGCTCTGATGTGCACATAAAATTCCAAAATTAAATGCTTAACCATTTAAAATTCAAAGCATCCTGAAGAGGCTAATGATCAGCAGCAGTGTAACTCCACGCACATTAAAAATTAACCTGCAGAGCACATGTCAGGTTTAGCACTTAAATTACATATTTTACGTTGGTTAAGAAGACTATGGACAATTTTATTATTTTGTTTGGCATTAATGTCAATGGTAAATTTGTATTATTTGAAAATGTATTGCTCATAATGTAGCTTTAGCTACTTAAAACCCTACTTAATTATTCCAGCTAATGAGAGTAGTGTTTGATCCATATCCATCGCAAAACGTCCTTTATTCCCATGTCCCAGAATAACTGAATAAATAGCAGAATAACTGTTTGTGAACCCCTGCAGTTAAACGAATAGTACAAACAGTTACCATGCACATCCTTAATCACAAATCAATATTGTAATTTTTGCCTCCGTGTAGAAGTCTATTTTGTAATAATCTTAGTGAATACTTTTCAAATTTTTGGCACAAAAACCAAAAGATTATTCATACCAAATAACAAAAGCAACCTACAATTATAGCTCCCATTATAATTAACAAAGCTGTCGAAGCTTGAGACGCCACACAGTTTGGAGAGAAGGCTTTGGTTTTCGTTTTTTTATGTGGATATACCGTTGTATAATCTGTACAGCAGAATCTCTACAGCTTGACATTCCTACCATTGCACAGTATAAACCATCATATCGCCAAGCACTACACTAGACACAACACGCTAATTCACATACAAAAGTATATGAGCAGGATCATTTTAATCAAACACACTCTGTATGTAGACTGGACTGCTTTCCCCTTAGGGCCCAGAGACCAGATGTCACAATACTACTAAAAATAAAGCTCTGACTAACAGAAGAGATTAATTAAAATGAACATGGTTCACAGATTACCCCTCCCTCTCCGTTTGTCTTTCTCTTCCTCTCATTCTCATATGTGTGCGTGTCCCCTCCTGTTAAACTCTCTTTCTTTGCTTTCTGTCCTTCTCGGTGTCTCCACTGGGATTTGAAGTCGAATTCAATCAAGGTTAACGTTCGTCTGCATTCAACTCTTGCAGATTCTGCTCTCTGAAAAGCAGAGGCTCAAATGTGTATGGCGTCTCTCACCTGGGATGTGAGAGAATACGTCAGGACTCACAGGTAGGGATTTGAAACGCACTGAATCTGCAGCTGTGTGTAACAGACCAAAGTCAGTTCCACAGACTGAGCAGAGTTTCACAATAAAAGATTCTTCAGACTTCACAAGAATGTTTTTAGACAGCTTTGCAAAAATACCTCGTGCTTAGATTTAACTCTCCTTAAACTCAAGATCCGAGACACTGATGTTGTGATCAACAATGATGACTGCTATATACAGAAAAGTCAAAAGGTGCCAGAACACACAATTGGCAAGACTTTAGTATCCCTGAAGATGAATATAAGTCCAGTATATCCAGGTAAATGAGCAGATGAGAATAATTGAAGGGTTCACTGGATGTTGTGGAGTCGAGTTCTGATCAGGTCCACCACGCTACTAATGCTTTGCTGCACCAGCACTAAAAACACATCAACTGTGGACTTCCTCTATGTTCACTGTCAAGCTCCTGTATGAGAGGGACTGCAGCTTCCAATTCCACCCAGATCCCAACTATAAATAGTTAATACGTTAATTGTTAATAAGTCCACAGGCTTGAAGGCATTTAGTCATTACATAAACAAAATAACAACAAATCCTGATCTGGAGAAAACATCTGGTAAATGCATGGCTTGACTGTAGCTTTAAAGGAATAGTTTATTCACCCTCATGTCTTTACACACACATACAGTTTTTCCTTCCAAAAATTGAGAAGTTTAGCAGAATGTCCAGGCTGCTCTTTTGGTGCTTTCTAACTCTAAAAAGCACCATAAAAGTGTAATTAAAGTAGTCCATACAACACTGTATATTCCAAGTATTCTGAGGCCAAACATCAGCATGTACATTTGAAGTCAGAAGTTTACTTACAACTTAGCCAAATACATTTAAACTCAGTTGTAACATGGTTTAAATGGGCAAGGGGGAGGCGGGAACCGGCTGAACAGTCAAAGTAATATTTAACGAAACAAAAAGACACATAATTCGAACAAACGGCAGCAGCGTGTGGCTCTCTCTGTCTCTCTCTCTCTCTCTAGCTCTCCTGAACAGCCGCATCCGGCTCAGCCTTATCCCTCTCCTCAGCCGATTAGCCTGATTGGGAGCCGGCCATTCAGACTCACGGCCTGGCCCCACCCTCCTCCTCGTCACATCGGTTTTCACAATTCTTGACAAAGAATCATAGGAAACATTCCATGTCTTAGGTCAGTTAGGATCACTAATTTATTTTAAGAATGTGAAATGTCAGAATAATAGTAGAGATAATGATTTATTTCACATTCTATGTGGGTCAGAAGTTTACATACACTTTGTTAGTATTTGGTAGCATTGCATTTATATTGTTTAACTTGGGTCAAACTTTTTGGGTAGCCTTCCACAAGCTTCTCTCAATAAGTTCCATTCTTCTAGACAGAACTGGTGTAACTGAGGCAGGTTTGTAGGCTTCCTTGCTCGCACATGCTTTTTCAGTTCTGCCCACAAATTTTCTATCGGATTGAGGTCAGGGGTTTGTGGTGGCCACTCCAATATAGGGTTGGGCGATGTCCCCTAAATTGGCAGTTGACGATGTTGACAGTGAAACATTGCGATGGACGATGATATCGTCTTTGGGGGGGGGGGGGGGTATATAATTTCATAGAATTTTCAAAAATCATATGAAAAATTATAATTTCGTTATTTTACTAACCCAACTAATGACTCGGCGCTTTATCAGTAGGTTGCACGACACGTGAAGCATTTTTTTAGCTTTCACTTAAGAAGAGTTGTGCACTTTTTATTTTAATATATCTCTTTACACAAATACTATTTTCCACTTAAAAACTATAATTTCGTTATTTTACTCACTGATGAGCAAAAGGTTGAGGCAGAAATGACCATGTACCTGCAGGAAATGGCCATTGATGGGGAAGAGAACCCGCTGACTTGGTGGAAAACGAACGACAAAAGGTTTCCGTTCATGGCAAGATTAGCACGGAAATATCTGTGCATATGTGCTACCAGTACTCCATCAGAGCGGGTCTTCAGCACAGCGGGTAGTGTAGTTACTCCAATCCGCAGCTTATTAAAACCAGATAAAGTGAACATGTTGGTATTTCTGGCCAGAAACATTGAAATTTAAACATGGTCTATGGTGAAAGATATTAGACTTCTTTACGCATTTTTCGCCATCCGTTGCGGAGCTATTCGATTTTGCATATTATTTTTTAAACGTTCATTTGTGTAGTTCATATGACCACTTTACAATATTTCAATAACATAATTTATTTTGTAGCCTGTGCTGAAGTTAATTGTGCTGCTAATTATAAGTGAAATGTTAATACCGAGTTTCGGTCTGAGTGTTGTTCCCGTTTTCCTGTTCTTTATTTGTTGTTCTTCTGTGTTTTAATAAATGTGTGTTATTCATATTCACCTTGTTTCTTTCATTTGATTTGACATTATGGATATATGGCCAAGGAAATTTTTCTTTAAAAGTTGTAACCAGACAAAAGTTATTTGATGTTCGCTGGTCTGGGTTTATCTTAAACTGCCGCTTCAGTGTATACAAGAGCTATGTGACAATGAGCAAGATTTTCTGAGACACTACAATTACTAATAATTAATTAATAAAGGCTATTTTCTTGTAGCCTACAACATAAAATATTTTAATCTAAATGTACAGTGTAAGACATGTAAAAAAAAAGACAAGAAGCTAACAATGTCAAGATCAATATTTGTGTAGCCTGCCTGACACGGTATTTTCACAGACTAACACGTCACGTCTCTGGCATATACTACAGTATTTAAAATAGCGTATATGCATTAGTTATATTCTCAATTTAATTTACAGAGCAATCCCTGCAAAGTTTTTAGGTTAACTATAGAAGAGACTAGGATTAGTGAGTCACACTAGCAAGACTCGCAAAAGGGGGCGTGGCATCACGATGGTGGCTCTACATCGTGATGTTGGTCAGCCATCACGATGATATCGTCCATCGGCACAACCCTACTCCAATACCTTGAGTTTGTTGTCCTTAAGCCATTTTGCCACAACTTTTGAGGTATGCTTGGGTTCGTTGTCCATTTGGAAGACCCATTTGCGACAGAGCTTTAACTTCCTGGCTGATGTCTTGATTATTTCAACATAATTTTCCTTCCTCATAATGCCATCTATTGTGAAGTGCACCACTCCCTCCTGCAGCAAAGCACCCCATAACATGATGCTGGCACCCACATGCTTCATGGTTGGGATGGTGTTCTTCGGCTTGCAAGCCTCACCCTTTTTCTTTCAAACATAACGATGGTAATTATGGCCAAACAGTTATATTTTAGTTTAATTAGACCAGAGGACACTTCTCCAAAAAGCTAGATCTTTGTCTCCATGTGCACTTGCAAACTGTAATCTGGCTTTATGGCAGTTTTGGAGCAGTAGCTTCTTCCTTGCCGAGCAGCCTTTCTGGTTATGTCGATATAGGACTTTTTTTTACAGTGGATATAGATACTTGTCTATCTGTTTCCTCCAGCATATTCATAAGGTCCTTTGCCGTAGAGTTCATACTTGTGTACTATTGTTTGTACAGATGAACGTGGTACCTTCAGGCATTTGGAAATGGCTCCCAAAGATGTACCAGACTTGTGGATCTCCATAATTTTCATGGCTAATTTCTTTTAATTTTCGCATGACATCAAGCAAAGAGGCACTGAGTTTGAAGGTAGGCCTTAAAATACATCCACAGATACACCTCCAATTCAGTACACATCCTATCAGAAGCTAATTGGCTAAAGGCTTGACATAATTTCCTGAAATTGTCCAAGCTGCTTAAAGGCACAGTTAACTTAGTGTATGTAAACTTCTGACCCACTGGAATTGTGATTTGTCAATTTAAAGTGAAACAATCTGTCTGTAAACAATTGTTGGAAAAATTACTTGTGTCATGCACAAAGCAGATGTCCAAATTTACTTGCCAAAACTATAGTTTGCTAATATTAAATCTGTGGAGTGGGTAAAAAACAAGTTAATGACTTCAACCTAAGTGTATGTAAACTACTGACTTCAACTGTAAGAGAAACAGAAAACAGAGCTGAAAACGTTCCAAGCTGTGTTGTGTTAGGTTTGATGCTTATTTATGGAAAAGATCAGCCAGAATATTCTGCTAAACATCAAATTTTGAATTCAATTGAAGAAAGTCATATGGATTTAGAATAGAGGTTGGCTGATATAGCCTTGATCACCTGCATGGATTATCACAGACTGACCATCATGTAACATTCATAAATCAGAGGAACTTTTATCCAGCTGACAGATCAAGCACTTTGGTTAAGAGGTAGATTTTTTGAGTCAGTGGCGGCTGGTCCATAGAGGCGCTGGGACACTGCCCCACCTAGTAAAAGTGGGTTTTTATTTTTTTTAAATAAACATTTTTAAAGTAATTTTTTTAAACTTATTTTAAGTATGTGTGCATTTAAAATGCCTAATAGCGTGTCATATATAAAATATAAAATCATTACGTGGGGGAAAATTAGCTTCCTTTTCATCCCTTCTCTCGCTGGAGCAGTGCCAACCAATGCGGACACAACAGTCACATGTGCAAAAGAAATTTAGCTAATCAGAGGCCTCGATATTATGGCCTGATGGGCGCTGAGAGAAGCACCCCAGTCGGTACTTTTGACAGTCACATTCCCTCTCACCATCGTCTTATTGGACGACTGACAGTCTCTGCCAATAGATTGTAACACTGTAGCAATGATGAACGTGGACCCAGGAGCAGGATCTCAGCTGCCCAGTCTGCCCCCAAATTCAATAAGATCTCTTCAGCAAAATCCATTTGAGAGGAATACTTTGGTGAAGCAACTATGGGTAAAAGAGCTTGGCCCAGATAAACCTGACATAAAAATAAAACAACAGGCTAGCGAAAAGGTCAAAAGGTACACACAATGCTTCTCCTGTACTAGGTACAGCAGAAAGGCTTGGCTAGCTGGATGTAGTCATGCAAATGCCTTATTTTGCTTTCTATGTCTACTTTTTAAAATGACAGGGACAGACGGAACATGGACTGTTTTAGGATTAAGGGACCTAAAACATTTATCAGAGGATGAAGAAACATGAGTCTACAAGAGCACATATGGACAATAGTGTCAAGCTAGCAATCCTTGGCAAAGTCAACATAGCTACGCAACTGGATGAAGGCCACAGAATCATTAAGCAAGTAAGAAAGCATTTACATTTATGCATTTGGCAGAATGCATAATGCACAATGAAGAGATGGATAAGAATAGGCACATTTTATCAAAGCCAGCCTAACTCTGACTTCAATAATAGTCATTGAGAAGTTTGCCACTCAGAAGGGCAAAATTCCTGTATAAATAAGATGTCTGTTTCACATGCACACACATACATACACACACGTTTGTAAAAATGTAATTTTTGTAATATTGGCATTAAATAATATAAATAATTCAGTGTAAAACGCAATTTACTCTGCCTCCATAACAAAAAAACGAGAGCGTGCGTTTTCCCACACGCATTGGCTCAGACACCCACCTGAACATTTGGGCACCAGACGCCACTGTTTTGAGCGCTCGCCAGGAAGAAAAGAAAAAAAATGCTGGATATGAGTTTTGTGAATTACATCTGTTTAAAAGTGATATCCACATATTTGCAGATGGTATATCATAAGTTTTATTGATATTTGCCTTTTTTTATCATTAGACAAGACAGTTTAAAATTATAGGGGACATTTAAGGAGAGAGAGGGAGAATGAAACTGCGAGCACTTCAACATTATGAGCTCGTACGCATCTGTCACGGCTTTGATATATGGGACCAGTTAAATGAGGAGTGCACACACTTTCTATTATTGTAAGAACACAATGGCATGTCACAACAAAACAAACTGTGATTAGTTGTTTACATGTCTCAGACAGCTCCTTCACATGCAAGCAGGTGATTCTGGCCAGCTTCGTGGCTTAAGGAACCAATCGGCCAATGAGAATATGTATCGGCATCTGAATATCGGCCTCTGCAATATATTGGTCAAACACTAGTTTGGAGCAACATAAGAAAATTTACATTTTTATTCTTGGATGGCCTTTTCTTTAAGACTCTGTACACATAGGCAAAAAAGAAGGGAGCTCTGAAAATGCTAAATTATCTGAGCAGTCATCAGGGTCCTCGCTGTTTAAGCTCCAAATCTCAAAAATGTGCTTACTCGCCCAGCCTGAACTGCACAACCAAGAAGTCCCTGATGTGTTTTTAATTTGATTGCTGCATTAAATATCCATGGCCCCATATTGTGAAAATCTAAAAGAGGGGAGAACATGAAAACGACTGACATATACAGACAAGACACACAGGCTCTCAATGTGTGACTCATTACAGTCTGGCTTTGGGAGAGCAGGAAAGATTGAACTGGGGATTGACTGTTTTCTTATTTCTGCCAAAGCACTTGCCTCTCTGTCACCTCCCAAGCCATTATGCTGATGTTCATGCTATTTATTCTACTGCCTGGTAACAGCTCTCAGGAGGTGCCATGTTTGTCTTCATAAAGTCAAAGTGCTTTTGTCTGTTTGCAGCACATTTTAATAAAAACTAGTACTTCTGTAGTAGTGTACTGCTGACATAATCTTTCTCTCTCATTCATTCTCGCTCTCTCTCTCTCTCATTCTCCCGCTCTCTCATTCTCCCTCTCTCTCTCTCTCTCTCCACATAACCTGTCTGGACCCGTTATACCCCTTGGCAAATGTACGAACATGAACACGCGCACACACACCAATCTGATCTAATCCAAATGGAGTGGTGAGTATTTCTAACCTCTGATAATGAATGTAATTTTATTTTTATCCCTGGGACCTTCCATGAGCTGTGCCTGAGAGCATAAGCTTGGTAGATGTGTCTGACTGACTCTCTTTCCATACATGCACAAACGCACGTGCGCAGGGTGTCACTTGCTCTCTCAGTACTGGGCCATTCGGCACAGACATTATTTACATGTATTCACAAACCTATTTCTGGGACTTTTGAAAACAGAGCTCCTGATATAGAGAGCGATCAATGTTTTAAAATAAGATTATTTCTGGTTTCTCACATTGTCTGCTGGTTCTGTATTGTGAGATTGTGTGTAGGCAGATGAGATATGGGGAGACTTAAAGATCCTTGTCCCTGCCAGCTTTCAAACAATGCTGCTTTTGTAGGAGAACCAAAGTGCATTGCAGGTCTGAAATTTAAAGAGATGGTTACCCAAAAATGAAAATTCACTCATCATTTACTCACCCTCATATCATCCCAGATGTGTACGATTTTCTTTCTCCTGCAGAACACAAAGATTTTTTGAAAAATATCTCAGCTCTGTAGGTCCATTCAATGCAAATTAATTTTAACCAGAACTTCCTAGTGCTTGACCATGCACAGAGCGCTAGATGGTGCTATAGGAATTGTAATCGAACTTGAAATCTTGATCGCCAAAGAGACTTCTGTTAAGATGTACAGTGAAAACCAAATTTACAGAAATGGCTAAATATATATATATTTATTACATAAACTGGCAGCCAAAAGTTTGGAATAATGTAAAGATTTTGCTGTTTCGGAAGGAAATTGGTACTTTAATTCACCAAAGTGGCATTCTACAGATCACAAAGTATAGTCAAGACATTCCTGATGTAGAACACAGCACCATCACCATTTAAGAGAAGTCATTTTTTATCAAATTAAGACATATCCCATTTCCAGCAGCCATCACTCCAACACCTTAACCTGGACCAATAATTCTAAATAGACCATTTGATACTAGAAAATCACTTGCCATTATATCAAACACCGCTGTAAGCTATTTGGTTCTTTAAATGAAGCTTAACTAAACAAGAGGACAAGTACATCAGAGTCTCTAGTTTGAGAAATAGATGCCTCACATGTGCTCAGCTTACAGCTTCATTGAATTCTACCTGCTCAACACCAGTTTCATGTACAACAGTAAAGAGAAGACTCAGGGATGCAGGCCTTATGGGAAGAGTTGCAAAAAAAAGCCACTTTTGAAACAGAAAAAGAAAATGTTAGAGTGGGCAAAGAAACAGACATTGGACAACAGATAATTGGCGTGTTATGGATCTTAACCCCATTGAGTTTTGTGGGATCAGCTAGACTGTAAGGTGCGTGAGAAGTGCCCCACAAGACAGCCACATCAATGTCAAGTGCTACAGGAAGTGTGGGGTGAAATGTCATCGGAGTATCTGGACAAACTGACAGCTAGAATGCCAAGGATCTGCAAAGTTGTCATTGCTGCACGTGGAGGATTTTTTGATGAGAATCCTTCGAAGTAGTTTAAGAAGTTCGGAATGCGTGCGTGCGTGCGTGCGTGGTGAGCGGTAGTGTAGCGGTTAGCGTGCTGCGCTATGAACCTGGCGACCCGAGTTCGATTCCTGCTCATGGCCAACACCAGTGACGATTATCTGAACCGGTCCTGGGTCAACCCTAGATTGACTCAGCCTAAAATGAGTACCTGGTGTGTAAACATCACCACTGGGGAGACAAAGGCGGTCGGGCGTGGTGCTGGCCACCCACTCCCTTGTGTACTGTTCTGGCCTTCATAGGTGCTCGTTAACAGCACTTGCCCCTACAGTCTGTTAAGGCTAAATGGGGGATCTTTGTTTTGTTTGTGTATATATATATATATATATATATATATATATATATATATATATATATATATATATATATATATATATATATATATATATATATATATAAAATATTTAGCTTTGGACAATATTTTTAAGCCATGATATATGGCAGTGAAAATTTTGGCAGGGCAAGTAAAGGTCTGAAGCACTGGCCCGACCACAAAATCCTTAGCGTTGAGCCCTGAAATTATTATTATCAGTTACAATGACTCTTAAAGGAGTGAAAACAATATTAATATTACTTTTACTCATGTAAAATCTTAAAACAATTTTGTAAAGGTGATGTATAATGAAAAGGAATACATAGCACAGTGTTGCTCTTTTCCTCCCCAGTGCTTTTTGGCATATCAGGGCTGCCTACTGTTTGAGAGGTTCGACTTGACTTCAACTGTAATGCTTTAAACTAGAAAATTCTCACCAGAATTGAAATTGGTCACATCAGTTTTGAGGTCTGCGCTTCAAAATATTGGTTGTTGCACGCACGTGCCAGAGAGAAGAGCATATCATGATCGCGAGCTGGTTCCGTTACACTCAAGTGCAGATGAGCAGCCTTTAGCTGATTGCGAGATTATCATTCAAATCTGCCTCGGCAGTCCTAAATTAGCTATCACTTGGGCGGCTGCTGAAATATATTCAATGGGAGAACCATGGCATTGTTCTTTCCCTGCTGTACACAACCCAGTCCGAATAGACCCGTGACCCACCAGTTGAGAAACACTGCTTTAACACACACACACACACACACTTATGTCAGAGCCCATCGCCTCACTTCTCTCTGACATTTTCTCCACTGCAGCTGTGTGTGTGTGTGTGTGTGTGTGTGTGTGTGTGTGTGTGTGTGTGTGTGTGTGTGTGGTGCAAGTTGATGAGTCTGACAGGCAGTCGAGGAGGAAAGGAGATGCACACGTGCAGCTGAGATTCTCTGTCCAGTTGCATTTTTCTTCTCAATAATGTAGATAAGCAAATGAACATGGTATGAAAACCGTACATTTTTATACTGTGGTATACTGCTGCAACCCTACTAGGGACCAGAATATAGAAACTTGTCTGTGTACTCTTTTGACAAGGCACAATACACCACCAAGAACAACCTAGTAACCACCCAGCACAGACTACTTCTTTTGCTGCTCCCATTAGGGGTCGCCACAGCAGAACATCCATGATCCGCATATATAACTTGGCACAGGTTTTACGCCGGATGCCCTTCTTGAAGCAGCCCCCAGTGGCTGGGGGACTTTCACTCACACCTACGGGGCAATTTAGAGTCTCCAATTCACTTAACCTGCATGTTTTTGGACTTGTGGGGGAAACCGGATTAGCTGGAGGAAACCTGCGCAAACACAGGGAGAACATCCACGGCAAACTCCACGCAAAAGGCCCAACCACCCAGCACAGACTAGCTATCAAAAATCAACACCCTGGCAACACCCCAGAACTCCCTGTTTTGCACATGCATCACTTGATTGAGGAAAAGGCGAGGAGGCTGAGGAAGACATTGATGCCTTTTCATTCGTTCTTTTCAGTCTGTAAAAAGAGAAGATTGAAAGGCCAGATTAGTGTCTTTCTCCAGTTTCAGATCAGCATAAAGCCAAATTACAAACACACACATACATATCGTTCAGCAGGATTCAAAGGTCAGATACAAAGATAATCTACAGAGGGAGGGAGTTAGCCAGATGAATAGTGGATGAAGGAGGTCATGGAGGATTGTAGTTAGTCACTTTATACTGCTCTAGTTCTCTTCGTTCAGTGTGTTATTCTACTGTGATTATATGGATGGGACTTTGAGGACGCAAAGCTATTTTAAACAATTACACACTCACGGAGTGCTGAAAGTAGAACAAGCTCTCTCTGTCTCCCTCAGAAACACACACATTTTCACATATTCGCTAGAGATGTGAATCTTCACTGGCCTCACGATTCGATTCGATTATGATTCAAAGGGTAACGATTCGATTATAAAACGATTCTCGATGCATCTTGTCCTTCAATTTCTTTCTTTTTCAGTTTCTTTAAAAAAAACAAAATTTACACCATTTTTTCCCTTTCAACTTTTTATTTAACAGCCGTTTTAAAATATCAGAACGAGCCACATTACATAAACTGGCATTTTACATTCAGTATGAGCTGTGACCAAAATATGGAACATCCACAAGATTAAATAAATGCTTCTACAGTTTAAAAGTTATTCCGTTTCTTTCTTTCTTTCGAACCTTATAAAAAATATCTTAAAAGCACAAGAAAAAAAAAATGGTTCTCTATCAAAACACACTGAATACGATTACTTCAACTGATAATTTTTTTATTTTTGTTTAAGCATTGTAAATCATTTAGAAGTATTTGATTATTCTTTAAAATTAAATTATGCCATGCTATTCATTTGAATTTTTAACCACTGGTCCAGGATATATCAGCTTCTATAAGAGTGCAGCTGTCAGCTTCTCCTCTTCTCACCTGCACAGGTGATGGTAAAGCGGTTTAAATAGCACAGTTGCTGCTTCATAAATGTATCAAGCACCTTGTATGCACTGTTCCATCGGTTTGCTCTGCGAGTAGATCACACGACCCTGTCGCAAAAGCTACGATGGATTTCAAACCTTTATCATCAGGTGTGCACACTGTCTTGACAAGCAAGTAACCAGCAATGACCGGAAATAAAGCAAAAGCCAATGAAATGGAGATTGCGCAAGAGTAGAGAACGGCATCGGGGAAAAAATAAAATAATTAAATGAAAACATCACCAACATCTCCCGAACTGTTGCCTAGTTTTCCCTATTGTGTCCAAATCGGTGCAATAATTGGTGAGAGTCTCTCTCACCCATTGCTATGGCGTGGGTTTGTGAAAGAATTTCGGGCACCTATGTACATGTGTTTGATACAGTTGGTCTGCAAACGGCAGTGTTTGTGCACTTGACTTTAGTGTATGCACTTAACTCGTGTCTTTGTTTTCACATCTGTCTTTGGCGAGCACTACTGCTCTGCCGTGATTTAAACTGAACTCGGAATCGATTCTGATTCTTTTGATAATCGATTCAGAATCATTTGAGTATGATTTTTTTCCCCACACACCTAATATACTGTACACACACACTCTATCTTTAAACTTCTTATTTCCGCCATTGTCAAGGGGAGGGTCCACATAATAGACAGATCTTATAATATTCTGCATTGATACTTTTAACGATAAGTTATTTGTGGCAGCTATAATTGTAATCTTGATTATTTATTCAATTCGACTAATTGTGCAGCCCTACTGCAGACTATACATATACAAGAGACCACAGTTTGTCGGATTTACTATTTATAGGTATGTGTTTGAGTATTAACATTTGTTTTATTCTATAAAGTACTGATAACATTTCTTCCAAATTCCAAATATAAATATTGTCATTTAGAGCATTTATTTGCAGAAAATGAGAACTGGTCAAAATAACAAAAAAAGATGCAGTGTTTTCAGACCTCGAATAATGCAAAGAAAACCAGCTCATATTCATTTTTAAGCAACACAATATTAATGTTGTAACATAGGAACAGTTCAGAAATACATTTTTGGTGGAATAACCCTGATTTCCAATCACAGCTTTCATTCATTTGGCATGCGGTGGTGAAGTGATGTACAGTTCCAGTACAGTGTGCCAAACCATATTAGTATCATGCATCCTCTACCATCTAGCACTCAGAAACAACCTGCAAGATCAATAGTTGCACTGTGCAAATTGCATTCAGCTGCAATTGTTTTGTTTGTGTTTGCATCATTACTTGATTTGCATAATATCTTTATTAAATCAGATGCTAAAATAACAAAAAGTTTCTATCCTTCTAATACACAAACCCGCCCTGAAGGGAAAGAGCTGTAATCAGGCTCCTGGAGAACCTGTGTGATAGTGTGTTGTGTATGTGTTCATCAAGTTCTTTGAGAATAGTTCAGAAAGAAACTTGGTTTAGTTTAAATCTGTAAAGCACAGAAAGCAAAATTATTTTATCATAGATGAGAGAAAAGTAGAAAAGAAAACCAGTAGAGCGCAATTCTCCTCTCACACAGCGATTCCCCCTCTCAGCATAAGGGCTTCAGTGATAGAGCCTCTGCTTAAAACTTTAGACATTTCGACTCTGAAATACAAAGAAGTGAACGAGTCCTGAACAATGATTTTCTCGCTCTCATTTTCCCCTCACTCTCTTTTTCATCTCTCTGTAGAGAGACCCGCCAGACTGATCTTCAATCTTACCTCCTGCTTGTAGGGATACTTGCGGGTTAAGCCCTGGGCTAAACTCTACTCTTCCACACAGTTTTGGACCTCTTTTCTGCACTAACAGGGGAGAACAGGTTTAGCAGAGAAGGACAGATGAGAGACTGAGAAGACAGCGAGTTAATTTAAGAGAGTGTGCATGTGGAAAAGAGTCAGAAAAAGACAGGAGGCGGCAGGTAAGGTAGGTGAAAAAAAAGTGTATTAAGCAGAGGAGGAGAGCTGGACGGAGCGTTTGGCTGTTAGTAGAACTCAAATAAAACCATCTCTCCTTCCCTGTGCTCTCTCACTCATTCTTTGTACCAACCTTAATTACCTCGCTCAGGAATGGCAAATAAGTAAACAGCACTTAAACAGCTAGCTGGGAGAAATTGAGAGATTTAACAGAATGTGGATTGAGAAAGTTGGTATGCTGCTTTTACATAGAAGGAATTGGAAAATAACACAACATTAGCAAAACAATAAAATCATAGCAGTCGACTGATATGGATTGTTCAATGCCTGATGCAGATATCTAGAGAGCAGGGTGGTCAATAGCCAAAATAATGCCAATATTAACCATATAGGCCTACAGCAATAAAGTGCAACATTTCCAGCCTAATTTTTCAGTCATCTAGGTTCAATAAGTATTTTTCTCAATCATGTTGTCCACAGGGATTTCATTAAATTCTTCATAAAAGAGTCATGAACCGAACCGAACCAATCCAACCAGCGCCGACGTAAACCACCTCATTACAAACTTTGATTTGAAGTGAAAAGGTATTTGAAAAAAGACTAAGGTACAAGACTGTGTACTTAATGTCTTTAAAAGGGAATTAACTACATTTCAGAATGACATTGTCGAATTTGAAATGATAAAAAAATATTGATTTAAAGTTGTTGAATATATGATTAAGTATAGAAACAATATATTTAAAATGTATTGCAAAATATGCAGATATTTGAAAATACAAAATTAATTTGAGCGACTCTATTGTGTCATTCAAAGTGCATCATGGTAGTGGCATTAAGTTTGTTTGGCTCGCTTTGTTGGCCGTGATTCTATGATTGGTGAAACTTTCACAGCTGGACTATGGATAATGTAGTTCTTCACCAGAATTCTGCTATTAAACACAACTTTTAAACAATGATGTTGAAATAATGCAGACTGATGGCTTCAAAAGAGGGACATGCCATCATTTAACAACCTCAAATGAGCAAATGAGACATAAGCCAACATAAAATTGCATTTATCATTTAACGAAATTAAATGGAATTCTATTATATTGCTGTCATACAAGCACTCGTCCCAACTGTTAATTGTACTAACTCATTAAAACTGAAACTTTTTCCTTAGGATAAATGGCTTTTGTTTTTGTTTTCCTCATTTGTAAATCACTTTGGTTAAAAGAATCTGCATGTAAATCTAAAATGTGAATTTCTCACAATATTTACTCAAAACTCATTCAAGCATTGCGATTAATCGCTCTGCCTGATATATTGGTGTGCCACCTATTTTTAACCTTCCTATTGTGTTCTGGTCATTTTTGACCCGGGAGAGGTAGAAGACATATTTTAAATATCACAGTTTTTAAGTACGGAAACAAAAATGTATGACTTTGTAAAGGCTATCAAAACACACATAATAAGTACCAACACAAACATGACAGATGTAACAAATATTTTTAAAAAAAAGAAAAAAAAAAAAAGGTACTACTGTCTAAATGTTAGACTAATAGTCACATTAGTCTAAATGGGGCTTGAAAGAGGAAATTGTCCACATTTTACACAGTAGCCATCTGATGCCGAACCAGCTTGCAGCATACTCATGCATCAACGTTCAGCAGTTCATGCAAGTAAATACAATAGATTTAGCTGAAAAACATAGTAAAGTATTCATGCACCGTTATCCCTGATGTTGTTTTAACACAAATAAATGAGGTACAATAAACATAGATCCTAACATATCCATTAAGTAAGTGTTTTGAGTTAAGAGGATGATTTTAATGTTCTCTAATTCTACTGGAATTTTTAAATTCAATAAATGTATCTGAGCTTGTTTTAGTCCATTCTCATTGAATCAAGCATGGCATTACCAAGGGTGCCAAAAATATTGGCATATATTCAAATATTTAAGCTCATAAAAAAAAAAAAAAATTTACTAATATTTAAATGAAGGCAATTAATGATAAAGATTATTTTTTATTTTTTCATGAGAGAGATAGAGCTAGAGATTAGATAGATAGATTAGATAGATATACACACATTTATATTTATTTTCACAGTAAGCCACATTCTCACAATATCCCGCTTTTCTGGTGTCCATCTGAACGTACCGAGTGACAGAACCGTTTGCTCAACAAATGTAATAAACTTGTGTCCACACTCAATAGCGCAACCCAGCGCATTCTGTTATAACTGCCAGTTTTAGTTTGTGTGTTCAGGATTTAACATGCATCTCACTAATATATATATATATATATATATATATATATATAAAACTTTGCAAAATCAAATAGTATTTTTACTATTCTAATAATCATAGCAGAACGAATATTCGAATATTTGACTACTCGTGCACATCCCAAGTAAATATGAGCAAAGAAGGCTGTGAAACAACATCTGAATTGTTTAGCCTTTTGATCTTTCATTCAAAAAAATTCACAAAAATCTATCCTTTAATTGAAGTAAAACAATTGAAACGGGAGAAATATCTCATTATTAAAGGTGGGGTATGTGATTTGCAAAACGGCCGGCAGATTTTGAAAATACACAACTCTAAGGTCCTACCTTCTCTCCTCCAACGCTGGCCCTGACTCCACCCATTCGAAAAACATGGACGCGCAATCATGCACGAGCGAAAACTCAGATGCGCAGTGTTCTAGCAGTGTTCTAGACTCACTAATCAAACAGTGCATTCACCTGTCAGACAATTTTTCAGAGCAAATTGTTGACACAGCAGGAGGAGGGGTTCGCATACCACTCTTGAAAGGTGTAGAGCTGATTTTCTCATAACTGTAAAAAAAAAAGAACATAGCCAGCCCTGGCGTCTGTACAGCGGTCTTCTATTCAAAACAGGATTCATAGAAATGTGGAACAACCCCACTAGCACTATAAAAGCTCTATTCTCTATACATAAATACAATCGCTTCCTGTTACTGGGTCACGAGCTTTGAGTATGCGCACGAACGGGACACGCGCGCCAGGGTGGTGGGGGGAGGGGCATGGTACGACCGTTTGATTGACACATTTTCTGTCCAATGATTCTAGATGGTCTTGAAAATGATTGGCTGGAGTTTTTCGAGTCCTGCCCGTTCCACAGATGATTAAATTGCTTAATTTTCATTTCAGTGCTTCTAATTTACAGCCAGTAAGTGGGTTAGGAATAGGATTTCAAGTTATTTTGAAAAAATGGTCAAAAAAGAAAATCACATACCCCACCTTTAAATAAATATTTTTCTCCATAACGCATTTTGCCTGAGTGTTACCTTTTTTGGAGTTTATTTATGTTATTTGAACAGTTAAATTAAAACAGTTTTTTATTGTCTCAAAACTTCTTTATAATATATATATATATATATAATATAACTTGAGTCAAAGCAAAGATAAGTTATTTTGAGTAAACCAAACTTTTTTTTTCCTAGGAAACATTTAACTTTTTTCAATACGATTTTTCAATGAACTTCTCCGGGCTTACAGTGTGTTGTATACTTGAGTTGTACTGATTTTAAGTTGGAAAAGAATATGTTGGTTTTATATCTTTTGACCACCACGTTGTATTGAACAGTTATGAGTAAGAAGAAATTCATTCAAATTACTAGTAATTCTCACATTAGATTTTAATATAAATTGTATTTTTTTAATTATATTTAGATAAAAGTTCACAGAAATGTTGATAAAAATAAGATGTCTTTACATGTATCACACAAGTTAATGTATAATTTGAAATATCAAAGTATTTCTACATTTTATTATTTCTAAAAATAAAATGGCATTTTAATGAATTTTATATTTGTTGGTTAACATGCCATCTTTTTAACTTTAACTTTTAACTTTAACGCATTTGGCAGATGCTTTTATCCAAAGCGACTTACAGTGCACTTATTACAGGGACAATCCCCCCGGAGCAACCTGGAGTTAAGTGCCTTGCTCAAGGACACAATGGTGGTGGCTGTGGGGATCGAACCAACGACCTTCTGATTAACAGTTGTGTGCATTAGCCTACTGCGCCACCACCACTCACTTTTAAGTGTATGAACAGTTAAGAACTTGTTAAATGACTTACAATATAGTTTTAGATGAAAACCATTGGATTATGAATGATTTATGAATGCAAAAGGTGTATGCAGATTCTGAATGCAATAGGAAGGTTAATATGGGAACAGATTTGTAATCTGCACTGTACATATCAGATATCTATAAGAATTGCACTATGTATGTGTATATCTATGTATGTGTGTGTCTGTGTTTATATATGTATGTGCATAATAATTTTTTATTATTATCTATGTCTTGCTGCTGTTTTTGTATTGTTTTTTGTATTGCTGTGCACTAGAAGCTCCTGTCACCGACACAAATTCCTTGTATGTGTAAGCATACTTGCAATAAAGCTGATTCTGAATAAAAACAACACAACCAGCTACTGTAGCTAATATAGCCAATCAAGATGTAATGCTATTGAATCAATCTTAGTCATTTTATGAGGTATATAATAATTGCACCTTTTTCACTTTTTAAAAATTGCAGTCACTTAGCAAAGATTACTGGCTTCGTACCATCACTCATAACACGTTAGCAGAATCAAAGCAGTGTTACTTTGAAGAGCTAAAATTCGAAATCTCTTACAGTGACTGCAGAATTCTGCGTGAAAGCAAATACCGCAGGTCTTTCCTACTACGCTTCCGCAAAGTTCCCTAAAGATTACAGCACTCTTCCCCCACCTCAAAATCAAAGGTTGGAGGAGAGAGAGAGAAGAGGGGAGGGAGAGGAGAGGAGAGGGAAAGGTAAGTGGTGTAGGTTTGTCTTATCAGGGGAAAACAGGCAGGGATATCTCTGATGCCTCAGGGTGAAGCTGCTGCCATTTCACCAAGAGTAAAAGAGAGTGTGAGAGGTAGAGGGGGGGGTGGGTTGAGCCACACACAGGCAGGACCCACTGTACCCTTTCCTGTGCCCATCTAACATAATGAATAACATTTTGGCTGCATGAAAATCACTGGCCCCACCTCACACCCCACCTCATCTGTCAAATTAAGCCTCAAAATGTCAGATGTGCATCAATATCACTGTAAGTATGTCTATGTGATGCATGGATGCAAGTGTTGAGGGTATTATTATGTGTACACACACACACACACACACACACACACACACACACACACAAAGGAAGTGACTGTCTCAGGGATCAGAACAGTCAGTAGAAATGTCAACAGTTTATCAGAAATTATATCACACTTTACAATCTCCATGATATTTATGATCATCAGCCACTCTATGGAAGGTCATTGTTCACACTTTTTAAAAGGTCAGTTCACAGGAAAAGTAACCTATCTAAAATTTGAAAAAAAATCTGTTTTATTTGTATTACATGTGGCATCTTTCACTAGTTCTTTTTGTATACACAGTCATTTTCATTTCTCTGGCTTTCCTTTTCTAGCTTTTGTGATGTCTATTTCTATTTTATTTGGAGCATGCAGAATCAACATTTTAATGCCCACAATTTCAGCTACATACTGCATTCTGCATTTGCTAAATAAACCTTAATTTAACCTTGATTTGACTTCATTTGATCTGTTACTTCATATTCTGTCCCTATAGGTTGAAAAAAAAAAAAAAAAGTGGTCATCTATCAGTTCATCTATTTAAAAGGACAAATATACACCAGGTCATTCATCTGGCCACCAAAAGAGAGTAATAGAAATTGTTTATGAGATGATGGGAAACATTCAGAACAGACTCCTGCACCATCCGGGATAAATTTTTTTGGCTATTTCTAGTTTTTTTTGCTAAGGACGTTTTTTTGTTGTGAACAGAAGTATTATTTATCGATTACTGCATCACAGGTATCCAGACACAGTGTTTCCCCTTCCAGAAGATGCGCAAGTAAATCCGCTCTATCTTCCTCTATCGCTTGTGCAGCTGTCAGCAGCGTGTCGAGCAGTTGTTGAGTTTAGTGCGAGCGTGCGCAGTGAGGGCGCAGTTTGTCCCATAGTTACTGAACTTAAGATGTTATAGATGTATAAACCTTTCTAAACCTGTTAATTTGACATTCAAATGGTGTTAAACTGTGTCTCCGTTTGTTGTAAAATTTGTGATGTTTTAGTGCCCCCCCACCCATCCCATATGAGCCGTGAAAGGGGGGAAAATGCACTCCAAAATAATGTTAATATGACACGGGAAGGTTCAATAATATTCACGAGGAAAACGGCAATTCATTGGTCCATGAGATGTTGTGATCCCCTGCCATCCTGTGTTGCCACATGAAATTAAGTAAGTTTGATACGCGTTTTATGCGGTGACGTCACTGCGTGTATTTGTGTGTGTGGTGGGATCTCTTTTACAGTGTAGAAAGAGCACAACTGTATGGGGCTGGCAAGCGTTAAATTGTGTCAAGAATCTTTAATTATCCTTGTGAAATATAATAGTGGCGCTCATAATTTAGCAGTGCCACTGCAAAATGCACATAGGGGAAACAGTGAGAGCAGTATGGTCATGCCAAGCAGACAGTCCATCTGATGGAACTTATGCCAGGCAAAGTGATGGAGTAATCTGCTGCCAAGATCAGCCACACACATATCTACACACAACACTGTGAGCACCCCACCCTACTCTGAGCAAAATCACTTAGGTCTCATCATATCTCAGTACATCCAATGTGCAATATGGCTAACCAAGTGTCCAGTCATAATTTCCCCCTTACTGCAAGTATAATAACCATTTAAATATAAACAACAATATTTTAAATCACAGATGAGTTTACTTGTAGTTCAGTTTTCTTGAACCAAATAAGTACATTTAATTAGAAAAAGTATGTAAACCAATTAGGGCTGAAACGATCAGTCGTCGTTTTCGACAATTTCAATTGTCGAATAGTCGCTTAATCTCATTTAAAGCAACATGAGATAATTTGAAACGCTAATGATGATGCAGGAGTGCAGCACTTCAGCTCACGCTTGATTGAGGAGAGGAAGAAAGCACAGCTTACAGTCCAGATGCACTGTAAACTTTCCAAACAGATTAGGGTGATGTGCATTGCCAAGTAAATGTAAATTTTGTAAATGCAACGACTGAATTGTTCAGTTTAAGGGGGTACCAAACTGCGAATCCTGAACAAAACAGTTTGGTGAATACATGTTTACACATTAGCTTCTACTCAGCTGACAAGCAATGAAAGTAGCTACGTGGTTAGAATTTTTTTTTAACGTTTTTAATTTACTATCCAGCATTGCATCTCACCAACTAGGTAACAACATAACGTGCAATCAACACTCAACAGACACAATCCACCACCGCACCGTCGTCTGCTGAGCTGCAAAAAGTTGCTCTGATGTTTACCTTTCAATCTGCTATGTTACTGACTGCACTAACAAACTATAGCTGGTTAAAAGAGCAAACAGATGTGATAAGCATGAGAGACATGGTTTTAAGGGACAGAGTCAACGTTAAATTAGCTATATTGAAAAGGGACTATGATGGGGTCATTGTTTATTAACTTTCCAGTATGTATTTCACAAACTAGTTAGCAACTTATGAAGACCGCTTACCTCCGCACCGTCTAAAGAACCACCGTCAGCTCAGCTCTGTAAACAATGGAGTCGGAGCGTGCTCTGCTGGGCAAACTACACTATGACACCAATTCTAAATTGCATTTCTGCATTATATGGTAAAGTCAAGTGGTCTGAAAAAAAAAAAAAAAAAAAACTTTTCATATCTGTGCATATCGGAAAACATATTTCGCAGATACCGATATATCTGAGATAGGCTAATATCAGCCAATAATATCGGTCAGGCACTAGTTCAAATAAGGAAGCAGGTTGTATAAATACTCTGACCGCACAGAGATATGCCTGTTTCAGAGTCGCTTGAGTTACGTGAAAAACAGCTAATAAACTGTCTCGTACGGAGATGCTCATCACTCATGGACGCTTGCTGCAGCTAGATTATAACGTGATAGCTCGTGACGTAGTGAATCATAATATGCGTCACAGTGTACATCTTATAGTGAAGAAAATCAGCGATGCGCAGCTCTATTAAGAAGAGAAAGTTTTTTTTTTTAGTTAAAGATGAATCGCCCAAAAAGGACACACACTCTACACGGTTGACCAATCACAACAGACTAGGTCAGCTGAGCAATCAAAGCAGACTGGGCTTTTCTGAAAGGGGGGCTTTAAAGAGACAGGACCTTAATCCGAGTGTTTGAGCTAGAGGATGAAACTAGGTTTAGCAGAAATGTACAGTATGAGAATTTTTTTTTTTTGAACATTAAAGCACGTAAACCTATTCTAGTGGACCCCAAAATAAAATTATGAACCTGTAAATAAGCATAATAATAAACGTTTCATTTCCTCTTCAAAATGGAGCAGCCTCTTTATTGCCCTCTGAGATTATATTTGATTACAGATTACAAATTTCAGCCATCCTCCCTCATTGCCGTCATCTCATTTCTCTTCTTCACATCTCTTAAATAAATCACTCTTATTTTATTACTATTTTCTCCCTCGATATAAACAGCTCATTATCCCCCCCTTCTCATCTTTTCTTTCGCTACTATGCCTCTCTTGACACTGTCATTTTCTCCATCTATCGGAGGTCATCAGAACGGCAGCGTTCAGGTAAACAATAACAGAATCACACTTCCTTCTATTTGCATAATGAGGCCTATTTGACTCCAATTATCGTAACAAGTAGCACCACCCCTAAGCCTCTCATCACCCTCTTAATGAGCGTTAATTATTCCATCTAGACAAACAAGAGACACCTTTAACACCTCCAGTACTCTCACTTTATCCCTTCACTCACCCTCCGATCATCACAGGAGCGAGAATCCAGCCTTATCGATACTGAAAATGGCAATATGAAAAGAAAGAAGAGAATGATAGTCAAATAGTTACACAAAAGTTTAATTGTAATTTCCAAAGCCAATTCCATATGGCTACAACACATCCAGAAGTCTGATAAAAAGCTGATCATTTCTCAGGCGTTGTGAGGGCACATACGTGTTAAATGAACTGCTGGCCAGCAGTCGTTAATGACAGAGAAATTCCTTCCAGCAGCCTGTAAATAGAGCAAGTGAGATTTTTCTTGAAGCAAGCAGAATAAAACAGATGTATGGCATGACTAAATATATTGATATCTCTAGTCATAGCTTCTCTTTTATCTAGTCATCACTGTCTTTATTCTGCTTTGTCTGGCTGACAATTTGCAGCATACTCAAATTCTCTTTTTAATCCTGGCTTTATATTTATATACCTGTCCTTCCCTAATGCAAAAATCTCCTTCACAGGTTTCTCAGTGAATGAATTAAAGGGGCTGTGTGTGTTTGCCTAATTCGTAATACACAAATTCAAAATGTTTCCACCGTACAGCAATGCTCCACTGATCTAATGATTTTCTCCTCCTCTTCATTCTTCCTTTCTGAATCCAACTGAAATCAATCTGCTGAAATGAAAGTTTTCAATTTTAGTATGTTTGCAAAATGGGAGCTTGCTAACTGGTCTTTCTGCCATTTTAATGGAAAAAAAAATTCGGTCTTAGCATACTTTTTCTCGCCAGCTCTGTGAGTTAGAAGTGACAGAACAGCACTAAAATGACTTTGTATGGAAACACAAGATTCTTAAGAAACATTTACCTTAGACTCCTGAATAACAATGCTCTTTTGTTCTGAATTATAGAGCCATCTTGGAACCAGGGCAATCTAAACTGATGACATTTCATTCAATAGTAACTTCTCATAAATTGAAAGGAGAAATATTGAGGGGATATACGAAGAGGGAGAGAGAGAGAGCGAAATCTTTCCCTGGTGAGTTTTATTGTCTTCCTCTGGGTCATTATCTCAATTAAAAACATAGGAGATAATGATCACAGTCATTACTTTCACCCCTCCCCTCGTATATCCCTCATTTCTCTTTGTCAGTGCCAATCTTTAGGGAAATATCTTCTTGGTTATACCTCTTTAAAAAACGATTATTAAAAGTACACACACACACACACACACACACACACACACACACACACACACACACACACACACACACACACACACACACACACACACACACACACACACACACACACACTCTTGAATTTAATCTGTCCATTTTAAGAAACAAAGCAAAAATTCTGTATTTATTGCTTTGCTGGAGAGTTTGTCAGCAAGAAATACCACAAAGGAAGTATGTGTCTGAGTATAAGCATGCCTGAATGCCTGCATGGTGGGTGTGTGTGCATGTTTGTATTTGCGTGTGTTAATGGAGAGAGAAATAGATTAAGGCTTCACAGCCTCCCTAGAGCAAATCATCTCCCCAGTGTCAGCCAACCATCCAACATATGGGCCCCTTACTCGGCTCGCTGACACGGCCAGTGTGTCTGTGTGTGTTTGTGTTGCAGGGCAACTGTGTTTGACAGCCTGATAGTCTGACGGTTTTAAATCACAACTCTGGTTTTGTTACAACTATTCAAACCTAAAGAAGAGCCTTGAAACTCTCAGGGATCTGAAAATGCATTCAGACACTGAAGGGAGAGATGATGAAGATGAAGCAGAGAGATGTTTCACAAGCTTTACTGGGAAGACTCCTTCGGTAAACATCAATCTGCTTTAGTCAATTAAGCTTCCAAAACAACCCAAAGCAACAAAAACATTTATTCCCTGATTTATCCATGGTTGAGTACAGGTGCATTTTCAGACCTTCAATTGCAGATAAATTGCAAATTTGGAGTAACTCAATCACAGATCTGTTCTCACATGCTAGACAACATATAATCTCTTTCTGCCTCTGGCTTCAATTCATCAGCAGCTCTGTAGTATTAACCCTCCTATTGCGTTCAGGTCATTTTGACCCAGGAGAGGTATATGATCATTTTTTTATACCACATAGTTTTGTGTACAGTAACCAAAATGTGTGACTGTCACAACTATCAAAACACACCTTTTTTTCAGATGTTTTGATAAAATGGTTTAAGAGATATAACCATTAAAAAAATTATCTTTTGCATTCACGGGTCAATCAGTTGTGCATCAATTGTGCCTTTACACTTGATATTATGATCATAGGTGAATTACTGACCAGGCCAATTGGGCCAGTGCCCAGGGCTGCAAGGTCTCACGGCCCTTCTACTTTGAAAAAATATTTAATAGAAGCTTGAACATATTTGATACATGACTTTCTAGAGCCTTTAGATCAACATGATAAAAACTTAGCTGAAAAACCTGTTGTATGCTGTGTACTAGATGTTTAATGCCTCCTGGTGAAAGTTTCAATGCTCTTCTGGAAGTAGAAGACCTAGTAATATATTTTCCAAAATGGCTACCTTCACAATGTGATGTACTCGTCTTTTTAATGTGAAATCTTTGCTGATTTTATAATGTAAAATGAACAACAATTATATTTTTACTGACATTTCAAAATGAGTATTTATTGAATTGAAGCCACATATGTTCACTTAAAATTTCATTATTTTATAGACAAATCGTGTTGAAAATGTGTGTACCAAATATTATACAACAGGCTTTTGAGTGGAGGTCGACCGCTATATCGGTTTTGTTGATTTATTGCCACTGATAACGATTTCTGGAACTATCGGTTATTGGCAAAAATCCCCCGAAAATTGGCATTTTCCCCCGTTGTGTCCAGTGATGGGAGCGGCTGGGAAGGGCGTGCTGACATTATAAAGTATGAGAGCAACCTCTAGAGCCCAAATAAAAACTATCACTGATGCCTTATGGTGGTTGTTTAGACACTTGACTGCACATTGAATGCAGCGGAACACTGCACGGAGCTGAACAATGCAGATTTAAAATACAAACAACTAAAAAGGTATGTATACAGTACACGTTGTCATATCATTATAAAGTTATTAATTTCTTGAATAGATGCTGCATCAATAGAGAACACCAGTATATTTGCTGACCAGGCAGAGAGGGCGCAAACATTAAAGCTATCCTCAAGCTGTTCGAACAATGTGACAAAAAACATGCAAGTCCAACCCAAATGTTTAAATCAAATGTATTACCATCTATTTTGCATTAGTTTATATCCAGTCACATTTATGCTTTAGGCAGCTAAATTGCATATTTAAAGATAGTGAGAGATGAGGAAAATATCTTCAAGCAGTCAAGAGAAACGTATAAACAAATCAGAAATGCCTCCGATTTTAATTCATATTTTTATCCTCACAGTAATACCTATTTTTGTCATTTTGATTGGATAATCATGAAGTGATCGGTTTGTGTGTGTGTGTGTTTGTGTGTGTGTGTGTGTGTGTGTGTGTGTGAGAGAGAGAGAGACGAGTTTCTCAATGAGAAGTTAAACGAGTAAATGGGCAAAATACAAACAAAAAACATCACTGAATCTTATAGAAGTGTTAAAAAAAACCACAAGACACTGAAATCCATTTATTTGTTTGCCCTAGTTTCACATTAAAGAACCCATCACCAGAAGTGAAGTGATCATTGTCTTGGTTTTAGGGTAATAAAGAACATTTACCTCACGCTCTTCATGAGAAGAGAAACCCTTTGGCATGTAAAAAGTGCAACTGTAAAGTGCTGTGTATGTACTGTTCATTGTTAGTTGATGTTAATTTCAACATTTACTGAATACATTTTTAAAAATGTTACGTTATATATGACCTGTAATATTTAATTAATATTTTTATTATTTTCAGATGGCAAAGGCTTTAAATAAAGTACCAGTATGGGAGTATTTTACTGAAGTGTAAAATCAACTGGCACGGTTATAATGACAACCACAAACCTCCAAATATTCTTGTGACTATTGTGCAATTCAAAGGACGTATTCTTTGCTTGCAGTCTATATTACACGCGAGGCCACCTTTGATGCGAAGGCTGAAAAACAGTGATGATGAGGATGGTGGTTTAAGTGCTTGATTAGCAAGTGCTGTCTCCAGAGTCATCCTTTAAGATATCATCTAACCCAACACACACAGGTGCACACACACTTGGACTAAGCTGTTGTCCCTCATGTTTGGGATCTTCAACACTAACTTTGTAATTTTGAAACCCCCCACACTCTGACTTTCTGTCTGTCTCTCTTTCCCCCAAAGCCTAATTGTTTGTTGGTGACATGTCCAGTTGCAGACTTGCTGGGATAGTGAAAGCAAAAATAGATGTGAAGGTCAATGTGGGTCCTCAGCTGGAGAGAATGAATAAAAACAGGACACTGCTGGGACAAATGTCTGGTCATTTCATCATGTCTATTGCCTCTGCGGAGAGTGAAAATCAGGTGGCTCACCTTAACTACAGCGCATATATTTGTTTTATTCATTACAAATTACAATTAAGAGTCTTGTCCCCTTAAAACAACTTCAAATACAGAGTAAACTCGATTTTAAAGCTGAAAAAGGCAGAAAGAGTGAGCAAACCCCTTAACAAGGTACATCATATGACTTCTTGGATAAAAAAGCCTAACTTGACAGACAGTAACATTATCATAAGCAACATTTATATGAAATTTGTATTATCATAAGAAATGCAGTGAATTCGTGCAACATATTGCTGTTAATCTTGCCGACTCTCTTGATCTAAACAACTAATTTTACATGTTCAATTACAAATGAATGAGTACATTAAAAACAGAGAAAAAACAGCACGCGAGACGCTTCAGTCAAACAAAATTTGCTTGCATTCATTAATTAGCACATTAAGATCATGCTTTGGATTTTAACAATGCATTGCAGACGTTAATGTAGAATAAACTTTTATGTAAAATACCATATATTAACCTTTTAAAACATTGAATAGCACGTGTTCTTAAATGTAAGAAAATAAAACGCAAGTGTGTGTATAGATGTGTGAAGCGTTTCAAACTCTGCTCATGTCAGAAAACTGTATACCCATAAAAAGAGGTAGACGCAGGCTTCAGTCATCATATTTCTACGCCTCTTAGTAGCCAACTATAGACATGCATCATTTACTATAATACAGCAAGACAACAAGGTGAGCAAACAGCAGTTCTATTATTTATTACGCTTTGGCACAACAAAACCACCCGCCGATGTACCGCGCGCCACATACACGCATCACTTATCACAATAGTGTATGTATTCGTTTATAAATATATCAAGAGTACATTAAGATGTTAAAATGGGTCAAGTGGAACAGGGACCAGAATGAAAACGAATGCAATGAAGTAACTTTGCCTAAATGAAAGCGCACTGTCATTGCGCTTATCAGTAGACGATTAGATTAATCTGTTTATTTATTCTGCGAGACAGTGACTTTATAAGAGTAAACATATAATATTGCAACAAGTTTTGTATGTGCCTAAATGTTTTCTTACCTTCGTGGAGAGACGCGATGAGGACCGCGTGGAGTAACGCCATCCGTATAGCGATCATCTTTGGCTTTCTGAGTTGTAATATATTGTTCGAAAACAACATTATGAATAGTCTAGTTTGATAAGTTGATGAATAACTCAAATAATCCAATGAGAACTCATGAGAGAATGTAATTCTTTGAACAGGAGATTCTCGTTGCGGTCCCTCAAAACCCGTGTCCATAAACCGTCACCAAACGTCAGTCAAAACGACTCAAACAGTTTACTTTAAATGATAAAATCGTATTATAACCCAAGAAAAGTCACTCGTGCTGTTCTTCCGATGTCGTTATTCCTTTGTAAATAAAGTTTAAAACAGAAGTGTAGAGGTCCGGACCGGTGACGGTGTGGCGGGAGTCACACGCCGAAGAACTTCTTCACGCGAATGCGAGCTTGTGGAAAGGAAAAGACGCGCGTCCTATGAATTCGTCTCTTGGCGCACAGTAGCGCAAAACCAAAGGCGGTCGCCGTTGATTCTCTCTGAAATGTTCCCATCGCTCCTAAGACGCTGCTTTTGGGTTGACATTGCGTTGCCTGTTTCGCTTTGCCTAAACGAACTTGGTTACGTAGTTCTCCAGAGACAGAAAGGCCAATAGTCAAGCTGGTACTTCAGCTCAAAGAGAGGAAAGCGCGTGAAGATAAGGCGGAATTGATTGACACGTAAACTAGCCAATGGGGTGTTCAGACAGAACAGGTGCGCTTAAAAGATCAGCCAATCACAAGCAGGAAAACCCCTCATCCCTGCACCCATGCAGGCTGACAACAAACAGATGAGCAAAACCAAATTTTCTGTGGAGGAACACGCACAGTTTACACATGCCGTTCTCATGTTTTTTGAAAGATTAACTACATCTAAATGGTATTGGGTAAACGTTAAGGAAATTTATTGTATGGCTTTGTAGATGTATAGGGGTTTATGTTGTTACAGGCATGTTTGAAGCTAATCATTTTAGGATATATTTTAAGTACGAGAAAAAGTATCAGTGAACCTCAGTGTGACTGATAGCACTGTGGTCAAATGGAGGAGTTATAGCGACCCCTAGTGAGTACTACACGAATAGCTTGTGTCTGTGTGTGGTCTAAGTGGCACAAGCGACACATGGTTTGAAAGGTGTCTTACCATCTTATTTTTCATCTTTAAAACCATGAAATCGATGTCTTCATTTATGAATACATCAACAACAACAAATAATTTGATAATAGATATTTTGAAATGATTTAGGCCTTGGTGAGACCCTTTTTTGGCCTTGAACAGTATCACCATCATCATAGTTTTCACCCATACAGAAATCTGATATATGTATGTCCATGTATGGTTTTCACTGATATAAAAAAGTAACATATTGTACTTCTATATATACGAATTTTTTTAAAATATTACAGAAATTGCCATTTTTATATACCGAATGAAACATTTATTTGGAAAATGCACATATATGCCCAAAATATGTTTAAATATGGCCATATATCATATTCATTTATGGGTGTTCGTATTAGTTTTTATAAACGTCTTTTTTTTTTTCTTTTTTTTTTTTGGTTGAATGCAAAAGTCATTAATTTTAAATGCCAGCTGCCCCTTTGAACACTTTTGTGAATTGCACAGGAGCTGTATTTCCTGCCGTGCTCATTTGTTTCATTGGGAGAGCTGAATATTTCCTGCTCTGTTGAGTGTGTGAATGATGAATGCTGCAAATGAATCCGATGCATTCTGTTTCTTCCTGAGTCTATTTGTCAAGCTCAGCTTTTGGGGATCAATGTTTTTTGTCCCACATTTTTAGGTGCACTGCATTGTGCATGTGCAAAGAAATACAACTGGCCCTCTTCTATCTCTTTCTCAGTTTTATTTGCTCACACAAATACAGACTCGCATATAGACATGCTTTAAATCATCATTGCTTATGTCAGAATTCAAAATTACATAATAACAACTCACTTGAATACGATACCGATACTGATGATCGTTTCTTTATACTTAAAATGATTATAACAAGGAGATTTCTAAAACACTTTTGATCAACAGCAGGCTATTTAACCCTATTTTATTTCTGATCATTTGTACAATTTGTATTTCTTTCAACCTCTTTTTCAATGCCATATATGCAAACATACACACTTGCACACACAGACATGCTTAATTCACCACTTAATTTTATGCTCAAGATAATATTTACAGATTGTGGGATTCCTCCTCTTGATAGTTGAGAATTATTTGTCAGTTGAACATGGTATTGAAATGACAATTTCTTCATACTTAAAAGCATTATTTTACTAGTCGTACACAGCAAAGAGATGTCTAAACCACATTTTGTTCAACACCAGGCGGATTTATAACCCAATTAAAAAAAAAATCACAACAGTTGGGACATGATACAATACACAAGCACGTAAGAAAAATGACAAAACATTTATTTTAGAGAGCTGTTTTTTTTTTTTCATTATTATTATTATTATTATTATTATGTCTACAATGATTTCTCTTAAATTATGGAGGCATGATATGGCCTTTGCTCAATGTGTCACTAGAGGAAGTTCACCTGGCCTCTGAGAGGACAGCAATCAGCAGAAATTGCAATGATCCTCATTAGAATAATCAAACACACTCACACACACACACGCACACACTATTGTCAGAGATACACACACTCATGACACACTGAACATGAGCCCTGGTGCAGGAAGGCAGCTTTGTGCTTGCTGAACCATACTGCATACATTAGAATCTCATTAACAGGTGTATTGCAGGGCTCAGAGGGCATGCTAACAGGCACATCACTGGGGCGGACAGGCCAGCAACACAGTGTTACACAGCACAAGGCTCTCATGAAATAGTGTTCATTAGTTCGTGAAACAGGCTGTCGTAAACGCAAATGACAACAGCATCCCAGTAAATTAATGCTTCAGTTGTGTTTCATATAGGCTATCAAACTGATTGTGTTTGCAGTGCGGTGCACTCTGGTGTCACCCAACAGAGGAATAAATATGAACATTACAAAATACACCAATACGACTCTGATTTGTATTTAGACACACTTCATAAAGTAAATAAAGCAAACAAGTTCAAAATAATAAGATTTTTTCTGCTTGCCACGAGATGCAGCATTGCATAACGGTCATTAAAGTGTTCTGACTGCTTTTAACATATTGTTATGTGGTTGGTTGGGTGTTCTGGGTGGTTGCTAGGATGTTGTTTTTCTCGTTTTATCCTCCACTAGGCAAAAATACAATCGCTCCTCAATATTCTGCATTATTTGAGGTTCTTCTTCTACTTCTACTTCTGTAGCACAAACAGTGCAGGATGAGTTGTGCTACAAATATTAATATTTAGAGTTAAGGGGTTTGAAAAGCCCTTATCCCAACTTAAGAGCAATAGTAATGCTTAGCAAGAACCATTCAAAATAAACCTTTAAAAAGCTATTCGTTTTTCAAATGGATTAAATGGATCTATTACTTTTTCTACTGTTGAAAAGAACTGTATGTTTTCCTGACCGAGGGCCTTCAGCCCTTTCAGGATCTCTTACACTGAGATCAATTACACTCTTTAAAAGTTGTTGTTTAAACGCGGTTCTCCTCAGGAGATGCAATTTACCACTGAGCATAAATCAATGCCAACGAGAAGGCTAATTCAAAGCCCTTATTTGATGTCAATTTGGCTCTGACCGTGGTCCGTTTATAATGACTGAATTCATTGGGAGTATATTACCCGGAACGAAGCCACAGAGCGTGTGTAGTCATAACTTCCTTTTAGACATTGAGAGCACATTTCCATATTGCGACTGTCCGGCTTCTTTTGTTTACTAGCCTCTTCAGATGAAATAGGAGTGTCACGAGTCATCAATTTTCACAAGACCAGAGGTGTGCATGTTTCTTCAAACTGGATCACATATTCACAGAGATGCAGAATACTCAAGTGCCTCACGAGGGAACGCTCATCTGAAAATGTGCGAAAAACACAGCCAAAACCTTTTAATGCCCAAATTCTGCCCCAATCTGTTACCAACTCCTCTGAGATCCATAACAATAAAACAGAGAGGAAACAGAGTTAAAAACCAGGAAATGGCCATTATCTTGTGTATATTACTGTAAATGTAATTCAGTAATATGTAATTAAAATCTGAACTTTGATAGACTGGATGATAGAATGCTCTTTTTATTTTCAGATTTCTGTGATTCATGTAATTGGAATCATCTATTCTGCCCAACAAGCACAGGACAGAATTCTAATTTTACTGACAGTTTTTGTCCATAATGTTTCCTAATGTCTCATGACTCACTAGTCGGGTGAGTGGCATATTTCTATTAGCAGTTAAACTCTTTCAGCAGACATCTGCTACTTTTGGGGCAAAAGGATAGTGCCAGTTCGAAAAAATGGATCTACGCTTCATGAGCAGATTGATCGTAAAATGAATTTGGAAACAGTGGGTTGAGTTTTCTTTAGCTGAAATCGGCCTGTGCTTACAGAAATTCGAAACACTGTCAAAATCACCCGAATCACACTCATCACTGATTATGCAAAAGAGATTACTTTCTGGTTTTAACCTGGGCTCAAACCCTGGATCTCATATGCTGATGCAACTCACTTCTGGTCGTATCACAGGGGATGGTAAACTTTAAGAGCTTTATGCAAAAATGTCTGGTAGGAGATGGCGTTTGTCATTGAGTCGGCATAATGTGGCCAATCCTAGGGTAGCGGAACTCTTGGACACAACTTCCCATGTGATCATATTGGCATGAGGGAGGGGGCAGGTCATTTAGGCCACATACACACTGCAACTAAATTTGGTTGTCAGTTCAACTTTTAGTGCTTAATCCTGTTCTGTACACACACAGTTCAGTAAAATACGGGCGTAACAACTGCATTCTACAACCAAATATACTCCAGAAAAATTCAGGTAGCGAAAACCGCATTTTCAGAAATTCGACGTAGCGTGTATGGAACTGAACTAAACAAAGTAGTTGTTAATGACATAATTAATGGAGCATGTGAGATGTGTCCATCTTCTCCTGGTACAAACCACACTGACAGTGGTATGTGTCTTCATTCATTCATATATTGCAGTGTCTCTCCACTGTAGTTTCTTTCATCAGTCCGGTGGCCTTGGGGTCACCTGTATATTACTGTCACAGATTAGGAGGATGGACCCAAGATACAGGATTGCAATGTTTTATTATTGTGTTAGGTGAAAACACAAGCACATGGGACAACCTGAGAGCTGGGTGAAGGAACCCTGTCACAACCCTGCCACAACAAGAATAAAACAAGATCAAAATGGCAGGATCATGACAACGCAGCAACTTTTTCTTTACTCTTAGCCAATAATTAATCTGTGACCATCTATTATTATTATGAATATCTACATACGTTTAGAAAAAAACGTGTTATTATTATTCTTATCTATGAATCTGTAATCACTTACCCCTCCAGTTCCTGACTAAGTTTTTTCTCTCTGTGATAATTTGTAAGACATATTCTGAATAAAACATTCTGTCAGGCTTTTGAGTTTCATTCTGCCAAAAATTAAGCTCATCAACAAACTAAACCCCAGAGCTGTGTCAATCACTGCAATAATAATAATGTGAATAATAAACAAAAAATAATAACAATAATGACACTGTTACCATGATTTTGCTGTTAGTGGGGAGTGTCAGTGAAACATGATTCAAGAAAACATCTCACTTGCCATTAGATTACACCAGAGAAAGCATCCTACCTGCAGAAACACATAGGTTGCAGAGGTAGATGAATTTATTAGGAGGAGTGTAAATATTAATTTTGATCTCTGTCTCATGGTGCGCAAGGACTTAATTTCCCTCATTTGCATATAATTGCATCGCATGGGATGGCCCGCAAGGTGCGATTCACAGAGCGAGATTTTGTTTTGGTTGCTGTGTTGACAGCATTGCTCATCAATCTGGCTCAACCTTGTGGTGTGATGAGGCGAACTGGGATGAGTCCAACTGAGCCTGTTCCGTACACACTGATGAATTTACTGTAAATGTACACTGGCCTATTCACCTTCTGCACTGTAACAGCTCAAGTGTGACACTCTGATTAATAGTGCTGTGTAAAGTGAGACTCCATCCATCCATCCATCCATCTTCAACCGCTTATCCGAATCGGGTCATGGGGGCAGCAGCTCCAGCAGGGGGCCCCAAACTTCCCTATCCCAAGCCACATTAACCAGCTCTGACTGGGGGACCCTGAAGCGTTCCCAGGCCAGTGTAGAGATGTAATCTCTCCAACTAGGCCTGGGTCTTCCCCGAGGCCTCCTCCCAGCTGGACGTGCCTGAAATACCTCCCTAGGGAGGCACCCAGGGGGCATCTTTACCAGATGCCCAAACCACCTCAACTGACTCCTTTCGACGCAAAGGAGCAGCGGCTCTACTCCGAGCTCCTCACAGATGACTGAGCTCCTCGCCCTATATCTAAGGGAGAAGTCCGCCACCCTTCTGAGGAAGCACATTTTGGCCACTTGTACTCACGACCTAGTTCTTTCGGTCATGACCCAGCCTTCATGACCATAGGTGAGGGTAGGAACGAAAATTGACCGGTAGATCGAGAGCTTTGCCTTCCGGCTCGACTCTCTTTTCGTGACCACAGTGTGATAGAGCGAGTGCAATTCCGCCCCTGCTGCCCCGATTCTCCGGCCAACCTCCTGCTCCATTGTCCCCTCACTCGTGAACAAGACCCCGAGGTACTTGAACTCCTTCACTTGGGGCAATACCTACTTCGCTACCCGGAGTACGCACTCCATCGGTTTCCTGCTGAGAACCATGGCCTCAGATTTAGAGGTGCTAATCCTCATCCCAGCTGCTTCACACTCGATTTTTGATGTTGTATCGAGCATCAAGTGTTGATTCAACACAGTTCCAACATGGTCTATTGTTTTTTTATTTTTTTATTTTTAACATTGCATAGATTTGATCATGGTTTTCTAGGATGTGTGCATGTCACTTAACCTGTGCATTTTGGAGTCTGCCTAATTTGGCTAGCTTGAAGTAAATTACTACATTGAATTTGCAGCAAAATACAGAGGAGTGTGTTTGGACACCTAGCATTTGATGTCAACAACAAAAGATATGGAAATCTGTTAAATTTTAAAAGTTGATAAGCCAATATATTTAGGTCGTGACTAGAAGAAAACCTGGGGTCTGTGAAAAGTCATGCAACACTATATAGTGTATTTGTTGTGTTCATTTGGAGTCCTGCAGCAAACCTATTCCTAAACCTACCTTTAATAGCAGTGAATGTGACTCTTACTAGAGTTTCTCAGACTGCAGGTTAAAGGGTTAGTTAACCCAAAAATGTAAATTCTCTGACCATATCAGGGTCAGAAATTAAGGCTGGCTCAGGGCAATGCTTCGAGCATTTTAAAATGTAAAGATTTCAAGAATATCACTATAATAATTTTTTGCTCATATCGCCCACCCCATCACATGGTTATTTAATATATAAAGCTTTTTGTTGGTTTACCAGAAATATATATATTTAATATAAATATTTGACTATTGTATGTGTGTGCACATATATATATATATATATATATATATATATATGTGCACACACATACACACATTGGTGGCCAAAAATATTGGCATCCTTGGTAAATATTAGCAAAGAAGTCTGTGAAATGTATTTTGCATTGTTTATCTTTTTGATCTTCCATTAAAAAAAATAAAAAATCTGTCCTTTAATTAAAGTAAAACAATTGAAAGAGGGGAAATATCTCATTATATCTCAAATATTTTTCTCCAAAACACATTGGCCACAACTATTGGCACCCATAGAAATTGGGGCCAGTTCCCCTCTAGCTTAACAACATGAATATAATGCCAATATTATTTATTTGTGTGCAGTGCAAGTCATAGTTTATAATTTGTAAATTAAGTAAGTGTGAACTTCTGGTATTTTAAAAAAAATTGAGAAAATATTCTTTATGAACTTCAAGATTAATGACTAATGTCTTAGTCATTCGTAGATGTATTGTCCTTTGATAGTTGGATGATGATGGCTTTTGTTGGCAATTAAAGGATGTGTATTCCATTTCAAGGGTGTAGTCCATCAATAGACAAAAGTGATGGAGGCAGAGATCAATGAGGTGTATTGCAGTTTAACCAGCAGGTAATTTCGGTGAGGTTCAGTGTGGTCCATCCTAGGTCCAAGGTTCAGACAGTAGCATATGAAGTATCCCATGTCTTACAGTTGGAGTTGGCATCAGTTCATCCTCTGAAGTCAAAATACGGAAGTGATGTCTGGCTAGCACCTGCTGTAGTTTGTCGTCATCACTCAGAGACTCAGAGCTGTTATCTTGGCAAAGGGAGGTTGCAAAAACTATTGAATAAATTGTGCCAATAATTATGGCCAATCCATTTTGGAGAAAATTTTTATTTAATAATGAGTTATTTCCCATTTCAATTATTTTACTTCAATTAAAGGTTTGATTTTTGTGTGGTTTTTTTTAAACAAAAGATCAAAAGGATAAATGCAGATTTTATTCACAGACTTCTTTGCTCAAATTTACCAAGGGTGCCAATATATATATATATATATATATATATATATATATATATATATATATATATATATATATATATATACTGTTACCATGATATACAATTACTCATAACATGATAAATAATTTTAGTCATATTGCCCACCCCTAACTCTTAATATTCTATTCTAGGCCCTGTTATGCATTTTACCTCTTGTTAATGTTAAAGAACTGTTTAAATGAAAGTATTTAAACTGAAAGGATGACTATATATAACTATTTGCCCATATAAAGTAAAAAAATCAAATAAAGATCTAATACAAAATACCTGAGAATCAAATGCAGGGGGCAAATATTGCCCCTTAATGGTTTAGTAAATTTCTGACATTGGACCATATAATTTGCAATTCTAACTATGCACATTTATTTGGTCAGTTTTTCTACAACAGATATGTGACCCACCAGTTAAGAGCCACTGATTTAGACTACATTCAAACTGACCATGCTGTTTTGCAATCAAGATGACAATTTGCCATTTCAGTTATTTACATGCTTTCCCAGGCTATAATTCACTCACTGGCTTGTTCTCAAATTCATCTAGGCCTTTGGGTGTATAAAGCACCAAAGGATCATCATGTTGATCTATATCTGTTTGCTCCTTTACTTGTTTATTTACTTGGGATTATAAACATTTACTTTTCACATTCGTTGTGCTTGTTAGCACAAAGTGCATGGAACTATTCCTCAATAGTACATGGTGCATTCATGCATTCAGTGGAAAGAACAGAGAATGTTAAACAACCCTTCAATCACTTGACACAAACACAATCACACACACATACACACACAGTAACGTGCAATAAAATCAGTGCTGCTCGGTATAGACAATGTCTCAAAAATATTTCTGCAACCCAAATCCAATGTTAACTGACGGAAAAAATTTAAGTATTTTGGCGGAATAGCAGCTTCCATAAAAATCACCTTATTGACATGAGGACTTTGGCCAGTGGAGCTATTTAGTTAATGAGCCGAATTTAACACTCAGTAATAATGAAACCCAAAAGTGAATAATAAAACACATTGAGGCCTAATCCAGAAACAGCCTTCACACATATATTCACAGCACTCAAAGATCAATAAGTGGGTGCCAGGAATGTTATATGACTGTTGGATGACCAGAAGGAGTTGTGCTCACGAAAGGATGGAAAATAATTGTGCTAATGAACAGAAAGGAGGGATGAGACACAGACGAATGTGTGGCAGATGGCTCTGATGAGCTGCAATTAGAGAGTGAGGGGGTGACGCTGTGTGCACATGAAAGCAAAACTTTGCTGTATCTGAAGTTCAGATGGATTTAACACATAGATAAACAAATATGAACTGACACATTTAATCAACACTCAAACAAATATCTGTACGCCTTTCATTTTGTCTGGAATGTGTGTCTAAATGGTCTCAAGGTTGAACAGACACAGATAGTTTAATTTAATTCTTATATTATATTTATGAGTCATCTTGTGTTGGCCTAGATACTGTATATAACTATTTACAATATCTCTCTTGTGATGCATACAAAGAAAAGATGCAACTCTCATCTCAGAGAAGAAAATGTCCCCAGAACTTCTGTCAACACAAATAAGGTTTAAACAATCAAAAATTCTAGGCAGGAGTCTGTGTGTTTTAATTAGTGGTGTTTTTCTTTAAAACATGCATGAGAACTGGCCTGTTCAGCAAGCATAAAATATTTATGTATTTTAATTAAAGTGAAGGTTACGCATATGCACTTGTGCTAAGGTCTTTTGCAGTTCAGATGCAAACTGTCAGCGTTTTAACAACAGGTTAAGCTCAATTAACAGCATTTGTGGCATAATATTTATTGCCACAAAAACATTATTTTGAGATTTGAAGCCTATGGAGAAAAAAAGAAAAAGTAAAAAAAAAAAAGCAGAAATCAAGGGTATAGTGGCAGAAGTGTGAAGGATATAATTTTATAAATAAAACAATTACATTACCCAGACAATATTAAGCAGAGATGGACAACTTCTATTAAAATGAATGGGAGAAATTGGAACGATCAACAGATGTAGAAAGGAAGTCCCGTTAAAAGAGCCAATCATCTGTTATATACAGACATCAATCGCCTGTCAATCAACTCGAGAACACACATGTGCATTAGCTATACATGTCACGGTGCATGTTTTTAGTGCAATCTGAGGTAAAGAAGCACAATTTATGAATCCAGTCTTGTCAGATTTTACTGCTGATTTGAAATATGTTGTTTGTTCATAATCTTGACCAACCGTTTTTACGATTTAGATGTTCCTACATTCAAGTTGACAGGAGCTGCACTTTCATGACTGGAAATTGCTTCCTGAGACCGTTTCAAAGATGGCCGTCAGTGGACTGACTTGCTAGAAAGACTTTGTTACTTCTTCAGTTCAATCTTGTGTATTATTTGAACTGTTAAGTTATTTATATAGTCGTTTCAGTTGTTTTACCAACATCATGGCAACAAAGTTGTAAAATTGGATATAACTTTACACAAAGAAGGTTACTAAGTGATATTATCACACTAAAATCATGTTAACACCTCATTCAACATTCATTTTGGTAATGACGGTATCCCAATTGTGTAGGCAGTGGAGAATATGCAAAGGAAAATCTGTTGCATGCAAAGCAAGGCTGGTGGGTGACAAATTGGTATCCCAAAAAACAACATACCAGAAGAAACAGGTGACAGGCCCCCAAAAGAAAAACAATATTATTATTTTATATTAATTATCATGCAGATGAAATTAACAATGTGCTATGCAATTATGTATTTACATACTGTAAGCACATTTTTCTTCAGGTCATGAAGGCATCATATTATCATAATGTAATGTCTCCAAATTCTGCTGACAGAGCATTGTGAAAAAAGGTGCTCTCCCAGTTAATCTAGGTTCTATGACCCAATGATCAAATCCATGCAAAAGAAACAAAAGGAAGATCTGCACTCTGGAAATGTCTTAAAATAATATTGGTTCTATTTTATTTAAAATCATTTTTTGTGGAAAATGGACTGTAACGAGTTCACACGATGGGCAAGGAGAAGGCTGGGACCGGCTTGACAACACGTAGACATTTATTTTACACTTAAACATAACATAAAACAACTCTATGTGCGGCTTCCTCGCAGACATGTCAAAAACACACATTTTCATGCGTCTCTCTGTCTCTCTCCCTGACTGCCACTGTCTCCTCTACTTAAATACTCCCACCGCCCCTCACTAGAGCGCAAGACTGGTGTGACACATAGGTGGAACTTGTTCACCACTTATCTTCTACGCCTCGCTCTGCCCAGACACCGCTCGGCCCGCCCTGCTCGCCACTCATCCCCATCAACATACTCAGGCCGGGGAATTTTCCGGGCTTTGACCAATTCCCCATTTCTAGGGAGGGAGCATTGGCACATTATGGCAGGGGGGGGGGGTAGAGAAAGAGAGGAGAAAGCTGAGAGAGAGGATGACAGCAAGTCCTCCTTCCCCTGGTGGACGGCAACGGCTGCTCTGCTTCCTGGTGGATGGCAGCAGTTCCTCCGGCTCCTGGTAGACGGCAGCGGTTCCTCTGTCTCCCAGCGGACAGCAGCGAGTCCCCCATCCCCTGTCGGATGGCAATGGCTGCTCCTTCTCCTGGTGGATGGCAGCGGCTCTTTCGCTTCCCGTCGGACGGACAGCAGCAGCAAGAACAGCGCATCCTTCCTCCTTCCTGGGTTTCGGCAACAAATGTAATGAGTTCACACGATTACATATAGACATTTATTTTACACTTTAAAATAACATAAATCAACCCCACATGCAGCTTCCCCGCAGACACGTCGAACACACAAACACATCTTCATGCATCTCTCTCTCCCTGTCTGCCATGGTATCCTCTCCTTAAATACTCCCGCTGCCCCTCAATGGAATGCGAGGCCGGTGTGGCACACAGGTGGAACTCATTCACCCCTTATCTTCTTGGCCTCGCTCTTCCCAGACACTGCTTGGCCCTGCCCTGCTCACCACATGGACATGTAAAACTAAATTACAAGTTTTGGTGCAAAAAAATCTTTACTGTAATTTATAACAAAATAAATCTTATTTTGGCCTTCTATGACCTGATGATATGGCACTGAAATTTGATTAAACACAGTTACATCAAACAGAACAGAAATACAGAAGAGAAATTAGGACAACAGAGTTTTTATGATTTTATGATCCCTCTAATTAGTTTTTTTAAATGATAAACATCTTGCAGATACTGCAATGGGTATGCAAACTTATGACCTCAACTGTATCCACATCCCAATCTACTGATGTTAATGTAGCAGCCCAGCAGAGGACAGAGGCATGTGTCCATCAGACTGGACTGGCTGTATAACACAATCATAAGCTCTTTAATTAAAGCTGATGAGGGGTTTGTAATCAACACGCCACAAGTTTCTGTCACTGTGCCATTTACTGGAGTCACAACGAACTGGAAAGGAGAGCTAACGAGGTGTCAACTCCCAGATGCTTTACTCATCATAGAGGAAGAAGGCTGGAAAGAGGAAAAGGGAAGGAAAGTGAAGGTGAAAGAAAGAAAGAAAGAAAGAAAGAAAGAAAGAAAGAAAGAAAGAAAGAAAGAAAGAAATGGTGTGCAATTGATGACAGTGTGTGAGAAGAAACAAGATGGTGAGAACAACAGAGAGAGAGCGAGAGACAGAGAGAGAGGTAGAGGACTGTTAATAAACTTCTGTTTATTAACACTTCCACATCAGCTGGCACAGTTGATGCCATCTGGTGTAATGGCCTGGGTGCCATGCGCCCGCAGGCAGATGGTGCCCATTTTACTGATCATTATTACACCATCAGCATGGGCATAGTGGCAGACGGGTATGGTCCACACAAACCCTACCTGGCATGAGGAATGCGTGGGTTTTGGGAGACACATATAGGGCTAGTGTAACACACACAAACGTATGGTCTCGTTTTTGTTTAAAAAGGAGTGTTAATTTTGTATTAAAAATAATTTATTTGCCTGAGCTATTTTTATGTTGTCAATTTAAATGCTGTGTTTTCAATGAGTCAAAACTGCTGCAGCCACAAGGGGACGCTGCTTATGGATGTTAGTGGCCCTCAGATGCTGACAATCCACGCCTGAGAAAAGCCGCTAATTTGTGTCTTGTCTTCTTTTCTCCTGATTTCTCAGGAATGCTATATGTCAAAGTTGTAAAATATAACATGTTTCATGTCAATATTATCCATTAGTTTAAAAGATTTCTCAAGTTTTCTAAAGTTTGAGTTCCCTATCAATTCAGTTCACTCAACATTGCATTTGAATGCTATGAGGAAATCCCTTTTCCATGACATAGTTGAAGCCCTTGTATCATAACACCAATCTTGTGATTGACAATGATGTTTGAGCTCCCCCCCTTTAGGTGCCCATTTGCCCTATATAAGTGGGCACTCAAACATAATTTCTTCAGAATTTCTTCCTTCAAGACCGACATCGTCTCATCTTGACTATGATGGATCATCTCATCTTGATCAGCCCGCTCTTTTCCGTTGATGGGCACACTTCAGCAGATGGGATTCCCAGCAGACACATCAGGATGTGTCCAGCACCTGTAGTGAAGTTTCACCCACCCCCTCAAGTGTTCCGGTGAAGAAGTCTCTCCGCGAGACATCTACCTGCTTCACGTAGCATCCAGGCAGGAGTTGTATCCTTTTAATATTTATAATATAATAACGTCCAAGTGAGGTAAAACACACATAAAAGAGCCTTCTGTGAGCGACACATCACTCCTTCAGACCAACATGAGAGCTGCATTCACTGCCTAGGCTGCAAACACACTGAAGCAGCACTCATGGGGACAGACTGCCCTCACTTTGAGGACATGAGTCTCAAGACGCTCCACTCTAGGGTCGCCCTCGTTCGACGAGACAGCCGACATTACAGTCAAAGAACATGTGTCTTTCTGATTCCATTTAGTGGCTGAAAATCTGGAGCCAGTGGAATATTTTTTGGTATTTTATGAGACATCAAAAACAACAGCAGACACACTTTTTCAGCAGTTAAAAGACATTCTGATTAGATTCTCACTGCCAATCGGTAAATGTAGAGGACATTGCTATGATGGTGCATCAAATGTGTCTGGCATTAGAACAGGCCTACAGGCTCGCGTGCATGAACAGGATCCCCGAGCACAGTACATCCACTGCACTGCACATGTTGTGAATTTGGTTTTCCATGATGTGGCCCAAAACATTCGTGCATGTTGCAACTTCATGGCACTTATTCGTGACATGATAACACTCGTCCGAAATTCACCAAAGCGACTCACCTGGTTCCAAGAGTTTCAAGGCAAAGAAAAACCGGCTTTGAGACCTCTGTGCCCGACACGCTGGACCATGACAATGGTCTCCTTACAGTCCATAGCCTTCAACTACAGCGCGCTCGTGGAATTTCACGAGGACCTGTGTTTAAATGACAGAGGTGATGCAGGCAGTAAATCCAACGGTCTACTTTTGCATCTGCAGAAATTTTGCACTTTTTCTCCTTAAAACTCATGCTGAAATTCTTCTCTCGAATGGAAACAGTCAGTGCTGCACTCCAAAAGAGCCAGTTGCACCTACAGAAAGCTAGACAGATGATTGACATGCTGAGAGAAGACATGAAGTGATGAAAGGATTCCAAGAATTTTGGGAAAACACTACTGTAGCAGCACATGACCTGAACTTGGAGAGCCCAACTGTGCCCAGACCAAGAAAAATGCCCCGCCGACTGGAAGATGGAGGTGCGCCGCCACACAGATTTCAAACACCAGTACCGACAACAATACTTCCAGATCATGGATACAGCATCAGCATCCCTGGACTGCAGATTTAGTCCTTCTGTATTTAAACACTTGCAAGATGCTGAGGATTTTGTAACCGGAAAGAGCGACAGCAAAAACATCATGCAGTTCCATGGGGATGATTTGGATGAGACCAGGCTCACATTGCATCGTGATATGTGCATGGACGTAGCAAAATGACGAGGAGTCTGCCTAGCTACTTTTCAAGATGTTGTGGACTTTCTAAAAGGCGATCAGGGAGAGCACTTGAGAACCATGTTGCCAGAGATCACCAAACTAGTAAAACTCGCACTGACTGTCACTGTAACATCCTGCAGTTCAGAATGGTCATTTTCAGGCCTGCGGCGACTTAAAACCTATCTGCGGTCCACAATGGGACAAACAAGACTGAACCATGTTGCTGTACTGAATTATAATAAGAACGTATCACGAAATAGGAACCTGGATGTAATCGCAGATGAATTCATCAAACGCATGGCTGCGAGGAGTAACACTTTCCTCATAACAAAGTAACGTCAATGGTGAGTGACAACAAATCCAATTTTTATATTTAGTAGCTGTGTGTGGGCCTACTGTATGTGTTGATGAAAATTTGTTAATGTATTTTACTGTGTGTGAAACAATGTTATAACTTGTTGGCTTGTTAATGTGGGCCCCTTGTTGTGGTGTGTCAGCCACGACGTGTGAGCATTTTTTACAAAATAATTTTGGTGGAATTGATTATTAATTTCCCTGCATTTCATGGTGTGTATCGATAGTTACATTTGTGATCAAATCCCTGTGAATGTTTGTTTTGTGTGTGTGTGTGTGTGTGTGTGTGTGTGTGTCAGGTCATCGCTGTTATTTTCATATGGTGCTGAAATGCATGCTTTGAATACTTACTCCAAATCCGTTTTACATCTAACTTAACCAGTTAACAACTAATCATTAACAGGCCTACATCATACAAATCTCATCCTTGTTAAAGTTTTGTTGTATTGAAGGTATTGTTCCCTTTACAAAAGGCTTCACTACGATGTTGCACTGCTAAGCGCTACGGGGAACAATCTTGCATTGTGAGCAGCTGTGAATTTGTGTGAAACACGTCAATGAACATTGACCTGAATTTATAGCCTCGGCTGGTGAAGATCATTAGATGCACCTGTGGCCAGGCTATAAAATAGAGGCGTCACCAGCGTGTCGACAGATATTTTTCATTCAGAGCATACTATGCTGTGTGTCTCACAACCTGCTAGAAAACTTTCTTCCCTCTTTGTTAGGAGTTAGAAATTGTTAGGCAGTGCGCAGAACTTTCTTTCTATCTCTCTCTGCTCTGAAAGAGTATATATATTTATATATATAAAAAAAGAAGAAAACAGAGAGATTGACGGAGAAACAGAGCAAACGATGCGTGTTTCCTTGTCAACGTCTCATGACGGACAAGGACACGCATGAGTTTTCCTTTGTTTGTTTGGGGGAAGAGCACGCGGCTCTCGCGTTGGGGCGGGGCGGGTGCGCGCATTGTGACCTTATTTCGGTCGGGATGCTTCGCGCTCGCCTCGCTTACTTCCGAGAGCCAGCACCCGCACTTCATTCGTGGGGCTCTCATATGGATCTGGCTGAGAGACGGGTGCGTCCCTTTCGCTCGCTCTCTCCCCAGATCCGGCTGGTCCTTCTCGTGTTCTTGAAGCGCGCTCCGGCGCCTCTTCAGTTCAGGAGGGGGACCTCGATTCCCTTGGGTCTATAGATTTCGAGTTACCCACATCAGAGCACTCAAAACATGATGCAAAATCCTCTGAGGAGTTACTCGATGTGGTGACTCGTGCTGTGGCCAGACTTCAATTAGACTGGCCACGTGACCAAGAAACCCCAAACGCTCCAAATTAGAGGATAGATTTCTGTCTGATGGCCAAGGGAAGGGAACACCTCATCAGTCCCTTCCCTTCTTTGATGACCTCCACGATGAGCTTGCTCGTTCGTGGAGGAACCCTATACCTCGCGCGTTCACGTGCCCTCGACGTCGTTATATTCGACTATCGTGGGTGCTGAGGCGCGAGGGTATTTGAGGATGCCGCCGGTCGAAGAGACACTTGCGGGTTATCTCTCGCCGGGTTCGGCATCGTCCTTGAAAAAACCTGCTCTCCCCTCTAAGCCATGCAGGACTACCTCCATGCTAGTGGGGAGGGCTTATCAAGCGGCAGGTCAGGCTGGTGCTGCGCTGCACACCATGGCTGTGTTACAGGCGTACCAGGCTGACCTGCTAAAAGATCTGAGTGCGGGTGAAACTCTCGACGAAGAGGCCTTTTCAGAGCTTCGTCGAGCTACGGATTTGTCTCTCCGCGCGACCAAGCAGTCAGCCCGTGCCATTGGCCGGTCTATGTCCGCTTTAGTCAGTACGGAGAGGCATTTATGGCTTAACCTGTCAGGCATCCGAGATAGGGACAGAGTTTTCTTAATCGATGCCCGGTTTCGCCTTCTGGTCTCTTCGGAGACGCCATGAATACTGGTTATCTCCAGATTCCAGGAGGCGAAAAGCCATGAGGAAGCCTTTGGGCAGTTTCTTCCTCGCCGCACTCAGGGGGCGGGGCCGTCGGCCACCCAGTCTCGCCCCGCCTCTGCTAGGAGAGAGGCTCAAAAACAGAGCGTGGCGAGTCGTGCTCCCCCTTGTAGGGACTGGGGACAGGCTCGTCGCCCTCAGCAGCTGCCCAAGGAGGACCTCAGGGCTGTGATCTCTAAAAGAAGGAAGCCCTGACGTTCTTGTGCCCAACTTTGTGAGGGTAGTTCCCTTCGGGACGGGGCGCGTGTATCATCCACTTCGGCCCTCCCGATACCCTCAAGAAACCTCTTCACTCCCGCCGCCTTTGGTGTTTCGGGTGATAGAGGCTTCCAACAAAGAGTTGGGTGTACCGTTGCTTCCTGCCTTAGTCCAGGACACGGAACACTCAACACCCCCTCAACAGGAAGTGTTGAAATTAGTACCCATCTCAGAGAACCTGGCAGCGTGGAAACTTCTGCCAGGTATTTCTATGTGGGTTCTAAAGACAGTAGAAAGAGGCTACAGAATTCAATTCGCTCGCCGCCCTCCGCGTTTCAACGGCGTGGTTCCCACTACCGTAAGACCGGAGCAGGCATGTCTACTGTGGAAAGAACTGCAAAATCTCTTGGCAAAAGGGGCCATAGAACATGTTCCCCTTCCAGAGAAAGAGTCAGGCTATTACAGCAGATACTTCCTGGTTCCCAAGAAGGGTGGGGGTTGCGTCCGATTCTAGATCTTCGAGGCTTGAACCGCTCGGTCAGGGTGTTCAAGTTCAAGATGCTAACTGTCAAGTCGGTCATGTCTCAGATCCAACATCTCGATTGGCTGGTCACGATCGATCTCATGGACGCATATTTCCATATTGGAATTCTGCCACAGCACAGGAAGTTCCTGAGGTTCGCTTTCGAGGACGAAGCCTTCCAGTATCGGGTTCTTCCATTCGGCCTAGCCCTATCACCCCGCACATTCACGAAATGCATGGATGCAGCACTGGCTCCTTTGCGACTCCAGGGCATCCGCATTCTGAATTATTTAGACGACTGGCTGATATTAGCACAATCTCAAGAACTGGCAGTTCAGCACAGGGATATCGTCTTGGCTCATCTAGGTTCTCTGGGTCTGAGACTCAACGTCCAGAAGAGCGTTCTTGCTCCAACCCAGGAAATTACCTATCTAGGGATTATATGGAACTCGTTCACGATGCGGGCACAGTTGTCTCCCGCTCATGTCAGCTCCATCCAGAACTCCCTGAGCAATCTCAGGCTAGGTCAAAGTTGCACTGTTCATCAGTATCAACGAATACTAGGTCTCATGGCGTCTGCGTCCACGGTGATTCCTTTGGGCCTTCTCCATATGAGACCGTTTCAGCTGTGGCTAAAAGCCAGGGGATTTCATCCAAGGGCCAGTCCCCTAATGCAAATAAGGGTTACGTGCCGAGCGCTTCGTTCCCTTTCTATGTGGCTCAGACCCCGGTTCCTTACCTTGGGTCCCACTCTCGGTGAGTCATGTCGTCGCAGGATGCTAACGACAGACGCCTCCCTGACGGGTTGGGGTGCGATCTTAAGTGGTCGTCCAGCCCAAGGGGAATGAGAGGGTCATCAGCTCGATTGGCACATCAACTGCCTCGAGCTGATGGCGGTATTTCTGGCCCTGAAATACTTCCTCCGACGTCTGAGAGGCTGCCATGTCCTTGTGCGGGTGGACAACACAGCAGCAGTCTCCTACATAAACCGTCAAGGAGGTCTACGCTCTCGCCACCTGAATTTGCTGGCACATCGGATTCTCCTTTGGGCCCAGGGCAAGCTCCTGTCACTCAGGGCAATTTACATCCCTGGACACCTAAATGTGGGAGCAGATTTGCTGTCCAGACAAAACATACCGAGGGGCGAGTGGAAACTCCACCCCGAGGTAGTACAACAAATTTGGGAGAGATTTTACAGAGCAGAAGTGGACCTCTTTGCCTCTCAAGAGACTGCGCAATGTCCCCTCTACTTCTCTCTGAGTCACCCAGCCCCCCTGGGTCTGGACACGTTGGCGCATACATGGCCCAGAATGTGTCTGTATGCTTTTCCCCCGGTTTCTCTGCTCCCGGGAGCCTTAGCCAGAGTTCGCCAGCAAGGGTCTTGCCTCTTACTGATAGTGCCTCACTGGCCGAACAGGATTTGGTTCTCAGAAATTATATCTCTCCTCGACGGCTCGCCTTGGGCGATTCCGGACAGGAGGGACCTTCTGTCTCAGGCACAGGGGACGATATTTCATCCCCGGCCCGAATTGTGGAAACTTCATGTTTGGCCACTGAAGGGTACCAACTGAGGAACACAGGGCTGTCGCCTGAAGTTATCGAGACCATTCTTAGTGCTAGGGCTCCCTCCACCAGAAGAATCTACACCAATAAATGGGGTGTCTTCGAATGGTGGTGCAGTTTACATGGTGCAGATCCAGTTAACTGCCAAATTGTTTCAGTTCTGGACTTTCTGCAGGAAAAACTGTCAGCAGGCATATGCCCCGCTACTCTCAGGGTTTATGTGGCCGCCATTTCGGCTTGCCACGCCTTGATGGACGGGGCGCCTTTGGGGAGGCACCCTCTACTCGCTCGCTTCATTCGTGGAGCCAGGCGACTGAGGCCTCCTGTTAGGACCAGAACTCCCTCATGGGACTTAGCAATAGTCCTGGAGGGTCTGGCCGAAACCCCCTTTGAACCTCTAGAGTCAGCGTCTGATAGACTTCTGACTCTCAAGCTGGTTTTTCTTGTGGCGATTACCTCTCTTAAGAGAATCGGGGATCTACAGGCTCTGTCTGTTTTGCCGGCCTGTTTAGAGTTTGCCCCAGGTATGGCCAAAGCTATCCTGCATCCTCATCCTGACTACCTTCCTAAGGTGCCTTTTTCGACACTACACCCTGTCACTCTGGAAGCCTTCTGCTCCCTGCCGTTTTTAACGCCGGAGCAGGAAAGTCTTCACGGACTCTGCCCAGTCCGTGCCCTTCAAACTTATGTCCACCGCACTAGCCAGTGGCGTAAGTCTGGGCAATTGTTTGTCTGCTTTGGGGGCCGCAACAGGGGGGCAGCCGCTACCAAGCAGACTATGTCACATTGGGTGAGGGATGCTAATGCCCTGGCCTATGAGGCGCACGGTCAAGCTTCGCCAGTAGGTGTCAGGGCTCACTCCACCAGAGGGGTCGCAGCCTCTAAAGCCTTGGCTAGAGGGGTCCCTCTGCAGCAGGTTTGTGATGCGGCAGGCTGGTCCTCTCCACACACATTCATCAGATTTTATAGTTTGGATGTTCATGCTACTCCGGGCTCTTACGTCCTTGAGTCAACATCCCAAGCTCATGCCTGAACGGGTTTGTGACGCGGCAGGCTGGTCCTCTCCGCGCACATTCTTCAGTTTTTTATGGCAGGCTCGTGCCTGAACACATTCGTGATGCGGCAGGCTGGTCCTTTCCGCACACGTTCATCAATCTTCATGGGTTAGATGTTTCTGCTACTCCGGATTCTTACGTCCTTGAGTCGACATCCCAAACTCATGCCTGAACAAGTTTGTGACGCGGCAGGCTGGTCCTCTCCGCGCACATTCTTCAGTTTTTATGACAGGCTCATGCCTGAACAAGTTTGTGATGCGGCAGGCTGGTCCTCTCCGCACACATTCATCAGATTTTATAGTTTGGATGTTCATGCTACTCCGGGCTCCTATGCCCTTGAGTCGACATCTCAGCTCATGCCTGAACAAGTTTGTGATGCGGCAGGCTGGTCCTCTCCGCTCACATTCATCAGTTTTTATGACAAGTTTGTGTTGCGATAGGGTTCTCTTCGCACACATTCATCGAACTTTATGGGTTAGATGCTTTGCTACTCTGGACTCTTATGTCCTTGAGTCGACATCTCAGCTCATGCCTGAACAAGTTTGTGATGCGGCAGGCTGGTCCTCTCCGCACACATTCATCAAAATTGAATGGTTTAGATGTTTATGCTACTCCGGGCTCTTATGCCCTTGAGTCGACATCTCAAGCTCATGTCTGAGACCTCTCGCGTTTTTGTGAGTACACTGCACAACCGTAGGGGTCTGGACAGCCCCAAGTGCGGCGGCGTGGGTATTGCGTTCCCCGTAGCGCTTAGCAGCGCAACATCGTAGTGAAGCCTTTTGTAAAGGGAACGTCTCGGGTTACATGTGTAACCCTTGTTCCCTGAAAAATGCGGAACGAGATGTTGCGCTGCTTTGCCGCACTGGGACATCCCAGGACTGCTCTTCAGAAAAAGGTATCTGTCGACACGCTGGTGACGCCTCTATTTTATAGCCTGGCCACAGGCTGCTGATCCTAACACTGGCTTGGAACCAATTTTGTTATGTACTTGTGCCCTATTTTTATGACCGCCCCATCACCTAAAATACAGAGTCTGGGGCAAAATGAAAAAAATCTTGGATCTTAATACACCACCATGTCTCCCCATCTTCTGATTGACATCGCCAGCAGGTGGGTGTGTCTTTAAGACCAAGCCTAGTTTTGGCCATTGGAAGGCATCCTGCTGAAAAGCCGTAACTGGGCAGTACACTGTCATAGCCAAAGCTTTGGATTTAGATCAATTACCTCTGTATCCTGAGAACTTAGAAAAGGAATGAATAATTCTGTGGAGATAAGGCACAGATCTAGTTGGGTCAGAGACAAATAATAATATCTCATATTCATAAAGCAAAAGCTTATGGGTCACACCTCCCACCATCACCTCTGGAAAATCCTCCTCCTTTCTTATTGCGGCTGCTAATGGTTTCAGGGCAAGACAGAACAATAATGGGGAAAGAGGGCTTCCCTGCCAGGTAACCCTATCCAGGGTAAAATTATCGGAAATTAATCAATTTGTTTGTACCGCTGCTACCGGGTGTCTATAAAGTAACTTAATCCATCGAAGAAAAAGTATTCCCAAACCCATACATTTCCAAAATCTTAAAAAGATAATCCCATTCTACCATATCAAATGCCTTTTCGGCGTCAAGTGAGATGGCAGCAACCGGAGTCTGATCATTCACCACTGACCACATGATATTGATGAAATGCCTAATGTTATCAGAAGAGCTATGGCCCTGAATAAACCCCACCTGATCTATATGTATAAGAGATGTCATAACTTTACTTAATCAGTTAGACAACATTTCTAACATTTAGATGGATCAGAGAAATTGGACGGCAACTCATACACTCTACAAGGATCTATACAAAGGATCTTTGTTCTTTTTAAGAATCAGACTGATCCGAGCTTGTGTCATGGTTGGCCAAAGCTTTCCATTCCTTAATGATTCCATATAAACTTCTAGCAAATGTGGAGCCAGTTCTGTAGCAAACGATCTAAAAAAATCAGTGAGAAAGCTGTCTGGCCCCAGAGCCTTGATTACCTCACCAAGCTCCTCCAAGGTTATCTCAGAATCAAGAGATTTATTTTGTTCAGTCATCAGTTTAGGAAGTTCTAATGGTTCCACAAATATCTTATATCTTCAGTAGACGAAGATCTGGAACTATAGAGATCAAGATACATTTCTTTAAAAGCATTATTAATATCAATGGCAGAGGTAAGTATTTCACCACCAGCAGAATTCACTGAGGGAATGGTAGAAAAAGACTCTCTCTGTTTTATATATCTAGCAGAGGTTTCCCTGCCTTGTCCCCCGACTCAAAGTATGACTGTCATGCCCTGAATAGCCAAGACTCCACCTTCCATGACAAAATAATATTATATCTGTATTTCAATCATGTAAATTCCCTGAGGCTATTAGATAACATTTGGCAATTCAGCTTGGCCTCGGCACTTTAAATATTCCCTTCCAATTCCACAAGTTTTGTGCTTTGGATTTTATGGTGAATGAGGCATACTGTATGATCCGACCCCTAAGAACCACCTTAAGTGCCTCACAAGCCAAGCCCTCAGAGGATACTGAGGACCACTTGTTCTCCATATAGACATTGATTTCAGCCTTAAGCATTTGTTGGAATTCAGGATTTTGCAAAAGGGATACATTAAAGCGTCAACTATGTGGCAACACCTCTAAACACACAAGGGCATGATCCAAGACTAAAATGTTTCCAATTGAGCAATCAACAAAAGATGAAATGATGGACTTAGATATAAATCAAAATATATATAAAGTAAATGAAATGGAATGATGAAAAAAGTATAGTCACACCATATGGGTTCAGAAGTCTCCAAATATCTGTAAGACCAAGATTTCTACACATCCTGTGAAGTGTCAATGTTGCTGTAAGGGGCTTGCCCACATTTGCTTCACTTTGATCAAGTCCATCAAAAGATTAAAGTCTCCTCCCAATATTATATCATGAGGGGTGACAGCGGCTTGCAACATCCCTTCAAGATCTATAAAATGCCCTGATCATCAACTTTAGGTGCATAAATATTAGCCAAAATAAGACTTTGTCCCTGAATTTCAGCTGAATCCCCTGCTCTTACTCGAGCCAGCACTATAAAAGAAATGCCCATCCCTTATCTTCCCAAATTTTTCAGCTTCCTGTGGAGAAAGGTGTGTTTCTTGAAGAAATCATATTTCTTGTGCTTAAGAAGAGAAATAACCTTCCTTCTATTTATGGGGTGCCCCAACCCATTCACATTCCATGTAGAGAGAGACAATCCACTTGACATATAAGAAAAAATAGATTGTGTGTCAAAAACAAGATTTTAAAGACCACATTCCAACATTAGTGCAACCATGGAAGCCCGAACATCCCCCGGAACAAAACAAACAGTAAAAAGAAAAATGTGCATATTAAAACAGTTCATGCATGCCTATGAGAACCCCCGTGACAACCTTGCCATCGAATTGCTCAAGTCTGGTGATCCTATAAAAATTTTGTAAGACAGAATTACACATGAAAAGATAATCTATAAAACAAACTCCAGCCAATAGGCAGAAGAAACACAAAGAGCATGTAGATTCATCCATAAAACTGTCCTTGTGACAAGGTAGGCGAAGAATGAGGATCTAAACGCAGCTTTATTTACAAAAGAATAAACAAACTAACTCAGAACATAATGAAAACAAAACACAGGGAACCAGGCACAGAGCATCCAACAATACATGCAAAGACTGACAAACTAACCAGGGGAAACAAGGGCTTAAATACACAAGGGAAAACAAGATACACCTGGGGAAACCATCAGGGAATGAGGAACACAATCAAGGGAAAACCAATCATGAAATGAAACTACAAAAGGACTACAAAAATTAACAGGAAACAGGAACTAAACAAGAATTACAACATAAAAGACAAGACCAAAAACAATAGGGAATATGACAGTCCTGAAAGTGTGACACTACAAAATAAACTCCAGCCGCTAGGCGAAACCAGCACAAAAAAAAAAAAAAAAAAACCCACGCAGATTTCTCAAACAGTCAAGCGAATGTTCAGTGAGCCGGTCCACTCGGCTAGAACATGATTGGAAGCAAATGACTTACTCATGTGGTGAAATGCAGTTATTTGTCTCTACTTTAAGGCTGTTTGATGTCCATGCCCCTTTGGCATTTGCTTATTATTGAGCCACATTTAGTGGGGGTATAAAAAGGCGTCACCAGGTCAGCTAGGCAGTGTGTTACTTGTTCAACTGATTGGTGTGTCTGCTGTTCTGCATTAGAGCTGGTGTCTGCTCGGGTGTGCTCGCTGTGCCGCATCTGATCGCTGTTCATTGGACTCGGATCGTTCCGCACTAAAGAACTGCTTGCATGCTGTGTGTTGTTTGGTGACTGTTACTCTCCTGCTCGGAAGGAGTATCTTCTGTTTATTCTTCTTATTATTATTATTATTATTATGAGCATGTTCAGTATGTTGCACAGGTTTTGTGATGCATGATCTGTGTATTAATTTCCCATATAGTGAATTTTGAAGTATCTGCTGGTGGATAGATGGTATGTTCTCCGCATGTTGGGAGGTAAAACCCACTTATGGCTCTATGGCCCCCTTTAAATGTATGTGGATTAGTTTTTAACTTTGCTTTGTATTTTAGGTGAATAAATCATACCATTAGTGCATCTCTTCCTGCTCTGTCACTGCACGGCTTGAAGCTTCGATGATGCTGTTTAGTTTCTTGTTTCTGTTTTGGTGCTGTGGTCACTCTTATTTCAATTTTACAATTCAAACAGTCAAGCGAATGTTCAGTGAGCCGGTCCACAAGGCTGCAATGTGAGTACAACAAGATGACTCACTCACTCCACTGACATTATGAAGGACATCGCTTGCTGTGGGCATGTGAATGTTTTATGGCCATCCTTCGCATCTATTCTCAATTTGGCTGGGAATATCAGTGCATAAGCGACCTTGCATTGATGTAAAAGTTTCTTGCATTCCTTGAATCGATCATGTTTCTCTCTTGTTGAATTTGCAAAGTTTGGGAACTAGAAAATGTTGTGGTTCTTCCAAGAAAGCCTTCCTGTACTCCTTGTCTCATGTAACAAAATATCTTTATCGGATGATCTCAGAAATGTTCCCAGAATTGATTGGGACCAGTCTCCCTCTGTAGATCGCCGAGCAGGAACCCTGTGAGGTCGCTCGATTTCCAGTTTATGGCCTGCTATTTCGAGCAGATTTGGAAGGAACCTGTCAAGGATTTTCCCCATATCCTGTACCTCTTCGTCCTCAGGAATTCCAACGATTCGGCCAGCTACGGTTCTCTATGTCCTCCAACTTCTCCAGACACACTCCAAATCCACCTTGGTCGCTAGCAGATTAGCAGGTAATTCTCTCTCCGATGACTCCAGGTAATCGATCTGTTTCTTGACATCCCCCACTCTTGTAACCACATCAGTGAACTTGCCTCCATAGCAGTGATCAATCGACATATCACAGCAAGATTCTCCAAGTCAGCAACGACCTTCATCAGCATTGCTGACATATTCAGCATCTCTCGCCGCATTTCCCGCACTTCCCTTGACACCCAGGCTCGCGGCCTGCTCGGGGCATCAGCTTGAGCACGTAAGTGTCTTTTAATGTCTCCAGAGCCCAAAGATTTTGAATTCTTTGGCATATTGTCCTCCTAGAACAGCTATGGAACAGAGTGTATCGAATCTCACCGGTTTATGTCATTAAAAGTGTTAAAACTAGCAAAGTGTGCAGAGCTCGCCGTTCACATGTCCGGACTTCGCATGGTGTCGCATGACTCCACGACATGAATGAAACACTCTTGTTTTAAATTCTCCCCACTCTGCTTTCCATTGCTATGACATTCCCTGAATACTTTCAAATACTCATAACATTTGGCCACTCCATTAACTATAAATTTACTTTGCTAGATAATTACACTTAGACATCAACACCACAAGATCAAAGACAACATTTTCAAGATGGCTACATGCTAGTTTCTTTGGCGCATATAGATATAGATATATATATATATATATATATATATATATATATATATATATATATATATATATATATATATATATATATATGTGTGTGTGTGTGTGTATTTGTGATTACAAATGTGATGATTGTTCACATATGAAGTTGTAAAGAAAGTCATACTAAATCAGAGTGATGTTATATCTGTTGAATATTTTTCACATTAAGAGAAAAAGAAAACAATCTGTTACTCCTGTTGGTCCTATGCCTGGGACCTGTAACACCAGGGGCATAAATTAACTAGGGCTTGGGGCAAAAAAAACACCAAAAGTGGCAAATGCCACAAATATAAAAAATTGGGGGACAAAAAAAAAAAAAGCTCACATAGCGAATTCCTACACTTTTTTTATGTTATATAACATTCTATATTTTTCAAATATATAACATAATCAATTCCAGGTATATGTATATATTGGTTAAGTAGTGACCATTTCAATTAATTGATGTTATGTGGTGATTGTTATATGTTACAAAAATAAGATTAATTCCAGGGGGCAAATAATGGCACTTAAAAAATAAAATCTGATTCTGGGGCCTAACCCCCTTACCCATGTTCATACAAACACATTTGATAGATAGATAAAGCACTAAGACTCATTCTAGAATCAGTGAGGCTTAAAAGCTTCTCATTTGCGGATAAAGGATGACTGCAATCAGACACAATCATCCATTGAATGTAAACGGCTTATGGCAATATTGTGCTTTTAAGTGTTTAGATTAAGGTTTAAAATACATTTCTCAGTTCATTGAGCTAATGGTGTAAACTCTTAAATGGTCTTTGTCTCTTCAGTTGTGGTGTGGGTTAAGGCAAGCAGCACTATTACTCTTGCTCATGCTCAGGGTTAGGGATTTGAAGAAACCTTCCAGGTTCAGTACAAGTTAAGCTCAATCGACAGCATTTGTGTATTATTGTTGATTACCACAAAAATACATTTTGACTTGCCCCTCCTTAAAAAAAACTGGCATTGGCTTTACCCACCCAAAGAGATGCGCTAAGGTGCGGTAACACTGGCTGCAAGCCACTGCAGCATGATAAGGTTGAAAGTTTCATGCAAATACAGGATGCTTGAGCGCTTCAGTTAAGGATGGGAGTCCTCTTCAAGAGTCTCGCTGTCAGACCCTTTTTTGCTTCAATAGAGCACACAAAGCCTTCAATACGGTATGTTAGATGTCCTGTATGGGATAAAATACGGGGTGTCTGGCAAAACCGGGACAGTTGTAATTGTAAACCTTAGCAGCAATAAACATTGCATTTGCCACCTCTCCCGTTTTTTCAGCAGTTTTCTTGAAAAAATCTTGAGCGCCCAAGCACCCACAGGATCGGCACCTGTGTTCAGGGACCAGAATATCATAAAGAATTTTGGGTGGGCTCTTTTAACTTGGGCCAGTAATTAACCCCTTAGCAACTACCTAGCAACACCCTAGTAACCACCCACAACACCTTAGCATTGTGGGGTAAGCACTGCTCACATTTTATTCAGAAAATTACAAAATCTTGTTGTTTGAGCTGCTCCAAATAATGGATTGTCTTTATTAAAGTTTCCCTGCTGTTGTTGTGCCAGTCTCTTTTTCTGTCACAGATTGCTGTCTAATCCAGGTAATAGCCATTAAGCTGCCATGTCTGAGCAAAAATAAGCTTCACTCTACAAGCCAAATGTGCCAGAGACATTTTTGGATGCAACAACACCCAGAGGAATATTTGAACCCACCAGACACAACCCAGTCGTTGCAGACTGGGGAACGTTTTCACCCTGGCTGTCAGTTGTTTTACGCACAACCAGTAAGTGGCAGGTTGTCATGAATATTCAGTATACAGTGTTTAATGCATGTTTATGAATGTGAGATCGAATGTGGCTTGGATTCCTAATGGGATAATGAGGATCATGTGAAGGCCCTACACAGGTGGCCATTTTGGAGGATAGACTGTGAGGGGCTAGAAACCAAAGGCACTGTTTACACTAGGCATATAAATGGTTCTTCAGTATTTGTATAGTCATCCAGTTGGTCCAAACCACATAAATTGCTCTAGTAAACATTCCAAGACAATTCACCTCCAGAGCTATGGCTATCAAATTACTCAACATGCACATTTATGTGTTGTTTAAATAAGACCAGAGAGTCCACTGTGGCACAAACAGCTTAAGCTATAAAATGTCTGTCTATTGACTGGTATTTTTTTAATGGCACCTTACTATTTGACTATTTCATCAGTCTTTGCATCTGCTGCTGAACAAGTGAATGCTGAATTTCTCAAGCACATGATTTTTTTCAGATATATATTTAGACATGGTCTGCAGATACTATGATTTTGACATAACACATTGCACGTAACACATATTGTTGCTCTAGAAAGCCTATTTGTTTAGTTAGCATTATTTTATGAGTGTAACCACATTTTCCATGTTGGGCAGAATTAAAGGTAAAAAAAATTGTTGTCATTAAAATATATTGATTGACCAATATTGTGAAAGCAACAGCATATCATAGATGAGGCGTAATATATTCTGTACCTTTCCTCAACTCAGTGAAGGACTCTTAAGATCATGAAACTGAATAAAAGATGAAAAACACAACCCACATAATATTGGTTGTTTCATGGCATGTTCAGTGACTTAGACCCATATCTGCTTGATTTATTTCTGTTACCAATCGCTTTTCTCCTCCAGTCTTATTTCAATCATAAAACACACACGCAAACACAAATATAGCACAGTCTTGAGATAGTGTTGCTTCTTGCTCTCTAGTTTGCACTGAGCTTGATGGTTGATAGTCTATTGTGAATCAGTCGATTTCTCTCAGCTACAGCCAATTTACTCTGAAAAGCAAGCATGTCAACACTACGCTGATCTACATGAGACCTTCACAGGTAAGACCTAACCAAGCCTCAAGAAGACCAAACACAAAACCGCATTATTTTTAGACCAATTAAAAACTTTCTCACTCTTTCTCTCTAAATCAGAGTGTGTTCATATTTAAACCTCAGCAGTAATCCATCTCAAGGACAGTGATAGACACTTCAGACAAGAGCTTTCCCTAGATTAATTTAGTTTATTATACAGATTTGGTTGTAAATAGAATTATGCGTTTATTTTTTCCCATTCTGAAATATTGACATTGGGCCTGCAGTGTTTGTTATAGTGGAAGCAATGGGTGAAGTCTCCAGACGCCTTCATTAAGAATGACACAATTGTGCTTCCCACTGACCACTGGGCAATTCAGTCTAGATTTTCATATCTTATGTACCACACATATAAAAACAAAACAGAAGAGTAAAATGTAAAAGTGCACCTTTATAAATACTTTTAAAATGAATTATAGATTAACTAACATTTTTAACATGATTCAGCAGTTTTATTTTAGGTTTGGAAGATTAAAATATAGATGCTTTAAAAGTGATAGATGCTATTTACACTAATTAATAGCAACCAATTTAAACTCCTATGTAACAGTGTTCAAATGGGAAAGGAGGAGGCGGGAACTAGATGAACATTTAAAATTATATTTTAATAAGAACTTTAAGACACAAATACACACGGCAGCTGCATGTGGCTCTTTCCTCTCTCCCGAACTAATACATTCCACTTCACTTATCCCACTCCTCGGCTGATTAGCCCGATTAGGGCCAGGTGTCGAGGGCCCCGCCCTCCTCCTCTTCACACCTTAATGAAATACTAACAGTATAGGAGCATCACTGCAGTGGGTTTATTGTGTTTACAAAAAATTCCCTTCCCTTATAAAAATAAAACGTGGTTTTACTACAGTAACTATGGTATTTTGTGGTAAAATCAAAGTAACCACAAAATCAAACATGGTAACTATTGTAAAACCATATTGCTGTTGTAATAACATGGTTAATTGCATTAAAACTATGGCTTCCAAAAAACATGGATACTACAGAATCAATATAGTAAATCCATGGATAATTTGGCATGGATCGACCTTTCACCATGACCAAATCACTGTGAGGAAATCAACCTTGATATTCATTTTTATGAATTCTTATAAGCAGCATAATTATAAATAGGAAATATAAAGGACATTTTATTATAGTGGAGACAGAATTAGGATGGGAAAAAGTGGGACTAAAGGGGAAATCAAACCTGGGTCTTTCACATGAAAAAAGCACATCCACATCCTCATTAAACCCCAGGCCACTGCAGCAATACCAGGGGCACAGTTTGTCTTCAATTTGTGTTTTTCTCTGACTATTCGAGGGCAAACACAGTATCCATGCAGTGGGTCAGGTGCTATTTACACCTAGTGCAAATTGTCACGCCGTTAAAATAACAAAAAAATATTTATTAACAAAAAGTTATACATGAAAAATTCACCAGGGCACGACACATCCCGAAACCCCACAGCCTCTTGTACCCACTCTTTGTTTTCTTGGCCCACAAGTGCACGTCATTGTCAACCTATTATAGATTTATGCATTAAACATATTTCTTTCCAGTTTTTGTCCATTTAGTGTAGGTAAATCACAGGGGATGAGCACATAACTAAAAAATAATAATAATAATAATAATAATAATAATAATTCAGACTGTACCATGGTCTGTGTACATGTGATGTTTTTTTGAAGGAAAAGGCCTTTATTCATCCATCTCATAAACCTGCATATACCAAGAATTCACTTGTGCAGAATCTTTAGAACATTGTTTAAGTTGAATCCAAATGCACAACATGTTGCGGATTCTACTGCTGCAATACAGTGCAGTGTCTGCTTTGTAAACCTCCCAACAGATTCACTGTTGCTAGAATACATCATGAAGTATTCACTAATGCTACGCCGCTCGTTAAAATGACTGCACACACATCCAAACACACCTATGCACACTCAAAATCCTCATGACCAGCCTGAGTAGGCATAGAACATTTTGAATGTTATCCTTCTAATCCAGACAGGGTTTAGAGAACAGCAACACCCCTGCTGGCCAGCAAACAAAGGAAATCTCAACGCATGAGACTAAAACATTCCAATTCTGCAGCTGATGTTGTGAACAGCCTCAAAAGTCACTGAGCTATGACGTCCGCTAGGCTAGTCATAGCTCAGCGTAGCATATCATTTTTAGAAATTCTCAAGCTTTTCTTTGTTTTCGATGCATGTGTCCATGAGAACAACATACAAAAATTCCCATTTACATTTGCAAGTCTAGACTTGCTAATCATAGAATTGTTAGTCTATGCAGCACAATACAACCAGAGGCAATCATTGAGGCTATCTATGCATTGTTCTATCCTATGTTTAATTATGTTACATTTTCACTTTCTCAGTTTATACACTGTACATTTGATTGCAATTGTCTTTCACTCTCCCTCGCTCTTTATCATCAAACATTGACTTTAAATCAGTTTCCATTCGTTAACATTAGTTAATGCATTAGGTATCATGAATTTACTGCAAACAATATATTTTTTACAGCATTTATTCATCTTAATGTTAGTTAATAAAAAAACAATTGTTCATTGTTAGTTTCATAGTGCATTAACTAATGTTAACATATACAGCTATATGTTGAAATAAACATTAACCCGGATTAATAAGTGCTGTAAAACCTTTGTTCATTGTTAGTTCATGTTAACTGATTAACAAATGAAACCTTTCCAAATCACAATCCGCTTACAATTGACCTCCACTGTCTGGGTACATGAATATCAGAGGGTGGAGATTTGTGCTTGTGCAGTATGTGCTTGCAGGTAGCAGTGATGAAGAAGCTACTTTGAAACTACAACTACTGAAGTTACAAGACACTCGTAATTTAAAGGTGCACTCAGTAACTTTTGTCTTTGTGTCATCTTGGACTTACACCGACACCTAGCAGCTTGGATGCAGCATAATTTAAAATCAGTAGTTTTCAGTTTAAGATGCCATTGAAGAAATTCACTATTCATAGTCAGCCATGATTACTTTAATGAGTGAAAATGTAAAATAACAGGACGGTTACTGAGATAAAGCGAGTAGTATTCAGCTGGTCATTTGATTCCAAGTCGCACTTAGTAATTGTTTCATCATTAAATAAGTTTTATTCCTAAAGACATGAATTGTAATTTTTCAATATACTGTATGTTGGAAGTCATAACCACTCACATTGAAACGAAGATTCCAATCATATCAGTAACCTTATAAAAGCTGTTTTATTCACATGGAGAGGGTCCACACATGGGAGTTGTCATCTTTAAAGTTTAACTATAGTCAAGCTACCTTTTAAAAAAAATAGTAGGCTTTACTACCAGTTCCTTTAAATTAGCTAACTACTTTTAAGCTTTTAGGAAATAATTTATCAACTGTTTTGAACCATAATATACAGTAGTATAATATGATATATTTGGAATCAGAGCAGTATTTCAGGTACAAAAACAATAAGAATGTCAATTGGGTATCATCATTAAACTTGAACAGAAAAATCCACACCAAGTACAAATAGTAAAACTAGTCTAATATAAATAAATGGATTGAAAACAATGATGAACAGCAGAATATTTTTACTAAATATTTCAATACAAAATATAAGCTGTAAAATGCTCTGCAATGACTCAAATTATTCAGTTAATCTTTTTTAATGGTTCATTGACAAAATGTGAATGAACTGATTCGCTAAAATTTATTGGACTTACTGTACCAATGCTAATTGAGCGAGAGAGACATTTTCGGCAAGTGCTTTTTGATCAGTTGCTCAGCTCGCTCGCCTGTAATGATGCAGGTGCAATACCTTGTGTCCAAAACCAAAACAAAACAAAAATCAGCCTAAGCTGTTTGGCTGGTCTTTGCTGGTTTAACCTGATCGTCCAACCTGGCCAAGCTGGTCTAGCTGGTCTTCCAGCCAAAAGTGCCTAAAACCCATCTTAAAACAGCCAACTGGCCAGCCTTTTCGCCAGGGTACTGAAAGCTATTTTTGATTACTCCCCTGCACTGGTAGGTACATATAGTTTCACACTGGTGATTGTATGTATGTATGTTTGTGTCTAAAGGTTTGTGTCCACAGCAGCTTTTGCTCTGCCACACCTGGCTCTATCAGAAAGGATAACACCGCTGCCAGCAATATCACTACTGCAAATTGGATTTAGGAATAATTTCCAAACTCCACCAGCACAGGGAGAATTAATTTATTAGAGCTATTTCAACGAACTGAATGAATACATAGATACAAGTAAACAGATGTTGAACGGCAAAGACTATTAAATTGGAAAATAGCAGATTTGCTGAAATCAAATCACTCACAAAACACAAAGTGATTTGGTAGTTTAAAGTCAACATGAAGTCAAAGTTGACCCAACTTTCTTGATCGTTTTGTCATCATTTACTGACTCTTATGCCTTGTTTGTCCATGCAATGCAAGTTAAAGGGAATCATGGTGCAAACATGGGAGAAGCTCAATAACATTGAGCTTCATGTGCTCATACTTAATACATGTGCTGTACACACAGTCTGATCCATGAACTTGACCTTCAGCTTCCATGTCCTGGTCAAAAAGTCTCCTCAAAAGTGGGTGCTGGCTATAAATGTGGGAAGTGGTCCTCCACAAAAAGCTCCTTTAAAGCTATTGATTTAAAAATGTATTACTATTGAATGTTGAAATTAACACCAACCAAGATTTATAATTGTAAAAGTATTGTTCATTGTTCATGTTGTTCATGTAACTAATATTGTTAACTAATGTTAACAATGTTTGCTGCTGGCACACTGCACAGATCTGTTTGTTTGCAGTGGTGGACAAAGATTACTAATCCTATAGTTGAGTAAAAGTACAGATACCCTGATGAAATATTAGTCCTGTAAAACTGAAATTACTCCTTTTAAATTTTCCACTTGAGTAAAAGTACTGGCCTATTAAAGGGATAGTTACCCCAAAAATGAAAATTCTCTTATCATTTACTCATCCATATTCCATCCCAGATGTGTATGACTTACTTTCTTCTGCAGAACACAAAGATTTCTAGAAGAATATTTAAGCTCTGTAGGTCCATACAATGCAATTGTATGGTGGCCAGAACTTTTAGGCTCCAAGAGCACATAAAGGCAGCATAAAAGTATTCCATATGACTTCAGTGGTTTAATCAGATTCTTCAGAAGTGATATAAGTGTGAGTGAGAAACAGATCAATAAGTCAAATTTTACTATAAATCTCCACTTTCACTTTCTTTTTCTTTGGTTTTAGGCAATTCACATTCTTTGTGCATTTCGCCACCTTTTGGGCAGGGAGGAGCATTTATAGTAAAAAAAAAAAGAACTTAAATATTTATATGTTTCTTACCCACACCAATCATATCACTTCCAAAGACATGGATTATACAACTGGAGTCGTATGGATTACTTTTATGACTTCCATTATTGCTACCTTACTCTGTTTGCAGCCATTGTGGTTTTCCATGCTTTCTTCATTTCATGGAACCTGGGCCTTGTGCTAACTAGGCCTTTATTGTTATTTAATTAAACAATATCTACCCAAATACCTAAAACTGCTATTAAACCTCTATTTTTGTATTTTCTTTTGATCCATAATTAAATTAACTAGTTGCTTAAGGTATTTAAGATACTTAAGGGAAAGAATGTAATTATTGATATTTATACTTTAAAATATACTTTATGATAATATAATTTCTCATCAATACACATTGTTTATAATTTCCTTTGAACATAGGTTCATTTGATTCATGATTACAGGTGTGAAAAAAGCTAAACATTTAAGAATATTTCCAAAATATGTTTATGTTAATAATAATTATAATCCACAAATAATACTCATAAGTTCCAACCTGTATACTCAAATTTGACTCAGTTAAAAAAAAAAATAGGTTCAAGAATAAGTCTGTGATCAAGTTCAAACCTTACTGATGTAGTGGAAGTCTATTGTCCAAGTTACTATAACCAAATTAGTCCAACTTTTTTACGCAACAGGATCTTCATCAGTTAAGCTCAACTGCATATTTTCACGTTCCTCAGTCCTGCGTTGCAGATCTCTCCTCAATCTTTGAGTTGACCAATTATCCATTTTGTGTAATCTCTTTTCCAAGTCGCATTTTGGACTTTTTTTGGTGTAATCACGGTCGAAGTATATCCTTGATCACCAAGTTTTACCTCCTTTTTCTCCCATGCCATTCTCAGGCTCTTCATTTTAAACCTTACAACAACTGACCGAGGGTGAGGACTCAGCGTGTTATGTCTGACAGGTACACGATGAACTCTCATTATTTTCAGCATTTCTCACTGTATTCCGAGTGTTTCTTCTAGCAGTCCTCTGATAAATCTAGGCAAGTCTTTACCCTCAGCACCCTCTTGTTGTGTGTTTTTATATGATTTTGTCTGGATTTACTTTCTAAATAGTCTATTTTAGTTTCTGCAGATTTAATTTTCTTAATTAGGAAGAGAGTCATTTCTAGTACTGTTTCTCCTATCTCTTCACAAGTGTTAAATCTTTTTTTCGCCATTGTGACACTCGTAGCTATGTTTTTTTTACTCTGACTTGAGGGCTTTCACTTCCCTACTGAAGTCCTTCATTGACTGTTTGATCTCTGATTTGAATTCTTTCTCCTCATTTCTGAATTAGCTCAGCTGTACCGTTATTTGTTGAAAAAAATCTTGTTTGTTTGTCCATCTTTCCTCTAATATGTTGACTTCGCTGATCCCAACTGTTTGAGTTCATTTCACTCTGTCGAGCAATTGCACCTGATCTTAAATTTAGACTTTAGTCTTTAGACATTTGTTTTACATCTTTTGACTGCAGCAAAAACATACTCATGAGGGTCTTTTTAAACCTTTTTCTGAGGTTTTGTTTGGTAAAGAGTCACGCTGCTAACTGTAAACCATGTTTCTGGTGGAAATCCTTTATCACTCTGTTACTTATGATATGCTTTAATTGCTATAAATTTCACTTTTATGCTGCCTTTAAGTGGTTTTTAGAGCTTCAATGTTCTGGCCACCATTTCCTAGCATTGTATGGACCTACAGAGCTGAGTTATTATTCTATGTGTGTGTGTGTGTGTGTGTGTGTGTGTGTGTGTGTGTGTGTGTGTGTGTGTGTGTGTGTGTGTGTGTGTGTCAAGTCAAGTCAAGTCAATTTTATTTGTATAGTGCCTTTCACAACACACATCGTTTCAAAGCAGCTTTACAGAATATCAGCATTAACAGACGATAAAACTGTAATGTCTATAAAGTCGATTAATCATCATTGTGTAATTTAGATCAAATACGATTTTTAATATTGTTTAAAAATAATTAAATGATAATTGTATTAATAACCCCAGTGAGCAAGCTGTAGGCGACTGTGGCAAGGAACACAAAACTCAATAAGATGTAGATTAATGGAGAAAAATAACCTTGGGAGAAACCAGGCTCACTGTGGGGGCCAGTTCCCCTCTGGCTAACATTATGAATGTAATGAAAATATTAATTATGTATAGGTAAAATCATGGTTTAAAATTATTAAACTAAGTATTAAGGGTCAGTGATTAAACATCGATTGTGTTTGAACTGTAAGATTAATGACCAAAGTCTTTGAAGTCCATCTTGATTAATTGCAGAAGTTCACATAGATGCAATTGTCCTTGTTAATTGGCTGATGAAGGCTTTTGTTGGCAATAGTTAGTCTAAGCATTTCATTTCAAGATCGTAGTCCATCAATAGACCGAGGTGATGCAGGTTGGAGTTGGCATCATTTCATCCTCTGATGTCCGTCATAATAGATTGAAGTGATGTTTGGCTGGCACCGGCTGCATTTAGTCATCATCATTCTGCGACATGTAGCAGTGGAGTCCAACATGAAGCAGGAATGGTGCTGGATCCAGCCGGTTCTGGTGACCTCAGGATAGGAGTCCCGAGGTTGAGACAGGGAAACAGATAAAAAGATGTAAGCGTAGATGCCATTTAATTTATTGCAGAGTTAGAGATCATGCTCAATGTTTCTGGTTCCGGCAGACCCAACTAAAGCAGCCTAATTGTGGGTTGGAGGATAAATTAGGTGTATGCCTGGCTAAATAGATGAGTCTTTAGTCTAGACTTAAACTGAGAGAGTGTGTCTGCATCTCGAACAGTGTTTGGGAGACTATTCCATAGTTTAGGAGCCAAATATGAAAAGGATCTTCCTCCTTTAGTGGATTTTGATATTCTAGGAACTATTAATAGGCCAGAATTTTGCGATCTTAATGAACGTGTTGGAATATAGCGTGGTAGAAGATCACTTAAGTACAGCGGAGCTAGACCATTCAAAGCTTTGTACGTAGTTAACAGTATTTTAAAATCAATACGGAATTTAACAGGTAGCCAATGTAACGATGATAAAATGGGGCTAATATGATCATATTTCTTGGTTCTCGTCAGCACTCTGGCTGCTGCATTTTGAACCAATTGAAGTTTATTTATTGATCTTGCTGGACATCCTCCCAGTAATGCATTACAATAATCTAGTCTTGAGGTCATGAACGCATGAATTAGTTTTTCGGCATCAGCAACCGAGAGCATAGCCTTAATTTAGCAATATTTCTTAGGTGGAAGAATGCTGTTCTACAAACATTTGTAATTTGATTTTCAAAGGACAGATTGGTATCAAATATAACACCTAAGTTCTTCGCTGTTGAAGATGATGTAACAGTACATCCATCTAGAGTCAAATTATATTTTAGTGGCTTATTTTTAGAGTTTTTGGTCCAATAATTAGAACCTCTGTTTTGTCAGAATTGAGTAGAAAGAAATTTCTGGCCATCCAATCTTTTATTTCATTAATACACTTTGCTAATTTTGAGAATTGTGAAATCTCATCAGGTTTTGAAGAAATATAAAGTTGTGTATCGTCAGCATAGCAGTGGAAACTTATTCCACGATTCCTGATAATATCTCCCAGGGGAAGCATATACATGGAGAAAAGCAGAGGCCCTAAAACTGATCCCTGTGGCACTCCATATTTTACTATCATTTACATAGACAAAGTGGTAGCAGTCTGCTAAATATGACCTAAACCATGCTAATGCCACTCCACAAATTCCAACATGATTCTCTAGCCTATTCAAGAGAATGTCGTGATCTATCGTGTCGAATGCAGCACTAAGATCTAAAAGCACTAGGAGAGAAATGCAGCCGCGATCAGACGATAAGAGCAAGTCATTTGTAACTCTGATAAGTGCAGTCTCTGTACTGTGATGAGGCCTAAATCCTGATTGAAATTCTTCATATATACTATTTCTCTGTAGAAATGAACATATTTGGGAGGATACTACCTTTTCTAGTATTTTTGACATAAACGGGAGATTTGAAATCGGTCTATAATTAGCAAGATCTCCAGGATTAAGTTGTGGCTTCTTAATTAGCGGTTTGATAATTGCTATTTTAAAGTTTCTTGGGACATGTCCTAAGCATAGCGAGGAGTTAATGATATTAAGAAGAGGTTCTGATATTACAGGAGATACCTCTTTTAAGAGCTTAGTTGGTATAGGATCTAACAAACAAGTTGTGGCTTTTGATGTTTCGATAAGTTTTGTTAGCTCTTCATGACCTATGATAGCGAAGGATTGAAGTTGCACATGAGGGAAATTATTCGACACTGTTTTCTGAGGTGCTATGACAGATGATTGCATAAATCCAATTTTATTTCTGATTATTTCAATTTTATCTGTGAAGAAATTCATGAAGTCATTACTCTTGAGCTGTGACGTAATATCTGGTTCGGTTGAGGCTTTATTCCTAACCAATTTAGCCACAGTACTGAATAAACATCTAGGATTGTTGTGGTTATTTTCTATGAGTTTACTAAAATATTCTGACCTGGCAGCTTTGAGTGCGTGTTTGTAGCTACAGACACTATCCTTCCATGCACCCTGAAATACTTCTAATTTTGTATTTTTCCACATGCGCTCCATTTTCCGAGCTGCTCTCTTGAGGGCATGAGTGTGATCATTGTACCATGGTGCAGGGCTTATTTCTTTAATTTTCTTTAATCGAAGTGGGGCGACAACATCAAGGGTGCTAGAGAAGACTGCATTACATTTTTTTGTTATTTCATCAAGTTCTTCTGGGCTTTGGGGTTTATTGAGTATATGAGATGGATCTGGAAGAGTATTAGTGAAGCTTTCTTTAGTGGTCGAAAGAATAGTTCTACCTGAACGATAGCGTGGTGTAGATTGAGTAACATTAGCTGATTGCAACATGCAAGAGACGAGGTAATTATCCGAGATGTCATCGCTCTGCTGCAGAATTTCTATATTATCAACATCAACTCCATATGAAAGAATTAAATCTAGTGTATGATTATGGTGATGAGTTGGTCCTGTTACATTTTGTCTGACTCCAAGAGAGTTGAGAATATCGATAAATGCTAATCCCAAAGTATCATTTTCATTATCTATGTGAATGTTGAAGTCACCAACAATTAAGGCTCTATCTACAGTAACTACAAGATCTGATAAAAAATTTGCAAATTCAGAATAAGGCCCGGGTGATCTATACACTGTAGCAAGGGTAAAGGACGACAGAGAATTTTTATTTATATTTGTATTTGACGGTGTACCTTAAGCATTATTAGTTCAAAAGACTTACATTTATATCCTGTCCTCTGAGTAACACCAAAAACTTCACTGAAAATTTTAGCAACACCTCCTCCTCGACCCTTCAGACGAGGCTCATGTTTATAACAATAACCTGGGGGAGTAGATTCATTTAAACTAATATATTCATCCGGTTTAAGCCAGGTTTCAGTCAAACAGAGCGCATCCAATCTATGATCTGTAATCATTAGTGCTTTGGTAGAAAGAGATCTAATGTTTAGTAGCCCTACATATGTTGTTTATCTTAAAAAAAATGGTGTTTGGTAGTTCAGGGAACAGACACAGTATCTATGTGATATCAAGGAGATACACTCTATTTGTTGTAGTTTATGTGACCTGTGACCTATGGTATTCTCCGGACACCACTCAGACAGCCAGCCATTCAGCAACACTAATCTACTATAAACCTCGTCACCACAATGAGCAGGGAGGGAGGCATAGCATATTACAGTGTCTGACATCATTTTGCAAGTTCACACACCTCTTTAACATTATCTCTAGTGATCTCCGACTGGTGAAGCCAGACGGAGATCCATTCTGTGAACAAACATGGAGTGGATGTGTTGCATTTAGTGTCCATGTTAGGATTAAAGTTTGTGTGTAAAGATTTGTTTCAGCTTTTGCCACATGGTAAGTTAAAGTTGCTTTGAGAAGTCTTGAAGATATTTATGGTCTTTATCTCAACTCTTAAGATGGAATGGTTTCAGTGGGAGGATGTCCAGCAAGCTCAATAAATCAACTTCAATTGGTGAACAATATGATCATATTAGCCCCATTTTATCGTCATTATATTGGCTACCTGCTAAATTACATATTCATTTAAAAATGTTGTTAACTACATACAAAGCTTTGAATGGTCTAGCTCCGCAGTACTTAAATAATCTACTACCACGCTACTTTCCATAACGTTCATTACGATGGAGTTATGGTGTTATTATGGAGTTTTGTGTTCCTTGTCATAGTCGCCTTTGGCTTGCTCACTGGGGTTCTAAATACAATTATTATTTATTTTTATGTGATGTGGTGCTTTTGAATTTACCTCCTGAGCTATGCTCATAAGCATTTATTTGACATTAGCTGTGTGTTTTGACAGCAAGTGTCTCAGTATGTAAGGGTGTGAAAATGTGTGATAAAGATGCTTGCATATATGAGTTTTTACACAGTGTATCCATATTAGTGTGATTCTGTGTGTGTGTGCTGAGGGTGGTTTGGGGCTGTTCTGTTGGCAGCAGCTACAAGCTTTTGTTTAGTGAATGTTATACAGTGGAAATTCACTCTGCATTCGACACAACTACATCACCAGCAGGAACCCAACACTTTCATCTGTTTCTCTGATACACACATAAACTTCACCACCTGCCCACAGCTTACCTGACAACCAAATGCACTTGATATGTCCACAGTACAGATACATGCATAAACTCACACAATGAATTCTGATCATTGCAAGCTGACATATCTTCAGACAGACAATATGCAATAAATTATGTCAATACAATACATTTGTGGCCGGCCCACAGTTGAAAGTCACGGTTCTTGCTATTTCCAGTCCGCCCCTGATCTAATGCATTTACTAATGTTAACAAATGCAACCTTATTGTGAAGTGTTACCCAATCCTAAATGTAAATAATAAAATGCAACTAGTAACTAGTATATATGTAACCACATTTTACAGTGCATAGTTTGGATGGCCAAATGAATAATCTTTTCAACAAAAGAGAGGAGAATACACTTCCCATTTCTTGTTGATTGTTGTTTGCATCATAGGCCATGCATCCAATCAAACTCCATGGTATTTTGATGCAAATTCATCTGTCACTTGGTAGAAGCTAGCCACATCAGCCAGATGGACAGAATCAGTTGCGTGACATTTACACTCATCCTCGAAAACCAAGAACAAAACGCTAAGGTTAAAAAAAAACACGATCCAGACTACATTAAATATGAGCTGACTTGCAACAAAAATATACATTGTGCTGACCACAATGCTTTTTGAGCAGTTAATAACTGGCTGAAGATGGCATGAAATTCAATTTTGAATTTCAACATTGAAAATCAAACACTTGGAAGCCAAAATGGTCAATTCTCCTATTCAGCCTATATCTCGTGATAATACTTTTGCATATTGTTGGGTCGGTTTTCATTTACTTTTGTTCAATAAACTATTTTGGTATGGTGTTAGGTTGCCACTTGATGTCCAATGTAAAGTCTAGGTCCTGAAGTACAAAATAAATACTTTTCACAGATCATATTATAACATTTTGTGGTTTCTGCTGATTATGGTCAGTGCTATAATGTAAAAGATTTTGTAATCAACAGGCAATAGCGTTTAAGACATTTTCTAGTCAATACGGCAATAGTGTAGCCTTTGATATGGCTACAGGTCCATAATTTGCATCGGATTAGCTTAAATAGTTTGTCCAGAATGAGAAAAGCAGACTAACTATATATATATATATATATATATATATATATATATATATATATATATATATATATATATATATATATATATATATATATATATATATATATATATAAGGAGTGGTGGTGGTGTAGTGGTCTAAAGCACATAACTGGTAATCTGGTAATCAGAAGGTCACTGGTTCGATCCCCACATCCACCACCATTGTGTCCTTGAGCAAGGCACTTCAGGCAACTCCAGGTTGCTCCGGGGGGATTGTCCCTGTAAGTCGCTTTGGATAAAAGCATCTGCCAAATGCATAAATGTAAACGTAAATATACACTTGTCAGAACAGAGTGGTTATGGGAAAAGACATGTTTCTCTGGTTATGATGCATAGTAAAGCAGAAGTGTGATTTTTTTATTTGTTATGATACAGGTGTATAATAAAACACCTGACTAATGTTTCATAAATCTAACAGAAATCAATGGTTTTTCTTAGACATATTGTCTCAGACTTAACAATTCTGCTTATATTCTCTAAAGGCATTGTAGAAAAGCTCTTTGTTCAGGCAATGGAGGAGTCAGGAGACAACGAAGCAGATTCAAGGTAAGTTATTTTAATGTTCAACTTTGATGGTAACCATCAATACAAACTAAATGATTCACAAAATAATGGGCAAACACTCTGTGGCTGTAGGTTTGTCAGTCACTCTCTCCCCCTGTAACTCTCTGGCTTACCTTTTATATCTCCCTCCGCATCACTATAACGAGAGACAGGTGTTAGGGGTAATTATGAACCAGGTGACAAGCCTTACCGCGCTTTCTCTCTCTCCCGCAGACTGACACATGACCATGTCCCCATGCCACAGGCATGATCACAGATCATTGTCAGACTCAGAACTGGTAAAAAAAAAAAACTGGTGAAATAAGGGATTTTATTTGCAAGAATGTCTTTTGTACTCATGATCAGAAGCTACATCAAACGAGGACTTTTCAATATGTTCCAATTTGTCGCTATCAGAAATAGCAAAAGATGACTTAATGGGAAGCAGGAACATCCTTCATCAACTCGATCCCCCTCTGCGTTCATGTTTCTATCAAACCCTGACTGCTTTTTCCTTCCGTTCCAAAATGAATACCCCCCTACCTATCATTTAAACACACACATGCAGATACACTCCCATTACATGTAAAAACTCTCCGCAAGTGGCTGGCAGATTACATGTTGAGCGGAGGCAATTTGCTGACGGACAAGCCTGAACATTTCAATCATCTCCAGAAAGACAGGTGACAATACTTCTAACGCACAGACGTAGCCTACTCATGCACCCGACCCTCCGGTCCTCTTCTCTCTGTTCAATGTGCCTCAAAATTGAACCCTTGCAAATTTGCCTCATCTTTTCCTACTACAAATCATTCATATTCATATGGGGATGCTGTTGCCTGATCTTTGAAACCTCTCATTTAATTTCAGGCGGTCTCTCCCTCTCACTCTCTTTCTGACAGGATTTCATTTTGACTATCAGGTTAAAAAACATTAGGCTGGAGAGTGTGATCTGGTTTGAAATAAGATGGCTGAAGCGTCTCACTGCCCCTTTTATTTTAGAGAGCCACACTTGGCTCCTGCTGTGACAGGCCTTCGAAAAATGTACACTTAAAAGGAGTATTCTGGGTTCAATACAAGTTAAGCTCAGTTGACAGCATTTGTGGCATAATATTTGTACAAAAACAAATTTTGACTAATCCCTCCTTTTCTTTAAAACAAAAAGCAAAACCATGGTTACTGCAAGGCTTTTACAATGGAAGTGAATGGGGTCAATTTTTGGAGGGTTTAAAAAGGCAGAAATGTGAAGCTTATTCTTTTATAAAAGCTCTTACATTCATTCTTCTGTAAAAAAGTTGTTTAAATCATTGTTTTTACAGTTGTTTTAGGGGTATAAAATTGAATATAACTTCACAAAAAAGGTTAACAGGCGATTTTCTCACACTAAAATCATGTTAACACATATTGTTTACGTCTTGTTGCTATAGTCTAACTTTTGAAACAGTGACCATTTTAAAGTTTACGAATTGGCCCCATTCACTTCCATTGTAAGTGCCTCACTGCAACCTAGATTTCTGCTTTTTCTAAAGAAAAGGAGGGACAAGTCAAAATGCATTTTTGTGGTAGGCTAATCAAAATTATGCCACAAAGACTATCGACTGAGCTTAACTTGTATTAAACCCTGAACATTTAAAGGTGCATTCAGTAATTTTTTCCTCATTAAAAAAGGTTTTGCACAAAAATAAATCTTTTAGGATTTCACAACAAACATTTGATCGTGGCAATCACCTCCCCACTCGCATTCTCCTTCGCCATCCCGTCATTCATTTTCATTGCCAGTTGATGCAAGAATAAAGAGATGAGACATATATAGTTAAGTCAAGCTTTACCGCAAGCTTAACTCAATAATAGGGAGCGTTAAACAGAAAGTGAAAGTAACCTTTGTGCTGGAGTTCGAACATTACCATGTGCTGATAGATTTTTAATTATTATTATTTTTTTTTTATCACATTCTTTCTGGTTTTATCAATGACGCTCCGATTTTTTAAAAACCCACTCCTCGCTCCAGGCAAAATCACGCCGTTCCACTCCTAGCTCCCACTCCGCTCACATACTCTTGCTGAAAGACACAAGCAGACAAGTGCTTCCACCATCACAAGGCTTGTTCAAACAAGAGGGATCAGTGTCTTGTAGAAGTAATATTAGAAAAATCTGAGAAACAGCTTCTGGAGTAAATTCACGCTAAAATAACAACATATCTAAAGGTGACATTTCTTATAATGAGTTTGTGTGAGATTGTTGTTAATAAGTAATTACAATAAATAGTTAACCATGGTTTTATTACAGTATTATTTTAATCATGTAACTTTGGTTAATTGTGAGGTAACTATGGTTTAACTAACTCCCATGGTTAAACTATATTACTGTATTGAAACCATGGTTACTGTTTGTAAGTGTAAACAAAACAGAACTCTAATAATTTTCTGTTTAGGCTCACAAATGTAAAAGCAAAATCCAATGAAATCGCAAAACAAAATTATAATAATAATTAATAGAAGTATCGGCATCAACGATATTGGACATGAAATTACTGATATCGGATCAAAAAGAAAATAAATGGTATCGCCCATTCCTACCTGCCACCCACCAAAGGTGGGCAGCCTATTTAATGCGCATTGGCGGGTAAATGTAAAAGAAATGTAAAAGAAAAATCCAATGAAATCGCAAAAATAGTAATAATAATAATTTATAGAAGTATCGGTATCAACGATATTGGACATGAAATTATTTATATCGGATCAAAAAGAAAATTAATGGTATCGCCCATTCCTACCTGCCACCCACCAAATGTGGGCAGCCTATTTAATGCGCATTAAGCTGCGTACAAACTGCCAGTGACATCGCCAGCGACAGCAACTCCATCCCATTCAATTTCAATGAGAGCACAGCGACTTCTGGCGACACGAGTTGTCGCGACCGTTGGCGACTAGATGTGGGCATGTCCAGCGAGTTAAACTTTATTCAAATGAAGAGCAACTAACGGAAGCGACAGCCAATAGGAGAGAAGACGGGAGAGCTCACGTGATCCTTCTCTCTCTCAGCTCCTGCAGTAACGGAAAGATGGATGAAAGGCTAATTCTTGCTGTTAGCAATTTTCCAGTGCTCTATGATATGGATATGGTATATCCAGCCGCAGCTCTTGCACCAGCCGGTGGTACTCGCCGTGCTGACTCCGAGATTTAATGGATTTGTGGACCCAGACAGACCGCCGTTTGCGTTTTCGCCGCAGATAAACAGCCGCTATGGCAGAGCACGCCTTGTTTCTCATTCATCTGGAGTGGTGGTGGTGTAGTGGTCTAAACACATAACTGATAATCTGGTAATCAGAAGGATGCTGGTTCGAGCCCCACAGCCACCAACCATTGTGTCCTTGAGCAAGGCACTTAACTCCAGGCTGCTCCAGGGGGATTGTCCCTGTAATAAGGGCTCTGTAAGTCGCTTTGGATAAAAGCGTCTGCCAAATGCATAAATGTCAATGTAAATCTTTGATATAAAGCATTTTATGTACTGATTCCATTTATATTTAGTCTTTTCCCTCCAAAATGTTTGCTTTTAGCACCAAGAAAAGCGATTTGCTGTCAAGAGCAATGGAATGACATCCGTGAATGTCATTTATAATCGTTACTAGGCAACCAGTAGTGGGAACGCCCACTAGCGACCTGCAGCGACATAGTCGCTGGCAGTGTGTGCGCAGCTTTAAGGTACGTACACACTGCCAGCGACATCGCGCGCGACAGCGACTCAATACCATTCATTTTCAATGCGAGCACAGCGACTTCCGGCGATACGAGCTGTCGCGACCGTTGGCGCTAGATGTGGGCGTGTCCAGCGACGCGACAAAGTTGGGAAAAGTTCAACTTTAATGAGAGCGACTAACGGAAGCGACAGCCAATAGGAGAGACGACGGGAGAGCTCACGTGATCCTTCTCTCTCTCTCAGCTCCTGCAGTAACGGAAAGATGGATGAAAGGCTAATTCTTGCTGTTTAGAAATGTTCCAGTGCTCTATGATATGTCTCTTCCCACGTACAAGGACATTTTTAAGAAAAATACTGCGTGGAAAGGTGTATCTGAGATCGCGGGGATTTTATGGACCCAGACAGACCGACATTTGCATTTTCGCCGCAGATAAACAGCAGCTCTGGCAAACAGCACGCCTTGTTTCTCATTAATCTTTGATATAAAGTATTTTATGTACTGATTCCATTTATATTTAGTCTTTTCCCTACAAAATGTTTGTTTTTAGTGGCAAGAAAAGAGATTCGCTGTCAACAGCAATGGAATGACATCCGTGAATGTCATTTATAAACGTTACTAGGCAACCAGTAGTGGGAACACCCACTAGCGACTTCACCGCCAGCCACTGGCGACCTGGAGCGATAAAGTCGCTGGCAGTGTGTATGCACCTTAAGACGTCTCGGAGTGACATAGGACGAGCAATTCCATTAGACACAAATATACACGTTTGTAGGAAAACACTTGATATTTTGAAAAACAGACAAAGAAAAGCCGGCATTGCGCATGTCTGATTCGCCATGTATTCAAAGAGAAACTTCTTTCGTGGGTGCGATGGTGCTCGAAGATGAATCGCGGGATGCGCATATGACGAGTTCTCATTATTTCTTCTCTGTCGGTCATTTCGGAACAATTTGCAAGAATAGTGTCATGTATGAATGCTGTATATGATCTCAGACATCTCAAGATACATACGCAAATGACATGTAACAACATTTGGACTACAGACGAATTGTCATATTGTCATCATAAATCAGTACAGCCTCATAACTCGTTCTTGAACGAGACGTTTTTCTTTTGTGCTTGTTTCTTTAGCCTCCATTTTCATGTAGCAGAATTATCATTATGATAATAATAAATAACACATGGCAGGGTTCCCAAATAAGTTTTCACCAAGGGCCAAATTCTGTCAACAATACAATGTCAAGGGCCACGGTCATCAATGTAATGACAACGTTTTGGTGCTGCTGCTATTATTAATTAATATTATTGTTTCTATTATTAAAAGCGTCACATATAAATATTCAGATTTTGTTCTTTTCTCGGTATTAGTAGCCTGTTTTATTTATTCAAACAAGTATGAACATTTTGTATACAGATACACAAAACTACACAAATTTGCTTGCTGGGAAAAAATAAACTTTATTGAACAATTTGGATCTCCATGTACTATACGCAAGTAAATTGCTCCAGCTCATCTCCAAACGGGATCTACTCCCTGCACTTTCACTATTTGCAAATTCAATTATAAGACCTATTATTTATATTTTATTGAATGCATTGTATTTAATACATTTAACTAATTACGTTTATTGTAACATGTTTATATTTAAAACATTTATAATATTTGTATACATTTGAAATTTGTAAATATATATATTCTTTTGTTTTTTGTATTTTCTGAATGTTTTAGCATTGAAGTACCAGCTTTACAGGTCAAGTACAGAGGTTGCACTACAAATATTAGAGGAAGGGATTGTACAATTTTTATAATGGTCTATTTTATCCGTCCTATTTCAAAGTCAACACTTTTTCACAACTTACATTACTTATGATTCTGTTTGAGAGCACAGAGCATGTCTGGTGACATTTGGCACATCCTCCTCAGCACTCAATACTAGATGAGAGTCTAGTAAATGTGCATGGCGAACAATAAGCTTAGAACCATGTGATATGTTACTTTGTTTAGAAAACCCATATACTTCAGAAAATGAGAAATATGTCATTAATCCCTTAATTATTTTACCATTAAAGAAAAAATTATTCACAAAGCTAGTCACTTAAAAAAGCCTTTATATAATACATTTTGCAACACTGATCTTAGAATGTATTTTTTTGGGCATGCCCAATTCCCAATGTACTCTAGGTCCTCGCGGTGGTGTAGTCAAGGGTGCAGAATTTAATAGGGCCGCTAGGGACATGTCCCTACAAATATCTAGCAACTACTGAATTGTCCCTAGCAATAATTTTGGTCAAACGATTAAAATATATAACCATTGTTGTCTGTTGGTGTCTTTATTTATTTTTATTTTATTTAACCAGGAAACCTGTCATTGAGATTAAGAATCTCTTTTACAGGAGCATCCTGGCCCAGACAGGCAGCATCAGAACTTGTGGTAAGCAAACGGTTAACGGATATAGTTCTGTACGAGTCCCACCACCCTAACCCACATCACTAATAGGATTGGCTTTTGCCGTTTCTTGCTAACGTGTGAGAGGCTGCAGCTATATCCAGTTTTACGAAGCACCAAAGCTCCACCAACTAGATGCGCATCATCATGCAGGCTACCGGTAAGTGAGGAAGACACCATCTTTATACCAACAGTTGGTGGTGTCATAGTGGGCTATGGCACATAACTAGTAATCAGAAGGTTACTGGTTCGAACCCCACAGCCACCACCATTGTGTCCTTGAGCAAGGCACTTAATTCCAGGTTGCACCGGGGGAATTGTCCCTTTGGATAAAAGCATCTGCCAAATACATAAATGTAAATGCAACAGTTCTTTGCACAAAAATACAGGACAAATGCGTCAAAAATCTCATATTGATTCATGGACAGTGCATTTTTTTCAATCATGGGATGAGTGGCAAGCCTAAACATTAATTTGTATGTGTGTGTGTGTTTGGTAATTAGGCTATTTTGGTGATATGCGGAGTCAGGATGGCAGCCAAAAAAAAGAAAGGTGGCCATTAGAAGCTACTTTACAACAAGTCAAAGTGCAAGTCACTTAAAATATTTTCTCAGTTGCTAATGTGTAGAGTCAACAATAATGGTAATAATAATAATACCTTACTAAGCCATAAATGTTTTTCCTCACTGTTCATATGGCATGCATCAATGTGTTATTTTGTAAGGTCAGGTGACAGAAGCAGACCTGCCAGGTAGTAGCTCAGACAGAGCAGGAGGAGAGGCAGGTGGAGAGGTAGGGTCAAAGGTGAAGAGTGATTCAGTATTTTGACAAATGTTAGGCTGACAATGTACTGTATTGGTTCATCAATGTGTGTTTGAAATGAGAGCTTTGAATAGGCACATGTTGTTGTCTCATTCATATGGCATGCATCGATGTGTTATTTTATCAGGTGACAGAAGCAGTCCTGCTAGGTAGTAGCTCAGACAGGGGATGTCATCCCTCTTGTTGCAATAAATATGAAAAAGCATCCCCCTCGTAAAACCATCATCCCACCGTACCATCCCCTTTAGATCAATTGTGTTATGTACTGCTAATCATGCAAGTAAAATATAAAATGTTCTACGTTTGATACTTAACAGACTTTAAATAATGGCGATTTGCTGGTCAGAATTGGATTTTGACATGTGTAAGTTTGCCAGATTTCTATAAGTGAAATCCCCCAATCAGATCTGGACACATGTACAGTTTGGATATATTCTAAAAGACATAGTTTTATTTATATGTAGAAACACTGGCAATCATGAATGTCAGAGTTTGACTTGTCCTTCCTTGTGTTCACATGAAACTTGCTTCACTGAATGTAATGGAAGTTTTCAAAAGTTTCGTGCACTTTCACAAGTGGCCAAGAGAATATTATATTTATATATTATATATCTTGTTTTTCTTAAAAAAATTAAAAAAAGAGAGAACAGAATGTAAGGGATGACAAGTTTTCAGTTACAGCGTGTGCATGTTTTTAACTCAAACAATTTTCAGGGTTCCACCCATAAAACGCTTTTGTACACCACTGTTTAAGCATCCTTCATAGAAACACACTTCATTTACTAGTTCTGTTATTGGAGTAGAAAATATGCGTGTCTGTGACAGTGGGCGAGCAATCTATAGAAAAAAACTTTTTCATGATCATAACGTGGATTCTTTTCACAAGATTCATCATAAAGTACTATTACACAGGGTAATAGGTGCATATTATGGCCATGTGTCCGAAGTGTCATTGATGAAGTGATGCTAATTTTTGTCCAGCTCGATTACATTAAAAATACATAAAAAAATGCAATTCATACAAACCATTTACTTCAATACACCTGTTCCATGAGGAGCATATTTTCCATTTCTGAGTTTAACATCATCCTGATATTGTTTGGGGGCCTTAAAAGTGTCTCAGGAACATACTGATAAATAAAATCTCCCTTTATGAGTGTTGGCTACCATATCTATAAATAAAGGCTTTAGATTACATGAAATTGTTGTCAAAAGTCTATCATAAATGCAAAACTCCTCAACTTCCTGAAGGGGGGGGGTGGGGGCAATTTCAAAATCAAACCGACTTGCCTCAATCCGGGTGGCGAAGGACGAATCTCAGTTGCCTCCGCGCATCTTATCACATAGCTTGTTGAGCACATTACCACGGAGACCTAGCGCATGTATCCACGCACAAGAACTACATTATAGCAACTATGAGGAGGTTACCCAACGTGACTGTACCCACCCTAGCAACCAGGCCAATTGGTTGCTTAGGAAGCCTGACTGGAGTCACTCAGCACACCCTGGACTCGAATTTGCGACTCCAGGTGTGGTAGTCAGTGTCTTTGCTTGCTAAGCTTCATGTAATTGCCCTTTATTATATATATATATATATAACAAAAAAAATTTACATCTTCTAATTTGTTGTATTGTATTCACTGCTTGCATTGTTTATTTTTTTTTAAATATTGTCTTGAAGCAAATGTGAAAAAAACTTGAAGACAAAAAAGTAAGCAGCGTCATAATGGTTTCCGCCTCTGCAGACACGCAACTCGTTATCCACCCTTTATTTTTTATATAATTTGGGACATATGCAAAGTATTGTGGGCTGGGCCGGATATAGGCATTAGAAGGGGTGGGCTAAGCCCAAAATTGTACTGGAAATTTGTAGTATTTTTCTTGCCACACGCTCTCTCCTCCTCAGCTCCCCAAGATCACGCTGCGGGTGTTTGCGAAATACTGGATCTGAATTGTAAAGCGCAATCCCAGCCAATATTAGCTGATGGTACCATTCTTGATCATGGCTTGAATACAGTAGTCATGTTTTAACTCAAACAATTTTCAGGGATCCGCTTTTGTACACCACTGTTTAAGCATCCTTAATAGAAACTTCCGAACACGAAAACTGGTGAGTATCAAATATACAGAATGTATGAGAGTCCTAACTGCACATCAATATGAAGAAAGACAAATCCCAGACATTTATAGCCAATTTTGAATTCCCGGCCGGATGCTTTTTTTCCGGGTCCAAAAAAAAGAGGTCATCTGGGAAAGAGAGGGTGTATGGTCACCCTAATGATATAATGTATTTTATATTAAAGCAATATCACACGAGCAAGAGTGCGATATGGCCCTACATCAGCACTGTTGTGATTACCTACGGCACTCGGCCTGCTGCCGAATCACAGCAGTGCTGATTTAAGGCCATATAGCATGATTGCGTGTGTGATATTGCTTATATACAACAGTTCAATGAACTAGTACATTTTTTACAAATTAGGAAAAACTGAATATGGTCATAAAAAATGCATTTCTGCACTTTCTTACGCCATGGATCAGAATCTGCATTTGCTGGTTTAAACCAAATGATGCGTCCAAGCCTCCGTTAGTAATTCAAAAATGTCACTTCAGAAATAGTATCATGGCTTGTACTGTTTCGAACTTCTTTGAACTGAAGTTTTTGGATAAACAATTGTGGATGTGTGTGTGTGTGTGTGAGAGAGAGAGAGAGAGAGAGAGACTGAGTGTGTGTGATCACCTGATGCCACACCCAAGCAGAGATGCTGTCAGCTTTCTGAAGGTCAGCTTTCTCAGTGGAAAAATAGCGTCCAAGCAGGGGTATTTCTCCCTATGGCCGGTGTGCAAGTGTTGATTACTATAGAAACCACAATGTCCTCCGGCATTTTAAACTGCACCAATTGTATAATAAATCAGTCAGCTGTAATGAGCCCTAATGCAGAAGATGTTAGTTTAAAGCCATTTAAAGCCATTTCCTAGCTTTAGTAGTGTAGAGTAGTAAGTGCAGTAAGTGATAACAAAGAGCAGTTATATGTAAACAGCTGACCTGGATTCACTTCACGTTACTTAACTGGCTCATATTACACAAAAATGATATTTTGATCTTCCTCCACCTGCTGGCTAACATATGTAATGTCAAATAAAGAAAACACAGATCTGCACTGCTCTTACATTTTAGTTTAGAACGACACTAACAAAAGCAGAGTGATACACACACACTGTGAAGCGTCAGAGTGCTGATGGTGTCAGACCATCAGTAATCATGGAATGTCTCATGTCCAATCAGATTTGAGGACCGGAACTAACTGTTGTATATTCTACAATAACATAAAAATTATATGTAGGCCTATACCGATCAGCCACAACATTAAAACCGCCTGCAAATATTGTTTAGGTCCTCCTCATGCCGCCAAAACAGCACCAACCTGCAACTCAGAATAGTATTCTGAGATGCTGTTCTTCTCACCACAATTGTACAGAGCGATTATCTGAGTTACTGTAGACTTTGCCAGTTCAAACCAGTCTGGCCATTCTCTGTTGATCTCTCTCATCACAAGGCGTTTCCATCTGCAGAACTGCCCCTCACTGGATGGTTTTGGCACCATTCTGAGTAAATTCTAGACTGTTGTGCGTGATTGGTGTATATATAAAAAGTGGCTGGTAAAATTGGGCATTCACCCACCACTGTGGCTGGTGGCCAAAAGAAAGTTCATTTCAAACACTTTCTGGAACCATTTGTTGCATATTGTAAATTTTTCCAAAAATAACAGTATATATATATACATATATATATGAAAAAAAAATTGTATCATAGTCCTTTAGTTTCCTATTTTGTCTGACCACAAAGCACTTGAACATGTATGTTATGACTTCAGAGTCATTTATCTCAGTAACCCCCTGTTATTGGACACTTTTGTTGCTTTATTATTATTATTACTGAATTTCTGCAATGCTAACTAAAAAGATGTGATGCTACAGTATATCCACACCGATAAGTCTATACATAAATTCCAAGACCACAGTTGTGTCGACCAATGAAACTAAAAATGACAGAGTATGCCTTTAATTTTATTCAGTGTCCAAGAGGAGAGAATTTTTTTCTAATAATTGCAAATAATTTTCAAGCCAAATTACTAATTAACAAAATAACAAATCTATTATAATAAGATGTTCTCTTTAATTTACACACTTATTCTGTTTAATTGAGTACCAATTCCTGTTTAATAATTCAACATGTTAATATGTATTATTAGCCAGGAATTACACTTGCAATATATAGTTACACAGCCTTAAATAATCTGCACACATGACTACTAAAAGCAATTAGCATTGTCTGATGTGGAAACAAAACTGTAAAATCATTTATGCAGAATAAAGACAATATGCCATGCTGAGTTCTTAAGCGGTATTTAATTTTAAGTACAATAAGCATCTTTATACATGAAATACAGTATGTTCCTAGTGGACTCAACTGAAGCCGTCCATTGATATATAGGCATAAAATATTTATAACAAATATACCTTGAACTGTATTAGTAATCATTATTCACATTCAGCAATGAGCAATTCTATTTCAAAGCAGGAATATTACGTTAGCCATTGAGAAGAGAGCACCTCGCATTTAATAGTAGTACACCAAATACATTTAATGTAATGTAATGCAACATTAACCTAAACAAAACCTTACATATAAAAAGTATTTCCAGTATTTCCATGTATAAAAAAATTTAGCAAAATAAAAATGGAAAAGATCTCCAAGGAATGTTCAGGAAATTGCTGGGAGTATGGAAATATAATTTGTAGTGCAACTTCATTAGAGGTTTTGTTGGGGAGACAAACATTTTTGAAAACATTATAGCATACCGTAAATTCTTGGGTGACTATAAAAAAATCAAAATAAATAAGGATTTGGTAGCTTTGCTAACATCCTTCATCCAAGACTAGGGAAGTCTGGGGCATATGGTGGCACAAGGCTGGGCATGAGGCGAAACAGACCCGTCCCTGCCTGAACGGAAAATAAAGGACTGATTTAATTCAAGCGGCATGAACAGCTGCTTAACATCTGTACCACTATACCAAATGATATTCAGTTTGAAAAAGTAGTCATTTAAAGGGCCATTGTACCATAGCCTGAGGTTCATTTATGACATTAAGTCTAGCTTTTATATACACACACACACACACACACACACACACACGTAGTGTTTCCATGTTTTATGGGGACTTTCCATAGACATAATGGGTTTTATACTGTACAAACTTTATATTCTATCCCCCAAACCTAAACCTAACCCTCACAGAAAACTTTCTGCATTTTTACATTTTCAAAAAACATAATTTAGTATGATTTATAAGCTGTTTTCCTCATGGGGACCAACAAAATGTCCCCACAAGGTCAAACATTTCGGGTTTTACTATCCTTATGGGGACATTTGGTCCCCACAAAGTGATAAATACAGGCGCTCACACACACACACACACACACACACACACACACAACATTAAAACCACCTGCCTAATATTGTGTTGGTCCCCCTCGTGCCGACAAAACAGCGCCAACCCGCATCTCAGAATAGCATTTTGAGATGCTGTTCTTCTCACCACAATTGTACAGAGCGATTATCTGAGTAATCATAGACTTTGCCAGTTGAAACCAGTCTGGCCATTCTCTGTTGATCTCTCTCATCAACAAGGCGTTTCCATCTGCAGAACTGCCCCTCACTGGATGTTTTTTGTTTTTGACACCATTCTGAGTAAATTCTAGAGACTGTTGTGTGTGAAAATCCCAGGAGATCCCAGGCGCTGTTTTGGGGCACGAGTGAGACCAACACAATATTAAGCAGGTGGATTTAATGTTGTGGATGATCGGTGTATATAAAACCACTTGCTTAATATTGTGTTGGTCTCACTCGTGTATATATATACTGTATATATACACAGTAGATATATATTATTAGTTGAATTTCACTGAGGACACCAAGTAAGGTATCCTCACTAAAGTCAAGTGGATTAATAAGATAATTTTTTCCCCAAACATGCAACAAACCCAGATTATGTTACATTTCAATAAACCCATGTTAAATAAAAAATGTGCACAATTCCAAAAACAAGGTGATGGTCCAAAACAATATAAACTTGGCCAAAAAGAAATATGACCCCTACAAAATTGAAATGTACATCTAGTACTAGCCTGTAAGACTTCTCTGGAGGAAACGACTGCAGAAATAACATTAGCTGCATAATCTATTTTTCTTAATTATCAAAATGCCACAAACTATCTGTTTTTTGTTGTGACTAGATAAAGCATATAATCTTCCAACTTCACAAAAGTCTCTGTGCAAGTGTGGATAATTGGTTCTGTGATATGCTGGAAAACAAGTGTAAATGCATCAAAGAATGCATTATATAACATCAACAAAAAAAAAAAACTTTGATATTTGGACATTCCAGTGACTACCTCAAGGTTAGCAAGATATAATTTCGTTGAAATGATCTTGCTGATTTCAGAAAACAAAAAAATGTGGTTTTCTCATATGTGCACGCTGTGTATATTATTTGTAATACATGTAAAAATATATATAAACCTTTTGAGGCCAGTGAGCTACATTGGTTTAAATGAAATCTTAATAGTGCTCTGGTATCTAGCATATTTTCTACAACAGATCTGGGGATGGGATATAGTTAAAACATTTATAATACAGTCTGGTTTCTAGACAGAATATCAAGCTTTTGAGGGAAAGAAAAATATGCATAAATTAGATGGACATCATTACAACAACTGTTTGTAGATCAGGAAACTGTACCAGCTGGGCAAATACTGTGTCTCACAATGCTAGTTGATTGTGCAAACAGTTGGTTTGCACCAAAGTAGTCAGTGTTTCACCTGGACAAATGCCTCACATTATTCAAAAATCTGCTTTAATAAAAATTACCTCTTCCTCAAAGATAGCAACATTCAGTTACTTAACATTGTATTTGACTCGTGAATACGAGCACAATTAGTGTCATATTAAAGCCTTAAATTACAAATGCCTAGATTTTAAAAAGCCTGCATTAAGGTTAAAGGGACGATGCATCAAAACTATATGAGGTGAATTATGGAACTGACATGGTAGAGGGAAAAACTGATTTAGTCTCAAACATATTGTTTGTGAGTTTGTTAAGTCGCTTGGGAATAATGTTTGGTGGATGCAATAACAGACGCAGATAAAATGTCCCTTTGAGATGTAACACCTCTGGAATCTCATAAAATGGCACTCAGTTGTCTACCCAAGAGAGACTGATTTGCACTTCAGTAATTCAGGACATATTATATGTACAGATTCCACCAGTTCAGCAACTGTGTATGAGAGTTTTGAGTGTTCGAACAAGTGCCGGATAACTCTTCTTAGATGTTTGAAAGCTCTATAATTCCTGCAGATGGTCCAGAGTTCCAACATGTGTCCACAGAATCTAAACCCTACGAAGGGGACCCAGAAATTCGGACCTTGGGCCAGGAGTTCAGATGTTTTGTATCTCATGCAGTTGATCAGAAGTTCTGGAGCTCAGGTAAGTTCTTGTAGAGGTCCAAGGAGTCAGCGTTTGAGAATGCCCCTCGCTGAATTACCTCCTTACCTGCAATCACCTGTTTGACTGCAACCTCCACTTTCTTACCGCTGATAGTGTACTGCAGACATACCAAGGAGTAAAATAAATCAGATCGAAAAAGTAAAGTGAGACTGAAAGCAAACCGTAGTAGAAAAGAAATGTACTCACCGGGATGTCTTTGGTTTCCAGTATCAAGGCAGGTACGTGTCGTGCAGAAAGAGCAAATCTGATAGCACTACGGATCTTCCCAACTAGCTCTTTACTGAAGGTCTTATTGGGTCCCATCTTCAAAAACAGAATCACCCTCTCTTCTCCATCACTGTTGTACTGGGGGACACAAAGGCTGTCGGATACTTCCTCAAAGGCTTCCACTGGTACAAGAGAGAGCATGACAAGGATCTTTTATAATTGAAAAGCTACTTTGTCATGTTTGTACAAGCTAAACCGGATCTTTCATGATTAAATGGACTAACGCCTCCTTTTGTGTTCCACAGAAGAAAGAAAGTAATTTAGGTTTGGAACATCTTTGAGGGGGGGAATGAACGATGACAGAATTTTCATTTTTCTTTGACCATCTTAGTTCACCCAAAAATGAAAATTCTCTCCTCATTTACTTACACATCTGGGATGGCATGAGGGTAAGTATGACTTTCTTTCTTCTGCAGGATACAAATTAAGATGTTTAGAATAATATGTCAGCTCTGTAGGTCAAAGCAATACAATTGAATGGTGACCAGACCTTTCAAGGTCCACAAATTACATAAAGGCAGCATAAAAAGTAATCCATTCAACTACAGTGGTTTTATCTATGTCTTCAGAAGCGATATGATAGGTGTGGGTGAGAAACAGATCAATATTTAAGTTAAGTTATCTAAATAACTTATTTACTATAAATCTCCACTTTCACATTCTGCAAGTGAAAGTGAAGCTTTATTAGGGCTGGGTATTGATACAGTTTTCTCGATTCGATTCTGATTCACAAGCTTCTCAATTCCGATTTCAATTCGATATTGATTCTTGTGGAAATATTTCAGTTACAATGTCCCTTTTGCTTACATATGAAATAAATTCCCTCCAATCTAATCCTGTTAATTATACAGGGGATCTTCTAAATAGGTACATTATGAAAATATAAATTTTGCTAATTATATTTTATTCGCTTTTTTTTATCACTTTGGTCAAATTTTAGCTTTTAAAAAATAAACAAATCCATGAATTAAATCAATAAATATGATATTACATTGTATATATAATTTTTTGTTACATGTTTTTGTTTAATGGCATAATTTGTAAAATTTATAGGTATTTACGCATGCTAAAAACCGGTTCTGTCTCTTTAAAGAAACGGCATTTCTCTAAAGAGCGTCTGTAAATGCAAATTAAGGGGAGAGACTACAATGTCTTTACTTTATCCGTCCTATGCATGATTAGAATTAAATGGTTATTTTTGTTTTGTTTTTGATCAGCAACTGATATATAGAACAGAAAGAATATTAAAAGAGACTCCACCACTATACTACACAATTACTGGTGAGTAAAATGAAAAAATTTACCAGCCAGTTGCTACATTTATACATATTAGTCCGATAGCACGAAATTTGGTTGCTAATGCAAGTGATTTCCTCACTTGCAGGATTCAGCATAGACTAAAAGATCGATCTTGGGATTTATGAACTGATATCGAGATGAAGATGCATTGGAAAATCAATATTTTTACCCACCACTAAAATTTATATTAAAAAAGGATTGAAATATGAATCTGTTTCTCAAGTGATTGCATCGCTTCAGAAGGTATATATTAAACCACTGGGTCGTATAGATTACTTTCACGCTGCCTTTGTGATTTTTGGAGCTTGAAACGTCTGGTCACCATTCACTTGCATTGTATGGACCTACACAGCCGAGAAATTATTCTAAAAATGTTAGTTTGTGTTCAGCAGAAGAAAGAAAGTCATAAACATTTAGGATGGCATGAGGTTGAGTAAATGATGACAGAATTTACATTTTTGGGTAAACTATCCTTTAAATGACAGATTACTTGTTTAGCAGGTAACCACCTCAAACTACCAAAAGGTATTGCTGGTTTTAAGATTAATGTGCATTTCAGGCTTGTTTGGCCTGGTCATCCAGCATAATTACACTCGTCATCTTAACCAGGCTTTACCATCTAAAACCAGCTAAAAACCATTATCTAAATATTCAGGCTGGTCTAAACTGTGGGCTACAATTCTAAGCTGTTTTTTTTTTTTTGTGCAGGAAAACAAAGTGAAATATCTCACCAATATTATATATTTCTGAGCTCCCAAATCGAACACCATTAGGATTCAAGGTTCCATCACTACAAAAAAATACAAACAGAACCAACACTGCTTTAGTATAGTATAACATCTAACAGTGTGACTAATGTAGGAGTATTGTCCTACAACGACTCAGCTCTACAGAAAATAGAAAAGATTATGAAAACCTGCATTTAAGAGAATTAAAATTTGTCATAAAGAGATGCTTACCTTCTCCCCAGCATGACAACTCCTCCTGTCTTTGGGTTTATCTTACAGTAATCACCATGGGCCCAGACTCCTGAATGAACAGGTATGCACACAAATTAAATGGATTGAGAGGAATGGACAAATGGTTATAGACAGAAGCAGCTATTGTGAACCTAAGCAGAGATGTCTAACTGCTGGCAGGTTGAGAACGCTAATGAGGCTGAACTGTCCTGATTGGCCTTTTCCTACATCTCCATACTGTCAGCAATGAGGCTGCAAGGAGATTTTTTCTTGTGCTAACAAAACTTGGCAGGGTGTTTTTTTATTTATTTTTTTTGCCCTCATAAATAATTTAATCAATACGGAGGAAAAAACTGCAGTCACGTTCCTTAACAAACTGAAACGGCATGTTTGTTTTCTAAATCAGAAGGATGACAGAAAACGTGTTTCCAGGGACCACGTCAAAACTTGCGCTTTCATTGTATGTTGAAGTATGTCAATGAAAGTAAATTGTGACTAGGGACAGAGCAGCTTGGACGTTTTGCTAAATGTCTCCCTTTGTGTTCCACAGAGGAAAGAAAGTCATACAGGTTTGGAATGACATGAGAGAGAAAAAGAAGACAGAATTTTCATTTTTGGGTTAACTATTCCTTAACAGTATTAAGGAGCCCATAGTATGCTAATTTATAGGTTCATGATTTTATTCTGGGGGTCTACTAGAATAGGTTTACATGCTTTAATGTTCAAAAAACACATTCTTTTTCTCATACTGTACATTTCTGCTAAACCCATTTTCATACTCTGGCTCAAACACTCTGATTAAGGTCCTGTCTCTTTAAAGCCCCCCTTTCCGAAAAGCCCAGTTTGCTCTGATTGGTCAGCTGGCCTAGTCAGTTGTGATTGGTCAACCGTGTAGAGCATGTTGGAAATGTAACGCCCTAACATAACTGAGTTTCAGCTTTCGAGTCTTCCTGTGCATCTGTAACTATGGTAACAGTGGCATCAATTCTCCAGCTCTAGCCAGAGTCCAATAATTAAAGAAATAATGAAAGTTTGGAAGAACAAGCTGATCGACCCGAACCACTTTCGCAAGCACTGTACACTGTTGATTATTGTGAACTAACAAAGCTTCAAGTAAAAATCACAGTGCATCCAAGTTAGTCATCTTTTCCTGGAATGGGGGTAGCCAAACATTTTTTGCCCAGGATATGAACGGAGAACAGAGGCTTACTCCCGGTTGGACACTACCAGGTGTATAAGAGAGTTAGTCAGCAAGTTAGCCGTGGACTACCGTGGATAGTGGCTGTAACATTACAGCATGTAATTATATAATTATATATGACACTTGAGATAAACCATTTTGTTACACAGTTTTAGGTAAAAGCCGGCCCACAGCTGAATAGTAAACACTTACCAAATCAATAACATTACATAGCAAGTTAGCCGTGTACCGTGGATTGCAGATTTTAAAACAAATCAGCGCCTGTAAAAATAAATCCATCTCCACACTTGATCACTATTCATGATAGTAAGAACGACAAACAATCTGCATAATTCTACACAACTGTAGGTAAAAGTGATTAAATGCAGCTGATTAACCAAACTATTTCAACACAATAACATTAGCTAGGAGGTTAGCAGAGGTCTACAGTTGTGCCCTGGGTGTACACCATAACTAACCCACAAAAAACTCGGCATTTGAACTCTCGGTAGCAGATAAATCTACAAATAATCAAGCCTACTTACAGGTTCTGATCCTGAAGCACCAGATTGTCCCAACAATGTGGGAACTGCACCATCTTTCAGGAGTAACCGACTTGAAAATCCGGCATTGGTTGTGATTGTACTGCTGAGGAATAGTCGTAAAAATTAATTTTAACCACTGATTCTTCAATTCGTCTGCCTTTGGAAGTCCAAACAAAGAGGTTTTGCTTTCGCAGTGAAGAAAACAGCGTCTTCTCGACATGGTGTCAACACTAACCCAACTCAGCCTGGCCTCGGCTAGAACTACGTTTGTTTGAGGGCGGGTCAAAGTAGCCCTTAGGCGGGCATTATGCATATGTTACATAGTGACGTAGATACTTTACGGAAGAAATGGCTGGACTATAATCCTTGTAGTTCTTGAGCTGTGTTGTCTGTGGGAGTGAGTAACTCCCTTTTGCGTGGACTTTGTGCTTTGTAACTTTTACATGCACAAACAGCTATATTACACACTAAAGGAAAGATAAAATCCCAAAAAGCATAATAGGGCCTCTTTAAATCTGAACGATGGGGGTTACCTGGGAAGGTGGAAAAGTAGGCTTTGTGGTATTTGCTGCTATTCTCGTCATTCCAGAAATGAGTGGGCTGGCATGGGATAGGCTTCAGACAAACCAGCTCCCCACTCTCCCCCCACACAGGCTTACCTAAAACACAAGCACAACAGAGTTTTTAAAGGGTAGTTCACCCAAACATAAAAAATACTCATCCTCATACCATTCCAGATGTGTATGACTCTTTATTCCACTGAACACAAACAAATACTTTTAGAAGACTATCTCAGCTCTGTAGGCACTCACAATGTAAGTGAATGGTTACCAAAAGTCTGAAGCTCTGAAAAGCACAGAAACGCAGAATAAAAGTAATCCAGTGGTCTTCAGAAGTGATGTGATCGGTGTGGGTGAGAAACAGATAAATATTTAAGTCCTAACTGCCCATTAGGTGGCGATATGCACAAAGAATGTGAATCGCCAAAAACAAAAGAAGAATGTGAAAGTGGGCATTGACTGTAAAAAAGACTTACAGTCAGTAACGTATCATTCACTTGGGGGCATGGTTTAGTTTAGGGGAAAACAAATCCTGGTGACCATAATAAGCCATTCATTCTTATGAGGAAAACGAAGAGAAATATCCAAATAAGCTGAATTTTTTGTTGTTGCTAAACAAGAAATACATAAAAAGCTGTGCAGTTTATTCATAGCTTCTGATAGGATCCCCATCAGGCTTATAGGAGGATGATCTGAAATCTGCCGTACTGTACTTCAATAATTTAGCATGATTTGTGATATTTATTCATCTTTTAATTTTTTTTTTACTTTTAATAAAATATCTGCTGCAGATATGCACATCCTGTGAGGTTTTGACAGGTATCTTCTCAATTAATTATTTGTAGTAACAGCAGTTTTCTTATGGCTTCTTTTTTTTTCGGTTGGCAAGAGATAAAACTTCAGTTCTGTGATTTTGGCTTTGTTTAAAGTGCAAAGAACTACACAGCTTTTCGGCCAAATCTAGCAGATGTTTCTCCCTGTTTCCCACCATGAGTTGACGGGGCCTCCTTGCTGACTGTACAGTGTCTATTCAACAGATGTGACAGGTGAGCGAATATCACCAAATTCGCAACAGCTTCCAACATGGCTCATCAAATTCAATTTGAGACCAAACTTTCTATTTTATTAAAACCAGCAAACCACCAAGCCTCCAAACCATAAAATCAGAGATAAACATGAGCCACATTTTACCTTCACAGCTCCAGGACTCCACGGCCATGCCCAGATTCCGCGCCTGAATTTCTCCTCTGTAAATGGGCACAGTCATGTTCTGTCCCATAAAGCATGAAATGATGTCTGTGCCACCTGGGGAAACATTAAAGATGTTTAGATACAGTTTCAAAGATGGTCAAAATGTTAAAAGAAAAGAGAATCTCAGCTTTAAGGACAAATTCAAAGACAGATTCAAACGGGTCATATTTCACAATGTAGAAATGACATTTCAGAGACAGAGAGTATCTTCAGGCCAGATCAAAAAGGTCCAGAAATATACTGCCCTGCAAAAGCAAAAGACCTTAACTCACTAGAGTGTGAAACTGAGAAAAATGACTTTAAAGTTTCTGTTTTGTCCAGACAAAAGTATTATAGGTAGGACTCCCAAAATTTCACAACTAGTTGCTATACTGAAGAAATGTTTGTATGCAAAAAATATTGAGCTCAAAATTGACCTTTGACCCTTGTTTGGCAGTTACTGTACTCTGCCTTTGTATCATGTGCCAAAAATCAGGAGTCATGCAAAGGCAAAAGGTCAGTAACTGACATATAATCAATATTTACTTGCTGTTCACCATACTTACATCCATTATAAGAACACCTAACCAAGGTCTAGTCATCATGGTATTTGTTTTAAATTATATAGAAGACCTTTGGTTGTTCCTATTTAGTGCTATAATGATCAGGATAGTGCGGCAACACTAACACAGTTAAACAGTATAACAGATAAGTTACTTTGCAGTACAGTATGTACAGTATGAATAAATACAATAAATATTTTCACAATAAAGATAATTTAATTATAATTGAATACAAAGGTATATGTATTTAAATGCAAGATATAGAGTAATAATTAATTAAACATTGGACCAATACATTAGAGATTAGAGACTGCTCATTCCAAGTTTTTTACTGCTCAAATAAAATCTTACTGAAAGCTAATTTTTTGAGATATCAACCTAAAATTTGGAAAACAACTTGTCCATAGGTATATATGACAAAGCATTCTTGAAATACAACCATTTAAGTTTGGATAGTGATTTTCATGTCTATGCTAAAAAAGGGGAGGGGTGACAGTTAAAGGGTTAAGGGCCACCAAACTGCTCAAGATGCTCAGTCAACTGAACTCGACTTGGATTACTACTTTTTAATTCTGAGATAATATAGACAGAGTATACCGAAAAAAAGTTGGAATTACTTTTACTATTTAGGTTAGCCTACTTTGTACGGACGTTAGCGATAACCAGCTGTAAAATCTGACGTGAACACCTGCAAGAAGGAAATATGGCTCAAACACGTATGGATTGTTGTGGATACAGCAGATGACGTGCATTGCTATGGATTATATCTTCTATTATACCTTCTATCGGATTGCATGGAAAGGTAGGATGCCTCTGTATTTAATATTTGGTTTTCAGCATCTGATGTGAGGCGAGTGTCAGCGTCAACGTTAGCGCTAATTTACGTGATACAGATTAAATTTAGCTAGCTCCGGGCTGTCACTGACATTGACAGATCTGAACCATCGCCCTATCACATCGCTATCACAGAGTAATAATACAAACAAGCAGTCGGCAGTCGGCAGTCTACACTTTATTTCAAAGATGTGTCGTGTGTATGTTACGCGGTTTGGTGACAATAAAAGAGCGGTAATCTTTTACAGTATGACAAAGCCAGAGTACAGTAACATCACAGCGGCACCGTAACATCTCTCTTGATGCCAGGCGAAACAAAGTCAGAACACCTTAACTCAACTTCAGCGTGCCGGAACAAAGGCTAAGAGCCGTAACAACTGTTACGGCATTCTGCTGTGGTTTCTCGTATGGTTTTGGATGTTACGGTTGTCATAGCCCTTTAATTTCTCGTTAAAACAATCAAATTGACTCACGATATTTATTCACATGATAAAGGAGGTCTTGAATACCCCAAAAATGACATTAACTCATTTTTAACCAAACATGATGTTACGGCGTTTTGCCTTTGTAGGGCAGTATAGTTGACTTTTCTTGCAAACGGATGGGATGTTTTAGTTAATTAAAATATAAACATGCTGGGATCATTTGCAGGTAGCTTTGTTCTCCTGCCTTCATTTATATGGATAACTGTTTCTTTACTGCCCCACTTTCTTATCGATTTGTTTATCAGACACAATAATAGCAAGAGGAACAAGCTGAACAAAAGTGCCCAAAGATTAATTTGGTCCAATACATTAAGGCCTTTCTTCAGCAATGAATTTAGCCTACAAGTTACTTCTCTACACTGAAAATAGCCTGCTGCATATCCTTAGTGCGTATCAAGCAAACCTTTTGCTAGCAAAGGTAGTTTCAGGACATTTCATCAAACTTAATGTGAGGGGAATGTATTTAATCATGCTGCAAAAAAGCGATAGGGAGTTCTAATTAGTCATTTACAGTAGCTACATCACATCCAAAGAGGCAAAAAGTACCATTAATCGCAAAGAAAACCAATAAATCATACGTAGAAGTGATAAGAAAGGACTGCAATTGCAGTGACTATACATTTAATGAGTCACCCATTATGAATAGGGCTGCAGCTAACGATTATTTTGATAAACGATTCATCTAACGATTATTCAACTATTCTGCGATTATTGCACCGATTAATCATTAGCTCTTAACTATTATTCAGCTTGTGTCCTGACTTAAAAGGTTATATTAAACGTGCTTACTAACAATAAAGAGGGTATAATCATCTTTTAAAAATCCCTCTAAATGTCATTCACTGAATTAACGGGAATAAAATCTTTTTATTAGGTTTAATTCAGTAAAGAAATTCACTGCACCCAATCCTATTGTTATCAAGTGTTTTTGTCTTGATTTCTATTTAAAATTGTCTAAAAATCCTTAAAACAAGATAAATTTACTTAAGAAGCAGCATATAAAATATTTAGACTTGCTTTAAGAGAATGTATCTTAAATATAAGTGTATTTTGTACACGTGTGTATTTTTTCACTTGGTTATAATTCTGCGAGTGCAGTAAGGATAAAATATACTTATATTCAAGATCTATTCTCTAAAAGCAAGTCTAAATATATTATATGCTGCTTCTCAGGTGAATGCATCTTTTTTAAAGGATTTTTACATTGTCAGATAAAAAAATAATTCTTCTGCAGTATAGCTGCTAAAGAAAATGTGCATTGTTTTAAATGAGTTTTAGATATTTATATTGGAAAACAAGCCAAAACAAATCATACATGTACTTTTTTTACAGTGTATAAAGGGGCGGAGACTACCCACTCTCACCTTTATGTTCACTTCAATCCATCTTTAACTCACAAAAAAAAAAAACTCTCTCATATTAATATTGCCAATTTTCTTCATGATATGAAATGCACAGTGACACATATATTATGATTCAATAAGTCATGAGAATTATAATCTAACTGCACCAAGTGTGCATCAGTTGGGTGCAGAGCATGTGAGCGAAGCGGAGCGGTGTGACGCTCAGCTCAATATTCCACTCTATGCGCGTGCGCTCCAGCCAGTCGCTCGCGTCCCAAGCGAACGCTCCACTGATGAATCGCTCACCGGTAAAACAAATCCCGCTCAGATCCCGCTCAGACATAAAATGTCTCTGTAGGCTACTTGCTTTCTGTTTGTACTTTGTAATGAATATCTGGAATACATGTATAAATTACAGTAGCTAGGATTGTAAATAGAAGTTATTTCGGGGTGATTCTGAATAAAAGTCTGTTCTTTTTATTCATTTAAATGCATTAAATTAACTTAATTATAAAACATGTCTAGCCCTTTGGCAAACTTGTCTATTAAATGCAATAACTGAAAAGGTATATTTGATTTTCATTATTTTATTTCCGTGAACAACTGCAGTTGCAAAACAGGCATATTAAAACGCCATGACGCACACACAAACAAGATGAAATGCATGTAGAACTTCACAAAACACATCTGGACTATCATGCTCATAAAAGCACACACAGGTGAAATGCACTTAACAACATCTTATCAAAGCACACCTGGATGATTTACTGGCATTAGTAAAAGAAACGCGCGTTCTAAAGTTTAAATATAACTGCGGGTAATTGCTGTCTACTTAAAAACGTCTCAATCTTTACATCACTTTAGAATTTACTTTTAGAAACATTAGCTTGGACAAAGTATTAGGTTTCAGGCTCATGCGGTGTGCCCGGGACAGTAATCCAGCGGCGGAAAACACGTGCTCAGAACTGGGGAGTCTGGGGACGCAGGAGAGGAAAAAAATTATTTATCTCCCTTTGATTGGTAGCAGTTTTTTCTGTAAAAACTAATTTGCGTACATTATAATAGAGTACAGTACATTTTCTGTTGCCTAGGCCTACATCTAAATTATAGGCCTACCTAATTATTCGGGTCAGTTTTTTTTTTAATTTAAATTTAACAAGTGGTTCAATAACTTCTGTCTAATTTCAACTTAAAAATAGGCTACATCAACTACAATTATGTAGGCTAATTCATATTGTGAGTTGGCTATAGGTTATTTTTAGTTGCACTGATATGATGATTGCATAACGAATTAACAATTCGTTCCAACCTGACTTCAGCATGTTTTAATAATTAATTTCCTAATTTAATTTAAATCGTACAAAATTAACAATATAATATTTCGATCCATGGTTTAGTAAATCGTGACCACGTTGTAATAATTTGTTTCCTTGTTTTAATAAAACGAGAGTAGCCTACGAATTAGTTCAACATGGCCACGATTTACTAAACCAGGGAACGATTTAAGAATTTGTAGAAACTAATTTAATTCGTGGCCACCCTAAATGAGAGAACGAATTCTTAATTCATGGGAAGTTGGGAACGAAATGTTAATTTGTATATTACAATATATTTTTGTCTGCATGTCATGAGAGGGGCTCAGTACAACAGCCTACCTTACCCATTTATCTATTCATTTATTTTTGAATGGTATAGGCTATAGCTCACCTTTTGCTGCACTACCATGTTTGTGTAGCACATCCTCCTGCTTTCTGGCAATGTGACGCTTTATATTCCAATATGAATCTTTGCTAACTCTCACAGTCTCTCCACACTCCCTTTCAATTTCTCCTCCCTGCTCGTTCTTAACCGTGATTTTTACTGTGCATTTATGCATAAGGCTCGCAACTTCCTTAAAACAATATTTGAACTCCATAACCAACCCACTATTGCTTTAGCTAATTCACAGATTCTCGAACTAGCAAATCACAATAGGGCATTCCGGGTAGAGCGAGCGGCGCTGAGCGGACGGAGCGAGCGGAGCGGAATCTTCAGAAAGGCGCTCTCCGCTCAGGAGGAAGTATTACCGCTCCGCTCCCCGCTACGCTCACGCTCCGCTACGCTCACATGCTCTGGTTGGGTGCAGTTTCAATCTCTCCCTAAGATCGGGACATTCGCGCAACTCATAGAAGAGGCGCTGACCGCACAGAAAAATGCCAGTTTCGGAGTTATTTACATTATCTGCTTCCGTATAATTTGAACTTGAATAAAGCTATAACGCATTAAAAATAACTGCATTTAAGATGCAATGCCGGGGTGTTTCCTTTAAAGTTGCTCGACACGCAAGTTTTACTTCAGCGGAGTGGCAGCTACAACTGCGCTTATTCCACAACGAGAGTGCTTCTGTATTTACTTACTTTGTATTTTTGCATTAGAATTCCCTCATACTTGGCAATCTACATCCCCTGAAGCTGTTTGGAAAGTTTAGAGTGCATCTGGACTGTGAGGTGTGTAATTCTTCCTCTCCTTAGTCAGGTACGAGCTGCAGCGCTGCTCTCATCAGTAGAGTTTAATGTGATCTCATGTTACATTAAATTAGATCAAACGACTATTTGACAATGAAAATGTTTGTCGACAATGTTTTATTGTCGACGTTGTCAATAACGTCGACTAAGCGTTTCAGTCCTAATTATGAAGACTGAATCTACAACATGTGCAAACAGCTCATATCCTTAGCCATTTGGATTTCACCAAAAAGAAAGATGGAGAGAGAGAGATATGAAGAGAAGCGAGATAGATAGTTGATACTGCCACCCAAGAAGCAAGGTCTATTTGAAAACAATGAGGTTTTGAGGAGAAAAACTGGGAGTGAAGAAGACAGATCAGAGGTGGGTGTTAATAAAAATAGAACTCAGTAATTGAAGAAAGTAATCATTGCCAAGTTATAATAAAGAAAAAAGTATGAAGTAAACAAGAGAGAAATAGACTAGCTGGTGTTTGTATGCATATGTATGTGTATGTGTGTGTGTGTGTGTGTGTGTGTGTGTGTGTGTGTGTGTGTGTGTGTGTGTGTGTGTGTGTGTGTGTGTGTGTGTGTGTGAGAGACAGATGGCAGGTGATTCTGGGGGGTCTATTAGATTCAGGTAATACTGGGTGGCTGAAAGTGGTAAAGTTTCCTGCCAGCTGCCCCTCTGAGCTCCGAAGTCTGGCTAGCACAATAACAGGAACAGTGGGAAACAAGCCCTGTCACATATGCTCTACTTGACATTGGGGTCAAGGTCAAATCTGCCTTGGGTTGGCAGAGGTCACTTGTCTGAGTGGAGAGGGGCATCGCACTGATCCTGGGCAAAGCAAATTATTTCTCTGTATTTCAGAGGGCCAAAAGGCTATCAGAATTCAGGACTCAACACAGGCATCATGTATCAGCGCAGCTGTTTTCAGTAGACATATTTAGGTAGCTTGACATTTCAAAAACCTCTGGAGTCGAGAAATGTCCATCAAAGGCTTTTCTGAATGTTTTGGGGCACATTTGCTCTGCAGACGTGTCAGATCTCAATGAGATTGCTGTCATGGTATCAAATGTGATCTAAATGGCATATCAAACTGCTTTCGAGGCAGACTTATGCAAAAATCCTGAAATCTCTCTGTCAGTCATTTAAGATAACTGGATTATATTATGTATCATATCTAGATGAAAGAAAATGAACATATCATTTAATAATAATTAAAAAATATTTCAGATATAAAAAAATATGAAACACGTTGTAGTAAACTGTCATTGCGATGACAGTGATCTCTAATAACAAGTGACCACAGTTTTATCATATTATATTTATCAATAACTATAGTTACTATCCCAATTTCAGCATAAACTATGGTTACCATGGTACATTTCTGCAAAGAGTTTAGGTCCAAGAGTTGAGCTGATGGGCAAAACCTTAAAAATTGTGTGGCTACAACTTTCTTGTCTCTAATGATCCATGGAGAAGAAGAGCACTCCAAGTAATAAGATAAATAACAAATTGCTTTCAAAGGCCAAATCTGAATAACATGAATGTAGCAGGCTGCCGCTGACCTGCCATGAGAGCAAAGCTCATCTGGTGAAACCGCAGGAAGAGACTGGGCACAGGTGGTGTGTGAGAAAGACATGCTGCGAGACCCCAGTCACAAACACACACACGTGCACACAAAATCAGCAGTCCACCACAGCTGTTAAGGCTGATGCTAATTTGTTTCTGCAGGGGCCTGCAGGCATGAGATCACAATGTGACTTACACACACATAGAGTACATACACCGCGCTGTCAAGAAGAGCTGGGGTATTGATGATTGGAGGACAAGAGAGAAATTACAGCAGATGGTTGATCAGAATAGAGAGAGCAAGAGAGAGAAGAAAGAGAGAACTATTAAACCAAAGACAGACCAAAAACAAAATGACAGAATAATCAAACAATCTAAAGAATAAATAAGCAAAGGAAACAGTAAACAAATGAAAGCAAAAAAACAAACAAAAGAAAAAGCAAATTAATGAGTAAAACAAGATCAATTAAAGAACCAAAGATCAAAAGAAAGTGAAAAATAAAGAATGAATGGAATGAAATGAAGAAGAAAAGAGCAAAAGAAAAATAGAAGGGAAGAGCAATGAAAAGAGAAGTGAGGAGTAAGAAATGAAGCGCAAAAGAGAGAGAGAAGAGAGAAAGAGTAAAAGGAAAAAAAGGGGAAGGAAAAAAGAAAGGAAAAGCAAAAGAAAGAGAGAGAAGAGAAAAGAGAGAAAAAGGAGTGAAAGACAAAGTGAAAGAAAGTGAATAAACGAAAGAACAAATGAACAAAAGAGATTGAGAAAACCAAAAAGACAGAGCAAAACACAGAACAAAACAAAAAAATGACAGAAAACGAGTTAACAAAAGAATGCAAAAGCTAACAAAAGAAAGAGGAAACTACAGAAAACGCGAACGAAAGAGCCAAAAAAAGAGCAGTGAAAGATCAAAAGCAGAAGAGCTACTGAAAGAACAAAAGATTGAAAGAAAGCAAGAGCAAAAAATAGGAAGACCAAAAGAAAGAGCAAAAGAAAGAAAGAAATTCCTAATGGACAGATATCTTCCTATATTCAATACAATCTAACAGAAAATTGCTCTGTACACTGGCACACAAAGCCCACCTGATATGGATCCCAGCAGCACATTGCTCTTAATGCAGCTGTACACATACTCATAGCTCTGAGGCTTCAATGGAGATCCAGTGGACAGGAGTGTGTGTAGGGTCTGCAGGTTGTGTGTGTTTGCTGTGAATGGACAACAAAAAGAAAGTTAAAAACAATTACTATTACGAGATTTGAAAAGGAAATACTGGTGTGCTTCAGAAGACGTAGAAGAGCAATCGCAACTCATAAATAAATCTATATTCTATGAAGACAACAGGACAATATAACAAATCAAATCAATTTAAACATGATCCATTATCTCTATTTAGAATGGTTTGTAGTCTGGAGGCAGATGAGTATGGGTTTCAGTGATCAGACTAATGAAGCACATTAAACTACGCTGAAATTTATGCAGGCAACATGCCAGGCCACCCGTCTGGGGTCCCGTGTAGAGAGGGGTCTCTCGTCCTGGTTATCAGAGCCAGTGCCACACCCCACAGGGTAACAGGTGTCACTCTGAAATGTCAAGCAGCCAAAGCGAGCAGCAGAAGGCCAGGAAGCACTTCTCTGACCCCCAACAGACACAATCCACACACATGCAAAACATTCTCAAACAAAAGCACAAATAATTCCCCTTACCCTTGCAATACCTCAATAAATAAACACTTATATAGCTATAAACAGCACTTCTGTTTTGCAGTTAAAAATAACAGAAGTCATATTTTGCCTGTTTGTACTGTTTAGCCTATAATATAATATCACAAATTCATACTATGCATATGTTGGGCAATTCTACGGAAATGTCAACCACATCATGGGAAAATAGAAAGATACCAAAGGAACAAAACACCCTTTTAAGTTCTAGTTACCGTAATTTCCGGACTATAAGCCGCAACTTTTTTCCCACGCTTTGAACCTCGCGGCTTATACAATGACGCGGCTAATATATGGATTTTTCCCGCTTTCAAATTTTATAAAAAAAAATTTTTTAAAAAACATTCTGTGACGTGCTCAGTTTTTTGGCGGCGTGAAGCTTTCATTAGACCAATGAAATTGCCGAACGGGTTAAGGTCAAAACAACTTTTTTTGTTTACTGTTTAGATTAAATCGAGCGCGCTCAAACTTCCCATCATTCTGATTACAGTAGTAATTTTGTCACCCTCACCATGGCAAAGACATGGAGAAACGCATATGATGCTGCTTTCAAGTTGAAGGCATCTGATCTGGCTGCTGCACGGGAGCTTGGTCTTAATGAGTCGATGATAAGGCGCTGGAAACAGCAGCGTGAGGAATTGACTCAGTGCAAAAAGACAACTAATCTGAGGCTATTCAACTCCGACACTGAAGGAGATGACTTCAGTGGTTTCATGTGCACAAGAGGAGGAAGATAGTGACCAATGACTTTCTTGGTAGGCTACTGTTTACTGCAAATGTTTTATTACAAGCCGTGTGTGGCAGCGGGGGCGTGGTCAAGCGCCTGTCCGGGAGAGAAAAGCTGTAAGGGCGCTTACACCTGCGCTAAATTATGTCTAACACCGGTGTCTAAATTCAAGTGCCCTGCTTCACGTGTCCTTCTTGGGAAAACTGTCACACGGGCACCAGTGTGACAGTTTTCAGCAGGGCACTTGACATTCCAGGTAAGGCTTTTAATGGCCACAGCAATGTTTACAATCAATTTTATAAAGTTTCTCAATTCTTCTATGCGCCAACACTAGACTGACGTGTGTCACTCTCTCAGCTCTGTGGCTGCTGCCTTTCTATGCCGCTCTCCCCATGCTTACTGAAATTAGACACCGGTGTTAGACATAATTTAGCTCAGGTGTAAGCGCTTGACCACGCCCCCGCTGCCACACCGTGTTTCGTTAAAGCCTATTTATTTTTGTTACAAGCCGTGTTTTAATTAAAGCCTGAGTAAAGTTCATTTGTTTCAATGTACCGGTAGGCACCTGCGGCTTATAGACAGGTGCGGCTTATTTATGTTCAAAATAATATTTTATTTAAAAATCAGTGGGTGCGGCTTATATTCAGGTGCGCTCAATAGTCCGGAAATTACGGTAAGTATAATGGATGATGCCATACACACCGCTAGAGGGCGCTGCTTGCTCACATAATGCTGAATGAAGTGCTGACTGAATCACTGAATGCAGTCTATTTTTAAGCTTTCAAAGTTTAGCAATCGCACAAGACCATATTGTGATTTCAATCTTAACTCAATCAATCTTGTAGCCATAATGGATACCATTCCAATGTCAAAGTTTACTAGTTTCAAAGCTGTTTGGATGGTTTTACCTCATCATTTATAGGCAAGTACTGCTTTCACAACAGTCACATCTGTAACAATGGTTTTTCCGCATTTACGGGGAGAACAAGAATGATTAAAAATGCAATATTACATGTTCTTAGGAGTGCCAGCCCTTCTACATTCTGTGTGTATAATTCTTTCTGGATTGTGCAATTGAATTTTAACAAAAAGTGTGATGGTAATTAACCATCTGTTTTTCGTATCTGCGTTTTCATGTTTAAAATTTTTATTTGGTCATAAATTGGCTGATAAACATCAACAGCCCATACATTGGTACATCCCTACTTAAGACTTGAGATACGTATGAAGCCCCAGGACTTAACTTAACTATAAGGAATTGATTGGATCGTAAAAAACGTGCAATGATATTAATGGTTAATATTATTTTGCCCTGCCCATGCAGCCTTGGTTAGATAAGCAGAAAAGTCATTTTAGAGGCACACAAAATTAATGCATTTTCTTTAGAATAACATGCACTATAAATTGTGCACCGTAAGACCATTTGTAAGGAAAATAAACAGGGTCAATTCTGATTTAATTTTGCCTTAATTCCTGCAAGTGCAACCACAAATACTCAAAAATTGGCTCCTCATCTAAAGAGTTCTCTGCACAACCATAGTAACCGATATCTGTATAAAAAAGATAGACCTGTAATGTAATAGCTCCCCTGGCAGTCGTTATGCACAAACACCTTCACTTTCTTCTGTAAATTGCATTTTAATTCACTTTCAGTTTCTCTCATTATTGTTTAATATTCACAAGCATGCACATGCAGTTTAGTGAATGAGTCAGAAGGATCCAGAGACTGATGGGAAAGAGCTGAAAATTAATGTGAACTATTATAAAAGGAAAAGCAAAAAATAAATATTAGATAGGTAGACTGTGAGGAGGGAGACAAAGAATGAGAGAGAGAGATGATGACATAGAACATGAGAGGAATTGTAATTTAATGGTATTGCGGCCCACCTGGTTTTAGATTTCTCTCCTCCAACACAGCCAACCATTTTGCTCCAGTCCCAAAAATTGTAATTCTGAAGAACAAAAAGAATGGAAAAATGTTCATGTTAACATTAACAGTTACAATTAACAATTAGAACTCATCACTGTGCAATGTGTCGGAACATATACACCACATGCTACTGCACCACGTGTCCGACAACCATGATAATCTAATTTCCATCCCATTTGAGATCTCTCCTCTCTGACTGTAGGACACAGAGCAGAACACTTTCCGTGTCAATAAGGTGGAATTGATCTAAACGGCCTATTAACCTGTAGAGGATTCAGTCTGCCATCTCTTGATGGAATCACTCGGGGTCAGAAATCAGGGGGGCATAGGTCATTAAACTGCAATATCTGAAGAGCACAGAAATGCTTAAAAGCTGTGAACATGATCATTTTAGTAAACTTTGTTTAGTGAGCACATAAGTTTATACTGACTTTTAAAGTGAGATTCCAGTGGAGCAGCTCTTAGTTCTCTTACTTTCAACTAAAGACTTTAAAAAAGCCTAAGACTCTATATACTGCTCATTCCTAAATACAATGCAAGCATGAATGCAACTACAAAAAGGCAATAGATCAGCCTGACCAATTTAATACAATTTAATAAGTTTTGTTTTAAAGTTAAAGTGGATATAAATAAAAACAGGATTTTTGTTTGGTTTGTTTTTTAATAAGAGTTTGACCATTAATAGAACCTAAGCTGCAAAAAAAAACATGTCATTCAAATATTGTCCTGGTGTTAATGCATATTTTGTATTTTGCAAATTGGAAGGGCCTTATTTCACATTTAAAGAGATTTTAGCCAATCATAACAGTGGTCTTTTACATATAAAATAATTAAAGGTATGGGTAAAAAAACATGATTGTTTTTGGTGCAAGAAAATTTGTCTAATATTGTTAGTGTAAAATTAATTTTTAAGTGTAAAAAAAAAAAAACACTTTTCTACAAAACTACCAAATTGCCCCTTTAAAATATGTTTTGTGGGCATTTCACTTGCTAGACAAATTATGTTACATTGCTCAAATATGCAATTAAGTGTCCATCTACTGTAAATTCATCCGTCATCCTGTTTATGGTTTCCAAAAAGAGATGTCCCTTAAGTGGGTGAGTGCCATGAAAACCTCCTGCTTGCATGTGATTGGTGGCAGCTGGCAAGGCCTGGTTAGTAATTGGTTGTTTAGGATGTAGGAAGAGCATTCTATATGAAATGAAATGGAACGTGAGTTCACAAGCAAGACATCAGTCAGGGTAAAATGGCAAAACTTACCAATGCCAATCTAATGATAAGACCAGCTACACACATTGATGTCTCACTTCTGTCTGTGACATCATGAGCTTCTTATTTGTTACATTTCCAGATAGATCATCATGGGTTGTCCAGTTTTCAAATATTCAAGCAGAAAATCTAGTCTAAATATTCAACAAGTTCATTTCTTCCAAGCAATGGCTACTTTAACATTATTTTGGTCCCATCTGCACATGGCAAATTAGAAAGGGTACAGTTTATGAGCCAAGTACAAAAGAAGGTTTTGCTGCAGACTCTTATCACATTACATGTTTACACTGGATTATAACCCGAAATGGACTAGTTACTTCACTTTCTGGTAAAAGATCTGGGCAACAAGTTGGACGATTTGAACCCTGCAAGGGGTGAACTCTTGAGCAAGGCACTTAACCCCAGGTATTTTAAAGGGATCGGTCCCTGTAACAACATGGCGAAGTCTTGTACATTTCTGAAAACACAGTAATTAAGATTGTATTCTGGACTAATAATTTAAGACTTGTTACTGAAACCAGACTAAACCACTACATCCGATGCTCTTGAAAGAGTCTTTTTACTATCCAGCTTAATTCAGATCCCGGACGAGCCCCCATTTGACTCTTTGTTAAGCCATGCCTCCAAAGCGTTTCTGACCAATCCTTTCTTAACAACTGTTGCTATCATAATTTCTCTGACAAGCGCTTGCTTTTTTCCAATGAGAGTCTATGGTAGAGGTCGACCGATACTGGGTTTTGCCAATTCAGATAACTAAGGTGGGAAAACAGGCCGATAGCGGATTAATTGGCCAATAGTTTTAAAATGTATGAGTGAAAACTTTCCACTCAATGTATCACTTTAAATGGCAATAATTTATATATAGATTTTATAAGCCCTCGCAGGAAAACCTTTTACAGAATTATATAACAATGTGCAAAATCAATTTGTCAAATTTATATTTCAGATGTATATATTTTACCATGCTTTTATGTTTTGTTTTTTAAAATGTCATTAAAACTAGAAAACATAGTCAAAAAACTATAACTATATAAAATGTTCCTGTGTGCATTTCATTCACACAATGTAATCTGCTGGTTCTTGGTTTTCTAAAACAAGCGAACAGCCGCACAAAAGCAAAAACTCAGGTATCATATTCATAAAAGGTTGGCATTAATGATTTATTTACTCCTAATAATTAACTTATAAACATGCTTCGCAACAATGCTCTTCAGAACGCCCATGTTTATAACATGACTGGAACATGTTGGACGCCCATCAACCCCGGAAAAAACTCAATGGATCTGCATGAATTCATATTATCTTTTTTTTCAAATTCAAAACAGTAAATTAAGAGGAAAGGTAAGCAGTTTCCATCTTTAAATTTAATATTATCTAATATTATTCTCCCTCTCCACCTTGTCAGCAATGCTCCAGTGCGGCAATTAGTTATAAACAAATAAATTGGTTGTCTTAAATAACTTACTTACTATACCATGACAATAATAATAACAACAAGTACTCTATACTAAACTTACCACTTTTAAAAGTGGCCTGAGATATGTACCAAGCAGTCAAAGATGTCTGTCTGAGCATGTTTATGTAGAAAAACATTTAAATCCAGACAGGCACATTAAGGTGTCCTGTGTAATTTCACTTAGTATGAATATCCCATGACAGGCCCCATCTCTCTCCTCTTCATCTGTGTGACTGACTGAGCACCAGTGGGCAGGGCCAAGGGTGCAATGATGGAAAAAAATGCAGATGTATTTGGTCCTTGTGACATCACAAGTTCCAAGAATTCTAAACGAGCCTTTTTTGCAGCTTGGTTTAAATAAATGCTCTTTTTCTACTAAGGAGGACGTTTTCTGTTCTGAAACTTACAGTATGTTTTTATAATAAAATGACCTCTTATATGTCAAAAGATCAAGGTCAATTGTATTCCTCATGTCATGACTAGGTAAATTAAAGCTAATAACTTAGTTAATTCATTTGTGTATTAATTCATGCTTTAGTAAAGGCAATAGTAAATAAAGTGTCATTATGTTATGAGATGTTATGAGCAGTTCTGTTCACTTACACTTATGTACTCTTTTCAAGTGACTGTGATAATCATTTGTCTCAATTCTGATTCACAGTCTCCACAATCATTGTTAATACAATAATAAATTATTGTTAACAATTTATTTAAAAATATAAGACAAATATGTTTTAAAATATCACTCTTCATTCCAGCCCACGTAAGAATATTACCAATTCAGTTTACAAGAATATTTAGTCCAAAACCGCACAGTTCAAGACAATACACCATTCATTCTTAAGGGAATTTCTACAAAGCTTATCAGAGTGAGCAATAGTAACAAAGGATGGCAGAGCTTAGTTAAAGGTAAATTATGTTATGCCCAGTTTAATGGTGTATACGCAGAGTGCACAACAAAAAGGACAACACCAGTAGAGTGTTGCAAAACAACTATGTTTACTTTAAAGTGTTTCAGAGAATAAGTTATTTATATTAAAATTCTAAAAAGAGCTCTTTTTTCCCAAGAACATCTTCCGCCAAAAGAGCAACAATATGGGACAAAGAAAAAGTTGTCAAGCATGACCAAGTCTTACAATGGCTCTTTGTCCAGCACGTTTCCTCTAATTCTTTTCTCTTCATCTACATGGACACCACATCAGCTCACTGATTGAATATTGATCATTTGTAAACATTTAACACAATTAATCTGGCAGCAGCACAAAATAAAAGTTAATCCAGGATCAGTCTATCTGTCCCACTAAACATTATGGGACAAAAAGAGAGACCATGTTTAAGTAATTTGGTAGATGCCAATGTTTTTTTTACGTTGTCTACATCATAGGTAGATGGGTTCATGTAGTCTGAAGTTATGAGCTTGAAGCTTTTATGTTTAACAGAGTCAAATTTAGTCTACAAATTTGGATAGCAAGATCAATAGACTTGAAACAAGCCTAGAGACAGGTTTGTAGAAGGGCGGAAAGAAAATGGAAAAAAGGACAAAGTACAGATTTCATATAAAATTCTCTTTCTAAATATCAGAAGGCTGTGAGATCAGCCAAGTCTGTGTATTTATCGGCTTTTCACAACCCTAGAACACTATTTAATACAATAAATGTGGTGTTAAACCAGGCTGTTTGTATGTATCCTACAGAGTCGATGGCTATGTGTGAACGTTTTAGCAAGTTCTTTATCAATAAGGTAACTGAGATGAGGCAGAATATTCACCCTGTTGTTTATGACCTTGCTGTCCCATCAAATTATACTGATGTTTTAAGCCAGTTTACAACTATTTCTCTTACTCACTTGCATGGTGTTGTAAACCAACTAAAGCCCACTGGCTCTTCCTTAGATGTTATTCCCCCACGGCTACCAAAACAAGTGTTTGATGTAGTTGGACCTACTCTTCTACATTTGATTAATAAGTGACTTGAATCAGGAGTTGTCCCCGACTATTTCAAGCGTGCCTTGGTACAACCCAGACTTCAAAGGCCTAATTTTGTTTCCTCAGTTCTATCAAATTTTAGACCCATTTCTAACCTCTCTTTTTTTATCTAAAATACTGGAGAAAGTAGTTCTCCACCAACTTCAGAGTTTCTTGGTTGAAAACAAGATATTTGATACATTTCAATCAGGATTTAAGAAATCTCATTCTACTGAGACAGCTCTCTTCAAAGTTTTAAATTATGTTTTATGACACTGTGGATCATAATGTTCTTTTATCTCGCTAAGAACAGGTTGTGTGCATAAAGGGTTCAGCCTTAAGTTTATTTCAATCATACCTTATAAACAGGAGTTTTTCAGTCAATATAGGCCAATTCCAGTATTTTCCTTTGACTTGCGGTGTCCCCCAAGGTTCTACTCTAGCTCCCATTCTGTTCTCACTCTATATGCTATCACTTGGTTCTATTTTTAATAAACATGGCATATCTTAACACTGTTATGCAGACGACACACACATTTTTCTCCTACTGACTAAAAAGAGAAGTTTAGTCCCCTTGGTAGCTTGCTGGGAATCCTATTGGACAGTGCACTACAATCTGGGAATCCTTTTGGACAGTGCACTAAAACTTGAGGTTGTAAAAGCTATTTTTTCCAACTGTGAGCCTTGGCAAAAGTCTTTTCTCTCTTTTGAGAACTTTGAAAGGGTGATTCATGCTTTCAGTTCCACTAGGCTCGATTACTGCAACTCTCTATACCTGGGAATTAGCCATTCTTCTTTAGGTCGCCTTCAGATAGTTCAAAATGCGGCTGCTAGAGTTTTAACAGGGACTCGAAAGTGGGAACATATTACCCCTATGTCTTTATATTGGTTACCTGTTCTCTATAGAATTGATTTTAAAGTGCTCATATTGGTTAAGTCCCGAAAAGATTTAACACCCTCATATATCTCTGACCTGTTGATTGATCATCACCCAGTGAGAGCTCTCAGGTATGCCGATCAAAGCCTTTTAGTGGTTCCAAAATCAAGATTACAGTCTAGGGGTGATCGGGTATTCACGTAGCAGATCCGAAACTATGCAACAGCCTACCAAGTCAAATTAGATCTGCACGCACACTACCTATTTTTAAATCCAAGCTAAAAAAATGTTTTTTGGATTTGGCCTACAATTTGTGACGTGATGCTTTACTGTATTGGCACAGTTTTGTATTATGTGTGCCTGTCTGATTGTAATTTATGTTTTATTGTTCAGCACATTGGTCAACAGTAGTTGTTTTTAATAGTGCTCTATAAATAATAAATTGATTGATTGAATAGGCAGTTCCAGAAACCAGTGTTAATATTACCAAAACAATATCTGTGTTTGATGTTTAAAAGGCTTAATATAATGAAAAACAGGATGTAAAATCCTGTTTAAAATAATTGTAAAAAATATTTACAATTTAATGCTCCCTCCCCAGTCCAGCCAGACCACTTATGGAAACTAAACTGCAAAAATTAGTCAGAAATTAATTAAAAATTATGACATTGCTATCACAGGCCATTGACATTTGAACACTCACATTTGAACATCTTTTCAACATGCAGCAACTTTGCTGCCTAGATGAATGACAGTGTGATCAGTACATGAAGGCAAGACAATCATAAGGTTATATAGATATAGCAGTCATAAAAGGTACAGTAACAAAATAGCCTCTTCAACAGTTGTGTAAAACTAAACTAAACATAATTAAAGGAATCTCAGGAGCCATGGCTTGTAGGACCTACACATACACTCTAACTCGGTTTAGTTATACTCCTCATGCTAGTGACATTTCTCAATTCTGTTTCCTCCTCTTCTCCCCTTAATTTCCGGTTTCCCTTGATTGTGTCTATCCAATGCAAAGGCAAAAAGGCTTTAAACTAATTAAAGCTTCACATCCATTTGAGATTGGTGACTACCTAACAGTATTTAAGGTGAACTCCCAGTATAAAGTTTTTGACTGAAAGCTGTATGTCCTTCTCTACAATCCACTATGCTTATGAGCAAGATACTTACACATCAGCTACTCCAGGAGGACCGTGGATCAAAGAATAGACTAAACTAAAAATTAAACTTCTTTTCAGTATCTAAATAAACTCTAAATATACCCTATCCAGCACAAAAGAAATACATTTAATTGGCATCACACAAAAGTTTCTAAATCAGAATGAAAGATGGTTAGAAAGACAGAAAAGCACAGGGACTGTCTAAATAAGAACACTCACAGCTCAGATACAAACCAAAGCTGTCGTTATTTCAAAATATATAGAGACATATGTCCCTGAAGCAATCAAAGCAGCACACATGGGCCTGGTGAGTAATGGAAATGTGAGTGTATGTGTGTGTGTGCATTTTGGCTTTCCCAAAAGCTGCTCTAAAATGTCTCTATTTTCTTCCTCTTGGGAAGAGGCGAGACAATGAGAGTTAAGAATAGAGACTTCCACCAGAAGCCAAGGGAGCAGAAAATGAGCAAACACACTTACACACACAAAACAAGCATGATCCAAAGGAACCCTGGTGTCTGTTGCACATCAATCATTTCTGATCAATAACAGGTAAAGGCAAGGAACTCAATGGCACATTAAAGGTGGTCAATTAGACCTGTCTCTTTTAAACAGTTTGCCGTGGTGATGCGGTGTCATTTACACAAAGGGCAGAGCAGATGCTAGTGATTAGCACATTTCACACTTCAGCCAATTATAGTGCGGGCACAAGAAACCTGACGCTGAAAACTTTATTATAGTTCTTCTCTCTGGTTCTTACACACAAACAACTTACCCAAGCCGATCTACTAGGTCCCAGAGCACATTGGCGCTCGGAACGAGTGGAGAGCCATCGTAGAGAACTACGGAAGCCCCAGTCGCTAGAGAAGACACTAGCCAGTTCCACATCATCCAGCCCGTCTGTACACAAAAAAGAAAATTTGCTCTTAGATTGGGATAATTTTGTTCCCATAATTGTTCATTTCTCAACCTGCTGATGTAACTAAGGTGACTTGGTTGAGGCAACATAATATAAAAAATATTTTCACCCAAAAATGAAAATTCCTCATTTACTCACCCGTATGCCATCCCAAATGTGTATCCACATTCGTTCTTCTGCAGAACACAAACAAAGATTTTTAGAAGAATATCTCAGCTCTGTAAATCCATAAAATGCAAGCAAATAGTGACCAAAACTTTTAATGTATAAAAAGCACATAAAAGGTAATCCATAAGACTCCTTAAATCTTCTGAAGCGATCTAATTGGTATTGAGTCAGAACAGATCAAAAAACTTTTTTTTTTTCAGTGTACATCTTGTCATTGCAGTCTCTAGGCACGATCATGATTTCATGCTTGATTACACTTCCTAATGCTTGACACATGCGCAGAGCGGTAGTTGGCGCTATGAAGTGTAATCGAGCTTGAAATCATGATCTCCAAGGAGACTGCGTATGGCAAAATATATAGTGAAAAAGTGGTTATATTTTGGTCTGTTCTCACCCAAAACCGATTGTATAGCTTCAGTAGACATGGATTAAACCACTGGAGTCTTATGGATTACCTTTATATGCTTTTTGGAGCTTGAAAGTGTTGGACCCCATTAACTTGCATTGTGTGGACCTACAGAGTTGAGATGTTCTAAGAAAAAAGTCATACACATCTGGGATGGCTTGAGGGTGAGTGCATAATATCATACAGATACGGGTCAGGAGCTTCAGTTAAAGTTCACATGAACCATCAGAATGGGGAAAAATGTGATCTCAGTGATTTCTACTATGGCATGATTGTTGGTGCCAGATGACCTAGTTTGAGTATTTCTGTAACTGCTGATCTCCTGGGATTTTCACACACAACAGTCTCTAGAGTTTACTGAGAATGTTGCCAAAAACAAAAAACATCCAGTGAGCGGCAGTTCTGTGGATGGAAATGCAACGGAGAATGCCCAGACTAGTTCAAGCTGACAGAAAGGCTATGGTAACTCAGATAACCACTCTGTACAATTGTAGTGAGCAGAATAGCATCTCAGAATGCACAAAACGTTGAAGTGTATGGGCTATAACAGCAGAAGACCACATCGGGCACTTTATTAGGACCATAGGATTCCTAATAAAGTGTTCAGGGAGAGTTTTCTGTGTGTAAAACGTATAAATTAGGGAAGAATTCACAAGTGCACATTTAATGATCTGATTTGGATAAGGTCACAAACATACCGTAGTGTAATATATAATGACATCATTGTAGCTCATGTTGCCATGGAGAATGTGTTCTTTAAGATGCTGAATGAGAGTGCCCTGTGAAATAGACAAGAAAAAAGTTCAGATTGCATGCATGTATAAATCAGTCTGACCATCCACAACATTTTTATTTCGAGATTTAGAGATGTACCAAAGTGGAAACTTTATATGTGCATCTAATATTCATTAAGTCTGGACAAATGAACGTTTTGGACAAATATACTGAAATATTGAGTAGACAATTAAATATTTCTATGTATGCTTCTTAATCTTAAACATACACTACATTGGGTCAGGGGGGAACCATTCATGGATTATAGAGTAAAATGTGTTAAGGTCAGACCGTAATTTTAGAAGCAAAGAAACCTGAAGCAGAAGTTGAAAATGATCGTGTCTGTTTTTCTGGCTTGTACGTTAAATTCTTTCTTTTGTGCTGGTGTCATTAATTCTGAAGTATTCTGGCATGCAGGGAACAACCTAATTACTGAACTAAAAGATCAGCGACACCTCACAGATTAAGGAAAAAACTCATCACGTTTCTCTTTTCTCACACTGTGCCCTGACAGCACTGTAGCACACATCTAACGCGTATCCGAGCGCAAGCATTCATTACGAGTGTGTTCATTCATTCACTAACTGCTATAACCCAGCATGTTGAACCTTTATCATCCACAGAGCCAGAGCCACAACCAGTGTGAGAGAACGAGAGAGAAAGAGAGAGATATCTATATATTAATATGTACATATGTGTGACTGTATGTGTTCATACACAAAGCGCTCTAATCACAGAAACGAGAGGTGTCAGTGGCCACAAAAGCTGTGAATAATGACACACAACTGCACAATGCTACACTCACACACACACACACACACACACACATTAACAAAACATATAAGAAGTGTGTTTGTAAAGCCATTTGTAATACAAACACAAGAGGTCAAGGACTGGTTGCCTTTACTTAATTTCAAGGAATTTTCTCAACACTGTTTTCCTTGATGTTTGGTGTGGTTTGTGGTAGAATAAAGACATATTTAGACCAATATTGGCTGCAGCGTCTCTCACATTGTATTCTACACAGGGATCATAAAGGAAATGCACTGGAAAGTGCACATAATTACTCATCTGGATTGCATCTTGAGCTGAGAGCAGCCGAGGCTTTAAAGTTTACACTTACTGCCACCTAGTGGTCAATGTTGCAAAGTTAAGGGATTTTGCACATCAGATTATTTACATCCTTCAGGAAGGAACAAAAAGAACCTGATCAGAGTGTGCATATGCAACATTCCTTTAATTTAGGAAATTCAGAATGTCCAAACTTCCTACTTGGAAAAGGACAATGGTATGCCACTTGATGGAGTGGTGGTGGCGTAGTGGGCTAAAGCACTGAACTGGTAAGCAAACTGGTCGGTTTGATACCCACAGCCAACACCATTGTGTCCTTGAGAAAGGCACTTAACTCCAGGTTGCTCCGGGGGGATTATCCCCATTATAAATATACAGTAAGTCGCTTTGGATAAAAGCGTCTGCCAAATGCATAAATGTAAATGCCAGTCTTCCAAATTGGAAACTTATACAAAAGTCAATAACCCCAACTAAAAGCCAGCAATGGTATCATTCAGTGGGATGTATACAATAAAATACATCAATGAGTCAACCTTCCAACAAAACATGATAATAAAACCAATTCAGCAAATGTTTGCTCTTTGCAGAGTGGTAGCAAAAAGTATTGACACTTAAGGACAAACTTGAAAATGTCTGGATTTCAATGCATTAGTTACAAATATCAGTTATTTATTAGTCATTGTTCACGTTTCTAAGCCATTCTAGCTATTTATTTTAACCAACTGGTCTCAAAGTTATTTTTAGGGGATGCACAGAATGAAGTCAGTTCCCTTAAACTTCACACAAGTGTCCTAGCAGAGTAACCACAGGTGTAGTTCATCACATGATGTATAGATATGTTCCACTAAATTTGACAACCAAAGTGTCCACATATTTTTTGGGCTTAATTTTGAACAATATGTGCACTTTCATTTGAAACCTAACACACTTCTTTTTTTAAAAGGTGTGCATGTGCAATCTTTTTTTTTATTTTTAAGAAATGCCACTTGGTTTGATATGTAATCTAATGCAGTGGTTCTCAACCTCTTTGACTCCAAGGCCACATTGTGGAAGAAAATATTCGAAGGCCCACCATGTAGGCTATTCAATATTTATATTATAAGATCTTTCCTCTAATACTTATACTGTAATGATGGAAAAGATTGTTTTTCAAAGTTTAAAAAAAAAAAAAACGGCTAGCTTCAACAGATTAAAACAATTAATCATAAATTTTGTGATTCCAGAAATATCTAGAACTGCAAATTCTTCATAAAAAGCAAGCTGTTTTAGGGAGTTATTACATTTGTAGCATTTTCAGTAAGTTGTATTATAATAATTGTAATAATCTAACTTAATTTAAATAATTTTAAGAAATCTTGAGGCCCCTGGAAGTGTGCTGAGGTCCCCTATTTTTACATTTACATTTATGCATTTGGCAGACGCTTTTATCCAAAGCGACATACAGTGCACTTATTACAGGAACAATCCCCCCGGAGCAACCTGGAGTTAAGTGCCTTTTTCAAGGACACAATGGTGGTGGCTGTGGGGATTGAACCAGCAACCTTCTGATTAACAGTTATGTGCTTTTGTCCACTGTTATGTGCTTTAGTCCACTATGTCACCACCACTCCAGATTTATAAGTGTAACATTTATTTTTGCTTCTTTAGCCTATATGTCATCTTCAAGGCATCAGACAACAGTGTGCTCTATGGTCAGAAAGTAGCTATATCAAGAAGGATTCATGCAGATTTGAATTTAGAAATCAGCATGCGTTTGGAAAGCACAGACACAGCACAGTGTCTCTGGTACACACAGATTAACAAACACACGCTCTCTTACCCCAGCAGAGTGCACCATGCACTTGGGAGCTCCAGTGGTCCCAGAGGAGTACATGATGAAAAGAGGGTGAGAGAAGGGCAGCTGTTCAAACTCCAGTTGAGGGTCCTGATCCCCCTCTTTACCTGTAGCCAAAAAGTCCTCCAGGAACACACTATAGATATAAAGAACAGTATCAGGATAGAGACTTTCACTATGTCCGAACCAGACATGTTTGTGCAGATGTTAGCTAAATCACAAAAGTAACACCCAACAAGAATTTCAAAGAGCTTTCATCATGTTCATCAAGCCGGTCAGCTTAGCAGTGTTACATTTATAGGAATTTATTCAGCAGACAACTTCATCATGAAGTTGATGGAACGATATATATACTGTATAAAAAGATAGATAGATTAAAATATAGAATACATAGGTATGAAAAAATAGAGAATGATATAGAAACTAGAGTGGTGGTGGCGTAGTGGCTAAAGCACAGGGCTGTTAATCAGATGGTCGCTGGTTCGAACCCCACGGCCACCAACAAACCGTGGGGGGATTGTCCCTGTAATAATTGCACTGTAAGTCGCTTTGGATAAATGTAAATGTAATATAAAAACAACAACAGACAGATAGATAGATAGATGTATCCGTGTATTGTTCTATGTAAAAAGATAAACAGATATGTAAAAAGGAAAAATTATAGCTATATTAAAAAGATAGATATGCAAAAAAATAGATATATTTCCAAAAAAGAAAGAATGATAGATAAATATAAAACGATAGATATGAAAAAAGACAGAATGATAGGCTGAAAAATCAAGTGATAGAAAAATTTGTAAAATGATCAATAGTAAAAAAGTATGATAGATAGACAAAACAATATATTAGTGAGCAAAAAAGTATGAAATATATTTTACAATATAATGTATAAGTGACTTAAAGATGAAGAATGCCAAAAAAACAATAAATTCACCCTAATCAAAGACCCAAACCCACAGAGACGCACAGACCTGTTGGGAATCTTGGCGAGGTCTGTCTCTTGTCGAGAGCGAACGTATGGTATGACCACAACCTTCTTCAGGTCAGGGAGACCTGAGAGAGATGACAAGAAAAAAAGCAAACAAACAAACAAATAAGGCACCACAACAAGCAAACATCACCAGTAGGCATGATGGCAAACATAGTTCTGCATGAGCTGAAATGAGTATTATATACCTTTAACAACATTCTGCAGTTTCTCCATATGGTCGTGCTGCTTGCCGTTATACACGACAGCAGCTACTGAGAATATCAACTTGGGCTGGATCTGAGAAAACCTGTCCAACACACCCTGAGAGCAGGAGAAAGAGATGTAAAATATTGAAAACATACATTAATAAAGACATACATAAACCTATAAATATGGGTTATGAGTCAAACTTCATCTCACACAAAATGCTAACTCTGCAGTCGCATGGTGTAGTTCACTTTCGTAACCACAGGGGGCAGCATTGTAAAGGCTGTGTTTAGTGGATCAGCCAAACTAAAACCATGTTGCTTTAGTTTTTAGATCTGGTTCTATTTATGGAATAACCACAGCCCTGAGGGGTCTGTAGACTCATTTTAATGTCCTCAAACGAGTCTGTGTGTGTTTGCATGTGTGTAGAGGGACAGAGAGAGATGTGTGCGAGAGGGAGTGAATGTGTTTTTGTGTGTGGGGAGGGGGGGGTCAGATTGTCTTACATAGCTTACAGGACACATACTCATTTGAAGACAGTGAGAATTGATGGCAAGTAACCTACTTGAACAGAGCTGGAATATATATATATATATATATATATATATATATATATACATACAGTACAACAGATTCCAACAATCAAAATAAACCTGACCTTACATAACCCAAACAAATAAAATGAACCATGAAACATCATAAAACAAATCCCTTGTTGAATCACATTTGGTTTACAGCCATGTGAACTGTTGGACAGGTGTAAAATTAGGTCATTGATGTTGCATCTCCAGCGTACTTTGAGAGCAGATTATACATAAAACAAAACAAAGAGGAAGCTCATGACCAAAACTGCACCAGTGTAGCTATGAAGACGTGGGCATATGAATGCTGGGCTTACGTGGTACACATAATGTCTGGCAGTTGAAGGCATCTGAGTCATCCACTTTATCAACATCCACACTCTGTGATTGTTTCTCACCAGTGACTGGACCAGGGTCAGAAATTAAAGTGGGCTTGGGCAAAAATGACATTAAAAATGACAAAAATGCCCACTGAAAATCAAAATGTTATGGCAAAAAGTGCCCTCAAATTGAATTTTTCTGTTTATTATTTGTAACATCGGATATTTTTTATATATATTATAGTCCTAGTTAGATATATTATGGCATACAATATGGGTTGATGTTGAATTCATTCATATGGCAAGATATAAAAAATACTCAATCTTAAGAATTTGTATTAGTGAATTGATTAAATTCACATATTTTACATAAACGGTTTACATTTGAAATGGTCAGAAAAACAATACACCCTCATAAAGGTAAAAAATGCTCCTGAAAATCAAATCCAGTGTGCAAATATTGCCCCAGAATGTAAAAGTTCATGTCTGACACTGGACTGGCCCCACCATTTTCCCTCGAGAGCATTTAACTTATCCGTTTATTCAAGGAATTTTCTATTTGCCACTTTAATTTAAAGGAATATTCAGGGTTCAATACAAGTTTAGCTCAATCGACAACATTTGTGGCACAATGTTTATTACCACAATAATTAAATACATAATTTTTATTAGTAACCTACATTACGCCACAAATGCTGTCGATTATGCACTCGGCCATCTAGTATATGTATTGTCAAAGTGTAGTATCATTTCAAATGGAAGACTAACAGTTTTTCACCTGAAGGAAGTGATATTTCAAACACATACGGTGTGTTTTCTCTAGCTTTAGCATGTTAGCCAACCTCAGTGTAACACTTACTGTATATCTCAAATAAAAGACATATTCCAGCTACAGAGAATCTGTGAAGTCAAAACCTTGCAAATGTCAGTTGAATGCTATACCATCACCCTACGCTGTGTGAATATTTATTTTATTTGAGATATACAGTAAGTGTTACACTGAGGTTGGCTAACATGCTAAAGCTAGAGAAAACACACTGTGTGTGATTGAAAAACACTTCCTTCAGCTGAAATACAGCAAATACTTCCATGTTGTTAAAAAACGTTAGTCTTCCATTTGAAATGATACTACACTTTGACAATTCATATTACTAGATGGCCGAGTGCATAATCTACATTTTAGATACAGCTTCAGTATTTACTGTATACTTCATAGCTATCATCAAATGTATGGTCACCTAAAATATTAGCAACCAATATGCACATTAAACTCTTACATTGACACCAAAATCTGGAGAGGTCGAACTCCAGATGGCTCCAATGCTAGCTGCAGCAAGCATAGCCTCAACAGCATGGATCCCATTGGGCAGATATCCTGAGAGAGAGAGAGAAACACTTGATAAAATGACATTAAACAGAGCAATAGATCATGGACGACATGAATTATTTAATCTCTTAAGAGATGTAATAATGTTATTTCTAGTGAGCACTTAGTGCGCACAATATATTAATTGATTTTCAGAATCATTGTCCTTTTATTGCCACATGAGAGGGAATATATCCCAAAATAGTGGGAAATGAAGAACGCACTACATGAACTCTGGGTCCGTGTGAGGGCCGTGTTACGTAAAATAACAAAATAAAGACTTAAAAACATTGTGTTGCGAGAAGTCACGATGTTGAAATATAGGTTTTTCCCATAGCACTTAAATAGACAAGTCATATATCAAATAAAAGCTCTTATTCTCTATAATACAGTTTATTTTGTGGTCCTTAAACCAAAGTTTGAATGATGGTCAAAAGAAGCTAAATATGATCTCTGTAAGACAAGAAAGACAAACGTCTCATGTATGCTCCAATCACTGCTTCTGTAAGCCCCAAAGTAGCCAAAACTCCATATAAGCTTTTATCTTAGGTTGTCTGCTTTAAAATTAGCCATTTTTTACCTGTCTGTAAGCCTGCTTAAAATAATCTAGTGTTATATCTCAGATGTCCAAAAATAAAATTGCAGTTCAGCAGAAAAAGCATGATAAACAAATCATTGGCAAAATATGTTATCAACTATTTCTGAGGATCTCAGCTTTACAACAACCTCTATATTGAACTTCTAGTCCATTCAAAGGCTGAGATGTGACAAAACATGCATGCAACTCAAAATTGACTGGATGTCTATTGTGTGAATGCTCAGCTATGTTGAGAGTGCCATGTCCATTTCAGATTTGTATATTGTGATGGAAGGTAATAGATGAAAATATATTTTTCCTAGTACTTCCTGCAATCTAGTGGAATGAAATCAAACTTTTTGCAGGAAGATAGAGCAAACAGAACCAGAATTACATACTTGTGAAGTTGGGGAAACACAATTTTTTTCATTATAAGAGTTTAAATATATGCAATATTATTTAGGAATGATTGAAATCTTTAAGCAAAATTTGGGGGGTTTTCAGTAAAGTTAGACCCATTTTATGCCATTTGTCCACTGTATGAGTGTATGGTTAGCTTTTAAATTTGGAAGTGAAACATTGCAGGTGGCAGCCAAAAAATACACCAGAGCTGCTAAATGAAAAAGGGCAGAACAATGTACAGAGATGTGAAAAATTATTTACCCCTTCCTGATTTTTTCTATTTTTGGGTATTTTCCATTCAAAATTGTTTTAGATCTTCAAATGATATAAAGCATAAAAAAGGCAACGTGATTAAACAAAATACAGCTTTCAAATAAGCTTTTCAAAATACAGCTTTCAAAACCTATCCAACACCTATATTTCCCATGTGAACAACTAACTTCCCCTTAAACTTAATAGCTGTTTGTGCCAACTTTAGCAGCAACAACTGCAACCAAATGCTTCTGATAACTGGAGATCAGTCTTTCACAATACTGTGGTGGAATGTTTTATCACTTTTTTTTTTTGAAGAACTGCTTTAGTTCAGCCATATTGGAGGGTTTGAGCATGAACTACCCATTTAAGATCCTACATCTCAATCGGGTTCATGTCAGGACTTTGACTAAGCCACTCCAAAACTTTAATTTAGCTTCTTTTGAACCATTCAGAGGTGGACTTACTCCTATGCTTTGGAATACTGTCTTGCTATATAATCCAGTTGCTCTTGAGCTTCAACTCACGACCTGATGACCAGATGTTAGCAGTGGTATTTGCCTCACCACACTTCCATGGATGCCATTTTTGGCCAGTGTCTTTCTGATATTGGAGTCATAAACAGTGACCTTTTATTGATGCAAGAGAGGCCTACAGTTCCTTGGAGGTTGTCCCTGGCTTTTTTGTCACTTCTTGGATGAGTCATTGCTGTGCTCTTGGAGGAATTTTGGAAGGTCAGCCACTTCTGGGAAGGTTCACTACTCTGCCAAGTTTTCTCCATTTGGAGATAATGGCTATCACTCTGGTTTTATGGAGTCCCAGAGCCTTTGAAATATTTTTGTAACCCTTCCCAGACTGATGTATTTCAATCACCTTTTTCCTCATAATTTCTGGAAATTTCTTTAGACCTTGGCATAATGTGCTACTGGGTGAGACATTTTAGCCAACTTCATGCTGCTGAAAAAGTTATATTTGGGTGTTGATTTGATTGTTCAGTGTTGACAGTAATCAGGCCTGGGTGTGTCTAGTCCAGCAGAAGCCCATTACGAATGCAGTTTCATAGATTTGGGGATTTATTAACTATGGGGGCAAATACTTTTTAACACAGTTGGTATTGGTTAAATTTTTTGCTTCAATAAATAACATTATAATTTAAAAAGAGTATTTTGTGTTTACTCAGATTGCCTTTGTTTTATGTTAGATTAAGTTTGAATTTTTGAAACAATTTAAGTATGAGATATACTCAAAAACAGAAGAAATAAGAAGCAAGTACTTTGTCACAGCACTGTATAATGTACTTATGTTATACTTGCTCTCTTGCATTTTAACTCAGAGATCTGATAGTGAAAAAGTTATTTTTAACATACAATTTTAAAAAATAAATGCGAATGCTCCACACATCTGAAGCATGTGTGCTATCTGCAAGGCCACATCTCCAATCAACCATCTTTAATATTATCTGACTTGAAAAACCTTCACTTCTGTTTGTGACTGTATGACATTCATCCATAGTGTTTAACTTATTTCTCTAGTTCCCTACTTGCATTAGTTGCCTCTCTTGGAAAGAAAGTACATGCCCAAAATATTTACACCGTAAATGTAAATGAAACTGAATTGTATTGATGGAATAGAGAGGGCGGAGAAACAGAGAACAGAAATAGTGTCCATTAGCTAATGACATAGCAGCAATAAACTCTGAATGTAAAGTGGCCATATATCCACTCCTACTCACACAAAAGTAAATCAAGGGGACAGACAAGGCCACTTGGGGGAGAAACACACTTTATACATGGACACACACAAACACCCTAACAGGATGAATATACTCCTGCCTATGTAAACTTGCCACGTTTTTATTTCATACTACACACACACACTTGCATGAAACAGACACACCCCTGTGGACACATAGACGTGTGCATCTACGTAGACATTTAGACATATAAAAAAGGCACAGAAGCGGTACAAAGCACCAAAGACGTATACAGCAGAATAAACACACACTTACATTTCTAGCTAACAGAGGACATTCCACCCCTAACTCCAAGTATTAAACCTTTGTGCATAAATCGTCTTGCATGTTTATACTCGATTTACACCTGTGGGTGATTCTCATGAAACCGGTCAAGAAAATGTCCTGGTCCTATTGTACTCCAAAAACAAAGAAGACATTATATTTTGCCTATACAGCCTATTTTTAGCACCATTAAGATTTTTTACATTAACATTTTAGCCCCGAATTCTCCCACAATGCAAAAAAAAAAAAAGATGGTCATTAAAATATTCTCATTACCGCAACGGGGAAAAAGAATTATGTAATTAAAATTGAAAAGTATTTATTAGGGCTGTCAGAATTAATGTGTAAACGCAGGCAATTAATTAAAAAATATAATTTTCTAAATCATGATTAACGCATTTACCATTAATACAACATAAACCAGTATAAACACTTGTTGGAAGGGCAAAACCTTTGCAATGTGTCTGTCCTAAGTCTTTATACTAAAGTACACTTCACAAAACACACAAACACACCCCTTCCACAACAGTGCTTCCAAGATAAACTGGAGAAAGGACCTCAAAGCGCTATTTGATGTACAAAACAAGCCCAGATGGGCGCATTTTAATTACCACAGAAGCATGTCAAGTCTTAACTATCACCAAAATGCAGAATGAGACATTATTGCCCACAATCGCTCCTCATGTGTATTTCAAAGCGCCGCTTGTGTTGATGCTAAGATGCGAATCATGAACGCGGCTTCACAATTGCTGAAGGAAAGTGGATGGCCACAGTCTACAGGTAGATAAATACCGGTAAATAAGAGATTTAATGCCCATTGTAATTAAAATGCAACCTATGGTGACTAGTTCTTTCAATTAGTCAACCTCCCAAATAGACTTGAGGAAACGTTTAATGTTACTTTTTTTTGGTGCATTTCTATCTTTATACTGTGGAAGGATTTGTTTGGAAAAAAAATTTGTATCGTATCCAAAGATGGAAAAAAAAAATGCATTTTGACAGGAAAAGAAGTATATACTGTATAGTATGAAATATCAGCATTTAAAATCTGCAAATAATCATGATTAACTACAAAAGAATGAAAAAAATGTAATCGACTGACAGCACTAGTACAGTTGAAGTGAGACGTTTACATGCATCTTAGCCAAATACATTTAAACCTACATTTAAAGTAGGATCACTACTCTACTTTATTTTAAGAATATGAAATGTCAGAATAATAAGAGATAATTATTTATTTCGGCTTTTATTTCTTTCATCACATTCCTAGTGGGTCAGAAGTTTACATACTCTTTGTTAATATTTGGTAGCATTGCCTTTAAATTGTTTAACTTGGATCAAACTCTTTGGGTAGCCTTCCACATATTTCTCACAATAAGTTGCTGGAATTTTGGCCCATTCCTCCAGACAGAGCTGGTATAAAGGAGTCAAGATTGTAGGCCTTCTTGCACGCACATGCTTTTTCATTTCTGCCCAGAGATTGGATTGAGGTCAGGATTTTGTGATGGCCACTCCAATATCTTGACTTTGCTATACTTAAGCCATTTTGCCACAACTTTTGAGGTAAGCCTGGGGTCATTGTCCACTTGGAAGACCCATTTGCAATTGAGCTTTAACTTCCTGGCTGATGTCTTCAGATGTTGCTTCAATATATCCACATAATTTTCCTTCCTCAAGATGCCATCTATTTTGTGAAGTGCACCAGTCCCTGCTGCAGCAAAGTACCCCCACAAAATTATGCTGCCACCCACATTCTTTACGGTTGGGATAGTTTTCTTCGGATTGCAAGGTTCCGTTTTTCCTCCAAACAGAACAATGGTCATTATGGCCAAACAGTTACATTTTTGTTTCATCAGACCAAAGGACATTTCTCCAAAAAGTAAGATCTTTGTCCTCATGTGCACTTGCAAACTGCAGTCTGGCTTTTTTAAGTCGGTTTTGGAGCAGTGGGTTCTTCCTTGCTGAGCAGCCTTTCAGGTTATGTTGATATAGATACTTGTTTACTTGTTTCCTCCAGCATCTTCACAATGTCCTTTGCTGTTATTCTGGAACTGATTGGCACTTTTCACACCAAACTACATTCATCTCTAGGAGACAGAATGCATCTACTTCCTCAGAGGTATGATGGTTACGTGGTCCCATGGTGTTTATACTTGCATACTATTATTTGTACAGATGAAAGTGGTACCTTCACGCATTTGGAAATTGCTCCCAAGAATTAACCAGACTTGTGGAGGACCACAATTTATTTTCTGAGGTACATATACATCCACAGGCATGCCTCCAATTTTGTATACCTCCAATCAGAAGCTAATTGGCTAATTGTCTAAAGGCTTTACATCATTTTCTAAAATTTTCCAAGCTGCTTAAAGGCACAGTTAGCTTAGTATATGTAAACTTCTGACCCACTGGAATTGTGATATAGTCAATTAAAAGTTAATCAATCTGTCTGTAAACAATTTTTGGAAAATTTACTTGTGTCATGCACAAAGTACGTCCTTAACGACTTACCAAAACTATAGTTTGCTAATACGAAATCTGTGGAGTGGGTAAATTTTTTTAATGACTTTGGTGACTTCAACCTATGTGTATGTAAACTTCTGACTTCAACTGTATTTATACGTCATAGTAGTCCTCCCTTGGTACTGCCTTTCATATTCGCTGATTTTAATTGAGAAAATAATTTTACAACAGCATCTTATTTTATTGTGATACAGTTAAAATTGACTGTGTAATGGTAATGAGAAACATATTTGAAAACTATGGGAAAAGTAAAACGTCTGGATGCTAAAATGTGCTCAAGGGTCCTTAATATTTTTCTTATTGATTTGAGGTTAAATATGACGAGGACATTTTCTAAAAAGACTAATGAGAATACTAACGAGCTGATTTCTAATGAGAATCATCCCAGTAAATTCCCATAGAATTGCAGTATATTGGTGGAGGGACACAAGAAATATCTATGGTCCACAATATCACATAGGAGTGGGTTCTTTTGACTTGGGCCAATAATAAGCCACCTATCGACCACCCAGAACACCCTAGCAACCAATTAACAATGGCCTAGCAACCACCCAGAACCTAGTTTAACCTGGTATTATGGCGTCAGAAACAGACACATATACACACTGTATCTGAATTGTTGAGATATTCATATTTAAACTACAGTAAATGTCTACCAGGAGTATAAATGTATCTGTCCCTTCTAAATGTCTCTCCCCATCTCTATACATCCACCTCATTCCCTCCTATTACTCTTTAGGGACTCATATATTAATAAATCTTATGAGTGCATGTTACTTTAAAGTCCTCCACTCATTTACAGACATTATTAAAGGCAGTCAGAGATGATCTGGAGTGGTGGTGGCATAGTGGGCTAAAGCACTAAACTGTTAAGCAGAAGGTTATCGGTTTGATATCCACAGCCAACACCATTGTGTCCTTGAGCAAGGCACTTAACTCCAGGTTGCTCTGGGTGGATTGTCCCCGTAATAAGGGCTCTGTAAATTGCTTTGGATAAACTCGTCTGCCAAATTCATAAATGAAAATGAAATGAAATGATCAGCACTGCAGATAATGAACCCAATGGAAGGAGAATGACATCACAGAGCAAACACTCTTTTCCACCTCTTACATCATAAAGACACCATTCCTCATGCCTGCTAACACAATGGAGGGTGGAGCCAAACGAGGGTAATGACATATCAGGCATCAGAGCATTCTATCCAATCTCCAGCTTCAGAATGTAGACGTTTGACTAGACTTTATAAATCTAAATAGTATATACACTTTATAGATTTTTAATCCCAGAAAAAAGCATCTTGAAGGCTAATTACACCTGCCATGTTATAACTGCCCCACTTTTTCTCTAATCCCAGAACTGAGGGAGAAAAAGGAGAATTTGTGTTTTCTGAAGAGACGGTCTGGCTCTCAGAGCTGGGACAATAGAGAAAAGAGTGAAAGCGAAAAGAAAAATGGCAGGAAAAGCAGGTTAAACTGGCATTACACTAGCTTTTTACAGCGATTTTGAGGTGCAAGCTTCAATTACATAATCACCAGGTAGTAGGTGAGAGACTGAGTGCGCATAGGCATCTGCTAGTGCGATGTTGTTAATCCCTTGACCATCAGGACTACCTACCAAGTTAATGGTTACAACACCTGGAAAAGCCCATCAAATGTGTTTGAAAAAATTATTCTGTCGCCTCTTGAATTCTTGTCAAGTGACCAATGAATGTCATCTTTTAGTAAAGAACTGACAAGACGTCATGCTTATTTGAACTTTTTCATCAGCGAGAAATGCAGATTGTGACTGTCAACAAGCATTTTTCCTGGGGTTCTCCTACATTAAATGCTAGTGAAATCAGAAACCTAAGGCACTACAGTCTGTTTTTACGAAAAGTCAACTTTACTACAAGCTGCATATGGACACACGCATTCTATGGCATGCTGAGCAGATAAATACACAATCACACACATTCACAAAGTAAAGTTACACAATGCATCACATCCTAAATGGGGGTGGGGGGTGTTATCGGTAGAACCGTAAAGGAAGGTAGTGCAGCAAGGCTGAGCGCGTATAAGCTTAAAACAGTGCAATCTAGGCAATACAGCGGAACAGGTGTCAGAAGGCCGTGCCGAGGTGCCGGATTTTTCATCATATTTGATGTCTACTACACAGTTATGTGAAGCTGGAATTTAGATTGATGAGATTTCAATGTGGGCAAAGTAACCCAGTCCAGAGTGACATGGAAAAAAACTAATCCAAGCAACCAGCAAAATGTCTTGTTGCCTCATAAATACTGTATTAGTAAAATACAGCCTAAGATATTTCCAGTGAACCTTACAGTATGTCTCGAAATATGTGAATGTTGATAGCACCTGCTCATTTTGTGGAATTGAAGATGAAACATTACCCCATTTACCCTTTCATTTATATAAATAAATAGAAATTCTGGTCTGAATTTGTGTTCTCTTCTCATGAACCCCCTTAAAATTAGCCAGTCCTTTAATCTTATTATAATAACAGATCTGATATATAATTGGACAACATTGTTAATTTCTTCATTGTACATGCTAAATTTATTATACATAAAACAACCAATATGAAATTCTGTTTTTCCATCTTTTTAATTGAAACAGACCCACTTCTCAAGTAATTTGATTATACTAAAAATAGAACAGTGAGTTTTTAAATACACTAGAAGACAAGGGTCTGGTTAGAACCCGGCATTGTCCTCCACTTCTAACAAGGAGTCTTAAAAAGGGGAAAAAAGACAAGGAATGACAACAAGAGGAAAAAAAGACAAGGAATGACAGAGCAAGCATGAGAGACAACACTGTAGATACAGAGTGAGTTTAAAAACACAGCAAAAGGAGAACAGGAGAAAGAGGGAGAGGTGAAAAACTTACCTACGACCCTGTCTCCTGTTTTGATGCCCATCTTTCTCATGGCAGCAGCAAAGAGTGCAACGTCACGCCTCAGCTCTCCGAACGTCACCTTGACAATTTCCTCGTTCGCCTCAGCTATACATGGGGAGGGGGAAATCCTTTAGACACACATCTCACACGTATTAAAAGACATTACAGTGACATTAATAATACATTTTAGTTCAACTACATTACAGAATAAATAGGAACATAATATCTTTAATGAATAACAAGAGAATTCACAGCCATCTGTGACAATGATGTGAATGACAAAACAGTCATCTTGGGTAATCTTTTTCATTACAGTATGCAATCAGTAAATTAAGTGTTTGATTTAATTTGCACTCCAGAGTCCTATGTAATCTACTTTTTCAGGTAAATAAGCCCCCCTCCCCCCGTTTAACAGAGAAACAGACCAATGACGCAGGTATGTTTCTGATCTCTGCCACTTTGGTAATTACATCCGCTGTGTCCTAGACTGCATCAGGACATCCATCACTATATAAAAGCAAAACAACGTCCGTCCCGTCCCGCCCATACCAAATACTAAGATCACAAATCAAATTACCCAGAAAGTAATTCATTTAGTGTTACATTAGCCAGAGTACTGCAATGACAGATCCTATCTATAACGATACAACACACACACACACATACACATAAACACATACCCAAAGTGCTGTGACTATTTTAAAGTAGCCATTTGTGTATAAGGTCAGATTCACAGAGGGGAGACCAGCTGAGATACAGTGTTGTGTTGGAAATCAGGAGAACCATATGTTTTGCATTTGTGTGACATCTGGTCATGGAGATTATTGAGATAACTAATAGAAATGTTTGATGAAATGCTTCATAAAATCAAAGGAAATGATGACAACATCAATTGGGGTTTTATTTCCAGTGTCATCAGTTGTTGCAGCGCTTACATAATGCTGTAACTTAAAAAAAATGGCAATAACAAAAAATATTAGCATCTCTTAAAGAGCCTGTTTGGCACAGGTCATCTTGTTATAAATCACCAGGACAACTGCCACTACATACAGCTCAACTCAACTCAACACAAACTCTATTTATAGAGCACATTTAGAACAACAGGAGTTGACACAAAGTGCTTTACAATACACATTTCAGTCACAACAGAATATGCCCATCATTTTGTAGCAACTACAAGGAACATTCAGCAGAATTTGGTCAGCTGACCGAAGTGCTCTAGTAGGAGAAAAGGGACAAGACGGTCACAGAGATATTGAGGTGCGAGACCAGATAGAGCTTTATATACATAGAGCAGAATTTTAAAATCTATCCTCCATTTTATGGGGAGCCAGTGTAGGGATGCTAATACTGGAGTAATGTGGTCAAACTTTCTAGAACCTGTAAAGAGCCAAGCATCCACATTCTGGACCAACTGTGAATGGGACAAAGCAGTTTGAGGCAGTCAACTCATTTATACAATGAGTTGCATTAATCTAACCTTGACAATATTAGTGAGTGAATCACAATTTCTAGATCTGATTTAGAGAGAAAGTGTTTTACTTTTGCAATTGATCTCAGATGGAAAAGGCTGCTCTTAGCAACAGCACTGATCTGTCTATGTAAAATTAGCGACGAGTCCAAGATCACTCCAAGGCTCCTTGCATGAGCTTGCACATTTAACGACAGCAGACCTAGCTGGTCGACCAGTCCAGGTAAAGAGGACTTGGAGGGGATGAGAATCAGGACTTCAGTTTTGCTCTCATTTAACTGCAAGACATTGTCTGCCAGCCAGCACTTAAAATCAGCTAAACAATTTAGGGCATTCTCTATTGATGATTTTTTTTTGTCCAATCATGCTGGAAAAATAAAATTGAGTGTCATCAGCATAGCAATTATAAGACATGCCATATCTCTGAAAAATTGTAAATGGAGAATAGTAAGGGTCCTAGAATTGACCCTTGAGGCACCCCACTTAATACAGTAGCCAATGTAGAGGTTAATAGAAAACGTTCTTCCGTTCAAATAAGAGGCAAACCACTGAAGAGCCGTGCCCTGAATGCCAACCATACACTGCAGACGATTTAAAAGAATATCATGATCAATAGTGTCAAACACGGCAATGAAATTCAATAAAACTAAAACCACATGTGAGCCTGAGTCTAAGAAAAGGAAAATATCATTAGTTACCTTCAACAGTGCAGATTCGGTACTGTGTAGAGATCTGAAGTCTGACTGAAATGTATCTAAGATGTTGAACTTATTTAGGTAGGAGTAGAGCTGTGTGTAGACAACTCTCTCTAAAATCTTGGAAATGAAAGGCAGTTTTGAGATTGGTCTATAATTAATGTGAACTGCTGGATCTAAAGTTTTTTGATGGTCTGCTGATTATGTCAGACTTTGGCATAGGGTTGGTTCAGGATGATCAATGCATCCTGTCTGAACATATTTAATAAACTAGGGTTGTTTATAGGTTAACAGTTTTGAGACGTACTTGCCGCATAGAGAGCCACTTTGTCCTGGTCTTTGTGTTTGAGCAGGTTCTCTGCATAATTCAATCTGCTGCCTTTAAACCATTCAGGTATATCTGATATCCTTTTAGACACATCAACCACCTAAAACAGAGAGAGGAGAGTCTCATGGCATCATTTCAATACCTTTATTTTAGCAAACAACTGGATATAATTTGGAGAGAAGACTACAGGTAAGACTTTCCCCTTATTAATCATAAAACACCAATGAGAATGTCACCCTTTATTCGTTTTCTTACAAACATGATACAATCGATAGCTATCATGTTGTCGTAATAATGAATAATAAACTAACTTTAAGTCAGAAAGCAATCAAGAGAGGGCATGCCGTAATAAACTTTGAAAGGGTTGCACATCTGTTTGTATAAACAGAGGCCAGATATAGACTGTTAATTCGGTTATTTTATTGTTTTATCATATGACTCACTTCTTGAGTAAAACGAATGCACTCAAAGACAGAAGAGCCCTGACACACCCTCTCTGGTATAGATATGATATGAGCATTCAAATAATTAGCAGCAGTAGTTTTAAAAGAAGTTCTAAATGGTAAAAATCTCATAAATGTTTATTAGTAAGGAGGGATTATGTAATATGACTCACATATGACTTATTCATTTGTCCACCACCCCCATGAAATCTGTATCACAAATACCTCCACGGCAATCAGATTGAAATCAAACCACAATATTAACAATAGATGTCTACATCTAAGTGAGGAGCAAACTTAACAATGTTAATATTATATATATATATATATATATATATATATATATATATATATTTATTTATTTATTAATTTTTACAAAAGACCACTGCAAAACGATCAGTTACTCTAGGTTTACTATTTATTCCAAATAAAAATATTATCATTTGCAGAAAATTACTTTTTCTGTAAACTTTTCCTAAGTGAAAACATTAGTATTATGTTGCTTAATAATGAATATGAACTGGTTTTATTTGCATTCATTCAAGGTCTGAAAACACTGCATCTTTTTCTTATTTTGGCCAGTTGTAATTTTCTGCAAATAAATGACAAATGACAATATTTTTATTTGGAATTTGGGAGAAACGTTGTCAGTGCTTTATAGAATAAAACAACAAATTTTACTCAAACACATACCTATTAATCGTATATATATATTAAGTTCTTTAGATTTTTTTTTTTTGACACAGTGATGTCACTGTGATGCTGGTTCCTAGTGATGATTTAGATCTCATATAATCATCCAATAAAATATGGGGGAAAGGAACCTACCTCTTCATACATGTTTGAATAGATGATGCCACAGAATTTCCACACCTGTGCCCAGAATTCCGGGTAACTGTCCACGGACCACTGATACAGGTCATTATAATTAGCTTTAAAATAAAACAGATGTTTATTAAAAATCATCATTAGATTTAGCTCAGCAACCATTCCCACAGTACAAATCAGGGCGTAATTGCCATCCATTTTAATATAGACATGTTCACTAATTAAGGAGTTTTCAATTGTTCATTGTTAAACTAAACCTGAATAAGTATTTTTAAAACTTTGTTACAAATGTCAAAATCACATCTCAGATACTGGTGGTTCTTCAAGTTCCGATTTGTATGCAATGCATTACTATGTAGCAGTTTTACCTAGAAATATGTGGCATCCATTCCTATGTAATTGAAAGTGTTAGCTAAGACACTAAAAAGGATCCTGGTGACAATTCAGTGGGCATTATAAACAAAAATGCTCAAATGTTGTTGATGATCATCACTAAGCACCTTGTATGCATGTACAACCCAACTTCAGGATGAGCTATTAATGGGATTAACGCTACACCATAGTAGTATATTTAGTTGTATTATGATATAGGAATCTGTGTGAATGTTTACTATCATATCTTGTTAGCTGACATGCTAATCTGCATTTATTCTAGCCCGGTTTGGCTCTACTCACCCAGATCAAGCCCAAAATCCCGGTTCACCAGACTCCGGAATCGGTCCATCAGTGTGTTGTGTTTCGAGTCCGGGTACCAGAGCACCTTCGACTCCATAATCTCCTCGCTCTCCGCCTCCGTGTTTTTAGACATTATCGGATGACACGCGCCTGTAAATACTGAATAACCTATGAGGAACGAATGAAACGCGCTACAGTAGTGGGATGGAACGGTTAGGCGATCGTGTACTTGTGCGCACACGTACAGTCAAGCAGAACAGACACATGGACCACTTCCGAGCGTCAGCGGCACATAATCAACCAGAGGCTGCAGCTTAAGCCCCGCCCACAAAGCAAACACACACCACACTGTCACACTCCTCGTATCCATCCGCAAAGATTTTTTTTCTCACAGATATCAAATAAAATAAATATTTTAAGTTGATACATACGTTTTACACTGTTGAATGTTTTTTTATGTAATTAAAAACTGAAATGTGAAACAAAAACTCCTTTTTGTCAAAATTACACAGAAATTAATGACACTACAGTCAAACGCTAATGTGTGGAGAGATATAAAAGGCATATTCTGGGTTCGGTACAAGTTAAGTTCAATTGACAGCATGTGTGGCATAATGTTGATTACCACAAAAAATTTATTTCGACTAATCCATTTTTATTTCTTTAAAAAAAAGCAAAAATCAAGGTTACAGTGAGGCACTTACAATGGAAGTAAATGGGGACAGTTTTTGGAGGGTTTAAAGGCAGAAAGCTTTTAATTTTATAAAAGCATTTACATTAAATCTTCTGTTAAAACTCATGTGTTATTTGAGCTGTAAGCTGTTTGAATAATAATTTTTACAGTTGTTTTGGGGTTTGTTGACATTATAGTCATGCAACGAAGTTGTAAAATTGGCTATAACTTTACATAAAAAGGGCTAATGAGTGTGTTTACACACAGAGCCTATTGTTTACATCTTGTGGCTATACATTTGAAATAGTGAGTATCTGGGTTGGCCCCCTTTACTGCCATTGTAAGTGCCCAGATTTGTTTTTTGTTTTTTTGAAGAAATGGAGAGGAAAGTCATTATTATTATTATTATTATTATTATTATTATTAATCAATATTGTGGATCAAATGCTTTAAAATGATTAACTTATCCCTTTAAGAATATTCCTTACAAATGATGTCTCCAAAGACTTTCAGCGCATTTTAAAAATACTATCTTTGGCTATTTTGAAATAGCCCCCTTGAAAGCAAGTGAAATTTAATTTATTAAGCAAATTTGACATTCATTAGAGGTGCACTCAGTAACTTTTGTCATCTTGAACTTACACTGACACCTAGCGGCTTGGAAGCAGCATCATTTAAAATCAATCGTTTTCAGTCTCAGATGCTATTGAAGAATCATAGTATTCACAGTCAGCCTTGACTTTAATCAATGAGTGAAAATGTCAAATAACAGGACGGTTACTAAGATTACGCGAGAAATATTCGGCTGGTCATGTGATTCTAACATGGCAGCCCCCATGTGCTCTCTCCATATAGAATAAAACAGCTTTTGTAAGGTTACTGATATGACTGGAGTCTTCATTTTAATGTGAGTAGTCATGATAATTACAATTAATGTATTCAGGAGTTAAACTTCTTTAATGAGGACAACAAAATATGACTGAGTGGACCTTCAAACTCTTCACCTTAGTTGATGTATTAATTAAGGTTTTATAATTTTTTTGTCCATCAAAAAATGATAAATGATTTATATTTCCTTGTTACTCATCTGGTATTTGTTATATATTTAATTTGTCTTATCATCCATATGTACTGTGACAAGTTCATTGTTTTTTTTGTGGACTGTTATTGTATGTTCTATGCTAACAATAAAAAGATCAAACAAACAACAACAAACTATACCTATCCGCTTCTAATATATATATATATATATATATATATATATATATATATATATATATATATATATATATATATATATATATATATATATATATATATATATATATATATATATATATATATATATTATTATTAAAATTTTTTCTATTTTTACAATGTCCATCAATAATAATTAACAATATTATATTCAATATTTTGTACAATATATACGTTAGTGCCATTTACATAATTTTTTATTACATTTTGAAGCATGTTACATAATAACTCATAAAAGTAGAATAAATGTGGCCTCCTGACCACCGAATTTAAATGGGTTGGAATAAAAATCATTACTATCAGTTGCTATCAGGCTTTGGCGGAGGGATATATGACTGCGCCACGATTAGCATATCTTTTATTTCATTGGCTGCTAAAACTGGTCTCACATCAGCTGAGACGGCGGCAAGAGAGACAGCAACATGAACAGACGGACAAATGAACCAATCAAAGGTCACGCAATCGTTTCGCCAATTCAACCCACAGTAGCGTTTGGCCAATAGAAGGCGGAGAACTGATGGAGCATTTAAGAGGTGTGCCCAATCCCGTGCAGGGCAGCCAGGCAGTCTGCAAACTGACTTGATGGAAAAATCCATGTCTCTGAATACTTCTCATACATTGCGTTTGAATTATATGCAGCCTACATCACTTTTAAACATGTTTAGTGCCGGAGGGGAATACATAATTGAATACAAAGAAACGCTCAGTCCTTTTATTAATGTTTATATATAATTTTAGGATTTGCATGCGTTGCTTCATTGATTCAAGTTAGGACATTAGCCAAGTTTATCTGAAGCCAATCGAAACAGACAAATGAAGCAATATTCAACCAAGAATCTTTGTTGCACCACACACAAGCTCGCATGTCCAAATTATGAGGTTAAGCAACCTTTTCTTTAAAGTTAAAAAATCAAGAACTGCAATGTGAGCACAAGGATGAGGCTGTTTGTCATAGTAAGGGCTGAACTCTCATTTGAAGAGACTTAGGGAAAAAATAAGTATGGAAATAAAACCCAAGAATTTCTGAAATAAACATTAAAACACCCAAGACTTATTGATCAAATCATATATTCTGTTTATTAAATAATTTTTGGACCACTGTTTCATTTTAGAGAAAATTATTTAACAAGTTTCATAAACACAAAATATGATACAGACAGCGCAAAGAATACCACAGCAAGCAACACTCTAGGTGAACAATTCTGATGAAAGTTATACAGTACAAAAGAAGACCAGATTTGCTTAAAATAGCTAAGGTCTAGACTTCACATATAGATTCATTGCTTTCTGTTCAAATCAATCAAATAAAAAATCCTCAACACAGAACACTTGGCACTGGCGCAGTATATGGGATTTTAAAAAAAAAAATGGATCTTTGTAGTTATTATCTCAGTATATTTCCCTTATGTTTGATGTAGATTATATACTAATACAAAACACAATATTCCACAACTATGCAGTATAAATCCAAGATTTAAATGAATTTGCAAGAAAGTGTAGGTTGGAAAATAGCTCTGATATGAGAAAAAACAAACAAACAAAAAAACATTTCTACAGCACTGCAATTCCAGCACAAATCAAGGCTGCACTGCTAAATAAAAAACATCCATTCTGCTTGGCCTACACTTGACATTACAGCAAAAAATAGATACATCTCACAGTGTATTGCTGTGGCTTCTCAAAACAGTTACAATTGCAGAAATGTGAGTACTATTGTAGCCTATTATATATAATGGAGTATTTGCTAAAAAATTAGATGTGTAATACTTAGTCATTCCCAGTACTTTTACAACAATGCTGGTACTTCGCAATTACACATGAGTGTTTGCCATTTGGATAGTTACACAAAAGTTGGTGCTTGTCTTGTATGATTTAAAGACCAGGTAACATCCTTCACACATACACACAAATAGGGACTTTTTGACATTAGTGCATCACATAACTATCAAATTCATTGAAGAAAACGGACAGCAGGCCGGAGACATCTATACTAACAAAACATAATTTAGAAGAAATTAAGAAAATGAAAATTAGTAACACTGATTTGAAAATCTACACAATTGTTTTCAATATAGTACATGAAATGTTCCTGGTCTTCAAACGTGAAAATCGACTTTCAAAGTATTTACTTAAATATAGTAGTATTAATGTTTAATAAATAAAAAAATTAAGTGTTTAAAAATTAAGAGTTGAGGGTGCTGTTTTGCTGCTGTTGTTTTTGACAAATGCTTCTACTCCAGACAGTCTTAATAAAAGCTTATTTGGTGTCTTTGGAGTGCTGAGTTTGGAGAAAGGGGGCGTGGCTAATCCAACAGCTCAACTTGTGGAAATTCTAGAAAAGCTAAAATCGTATCCAGCACCTATAAGAAGGGTGTGTAATTATTAGAGTATGATAAGTCAAAAGCCAAAAAGTGGAATGGACATTAAAACAAACAGCAAGGAGTGAAACTGCACAAGTTAGATTGATTCATATGAAAACTGAATAATAAATAACATGATAACCTAGAACAGTAGTAAGCTGCTCGACAGATAATTGCGAATTTAGAGGGCTTATCTAGTAAATAAACAAAATGTGCATTGAACCACACACACACACACACACACACACACTTCTTACGAAAACAATTAAGCGGCACCAACTATTAGATCATCATATCAGTAGAGTGATTATATAAATATTAATTTGATTCCTTTCTATATGCGTACATATGAAAATGGTATAATACACAGATATGTGGCTATACTGTGCATCCACAGTATAGCCACATCTTCAAGTGATAAAACAACAATCAACCTAACAAAAATCAACCAGATTCAATGTTAATCATGAGCTCATGCAGAGAACAAAATGCATGACCAGATTTTACCCTGCTCATACTTATTTTACCACATTAAAATTTGGAAGGAGAAACTGTGTACATTGATGACTAGCTGCTTTCTTAACATGATTTCCACATACATCTCTATCCCTGATAGTGCTGATTGGTTCTGAACTTAGAGTGACCTCTGGTGACCTTATGATTCAATAAGAGACAAATAAAGTGATACTTGTTATCCTTCACACTTTGAGACACTTACAGGTGTCTGTAGCAAACAATGACAAATGGGTGTAACACTGCGCAATGGAATAACACACTCAACTCAAGGCCAAGAAACCCTTGCAGACACTGACTTGCCATTACACACAGATCCACAGTATACAAAAACATCCTGATATTTACTTAGAGAAATGGGCAGCTACAGTGGATGTTGGACTCTAATAATACATTCTACTACAATATGGCAAATGTAATGGAAACTTTCTTCAGTCTATCAACTTGTGAATTAAAAGTACATACAAAATGAGAGGGTTCATTTCAATGCTAGCTTTGTTATTGTTCGTGTCAAAAGAGAAAATTGAATCACAAACTATTCTTGCCTGACTAAAAGGTCTATTGGCATTGAAGATGCTGGAAATCCTGAGAAATAAGGGGCAAAAAGAAATCTTAAGTGATCGTAATTTTTTTTCTCACCTAATCTTAACTGCAGCTTTAACATTATGTCCTAACCAGATGCGACACAATAATGCGACAAGCCAGCTATGACTGCAACATTTTGTTGATCACTTGGTTTCTATTTTCTGCAGCCTTGCCCCCTGTGAACTCTCACTGGTCCAAAATGCCAGTCATCATAACTGTATATTTAACATCAAATATGTTCTGATCGGCTGTGATTGTGACATGTCGCACCGCTGTTTCACATTCAGTGTGGACAGACAAATTGCTTGTCGCCAGAATGGTATAGCATCGCATTTGGTTAGGATACACTGTTAGCCTGCGGCAAAATCCTGTCTCTTTATTGGTCACTAGAGCGTTCCAGGTTTTCAATCACTCTGCTCAAACGAATGTTGAGAAGGCGGATCTGGGTGTCCAGGTGGTCAATCTTCTCTTCCAGATTTCCAGCTCCGCCCCCTTTCCACCAGTACGCTCCTACCGGTCCAGTCATAAAGTACACTGCCATGATGAAGCACAGCGGCAACACTGCCTTTTCAGGGTCGCCTTCAAACTTCTGTAGAATGTACAGGCACGAGAGAGCTAAAAGTGCCACACGGACAAGCCAGAAGAACCGGCCAAACACAGCATGGAGGACATAAAAGAAGCCACTCAGGAACAGGGACAAGAACCAGTAAGCTACCAGCAAGGCTGCCACCAGGAGGAGAGCACGAGACGGAGAACTGGATACGGATGATGGGCTGAAGTAGTGAGTCAGGTTAGAGGCTGGAGAGAGAGTGAGAGAGAAGGAAGGAAAGAGAGAGAGCCAAAGATAGAGAAACAAAACCAGATTTGGTGGAACAGAGTCAGAAACAGAATATGAAGGAGGGAGAGAGATAAAGGAATTGTCATTGTTTTGCATTAGACAAACACTGCAGTAATTCACTATTTTCATTAACACAAATAAATAAATGAAGCAATTCTGATCCAAACTTACAGTCAATCCCCATAACATCCAGCAGATCCACCCAGAGTTTCCACAAAGTGTCCAATAATGAATCAACTCCATTAACAAACCTCTCGGTGGTCTTTGAAAAGAACTGCAAAAAATAAAAAATATATATATTTATTTTTTTAATAACTGAAGACTGGAAGAATTGCAAATATACATTAGGGTGAATCTCAAAAACAAATAAAAAAAAAAATGTAATATATATACATATATATATATAAATATATATAAATATAATTATTCATATACATTCCTATACATAAAGGACTGATTTGTCAAGAGATCTGTAATGCATGTGACTGTATTATTAAATCATTATTAAGTGTTACCAAAATCTTAATCTAAACCTGTATGATATACTAGCACAGGGGTACTCAATTAAATATCCAAGAGGTCCGGTCTCTACATTTCCTTCCCAGCAAAGGTCTGGACAGTATGTAGCTTACATGGTGTCAGTAGTTATATGGCTAGGACATTATGTATCTTTTTTTAATAGTTTTTATCATTTGCCATGTTGACAACAATTGTACTTTGTAAAAATAAAAAATAAAAATCCTAATGAGGACACTAGCCCAGAGAAAGCTAGTGGGCTCCGAGAGCTCTTGCTACCAAAAGATTTAAATATTTCATCAAGACTTCATCAGTCGAGCGCACTTTGATGTGAATATTAAAAGATAAATTTTTGACAGTTTGTTTTGAAGCTGAAGGACAGCAGTCCAGTTTTGTTGAAATATTTTTACATTCAGAATCTATCGATGGATTATAAATTTCTGTTTAAATCAAATTCAAAATTGTGTTTAAACTCAAACATTTTCAACTGGAGCAAATACGCGAATGAACCGATTTCGCGCGTTCGAGTCACGACATTCGCCCCGCCCGGCGCGAAATCGGATGCGTCTATTCGCATTGACTTTTTATGTAATCGCGCTGCAAAAACGCTCACTTCGCGTTGTATGTGAACGCACCATTACTGTGGCGCCTCGTGTCTATAGCGGGGAGAGAGGAACGCGCGTGGAGCGGAATATGGAGCGGAATATGGAGCGTTCACATACAACGCGAATATTGTTTTTTGCCTCGCATTGCTCGCGCGAGTTTGACCGCTGGATTATAGACGTGTTTTTAAACCCGCGAGTATTTCCATTCTCTTCCTGAAAAGGACAGGAGGATGGGCTTCTACGACTTGGTTCATAGTAAATTACAACCAATAGCTGGAATCAAGTAGACGCCTATATTTTCAGAATTTACCAGGCAGTCCAACTTCCTGGATCACATTCATCCAAGCGATGTCTATTTTTCGTCCGGTCTCTGAACATTTATGACGTTGTGGACAATTCCGGGTGTCCACACACCGCTACAACAAGGTTTTCATAGTTTTTTCAGTGACATCCGGACAATCTCAATGCCGATAGGCTTTCGCGACAACGTGTCCTGCGGAATTTTCGCCCGAGTTGAAATTTCTGATTTGAAAATGTTCAACTCGCGCGAATACGCGAATGAAGCGATCTCGCGTGTTCGAGTCGCGGCATTCGCTTCATTCGAGCCGCCCTGCGCGAATTCGCATCTTTGCTCAGTCCGGATTTAATTGTCCTTCGGTCCGAATCCGGACCAGAGTCCGCCAAGTAGCAGATTCATCACCGATCAGACACTGATAACATCTTAAAACTAGTGACCTACTACCAGAAATGTGGACATCACAATTGTTTTAATGGTTATATTTATCGCATCGAACGCGCCTATCAAGCCCGTATGTTCTCTAGGAAGGCAGCTCAGCAGGTTATGAGACACAGCCACTGACAGCTGGTATTCTCTGTAGGCCCTTATTTAAAGCAACTTGGATGGAAAAAAAACTGCGTGTAAATTTTAAATGACTACATGAGATTATTGCATGATCTTATGTGGACCTTGTAGAGAGCCCTGATGTTATCCTCTCCGAAGACATTACTGAGTGTTTGGTAGAAGCCGCTGGCCGCCCTCCTGAAGCTGTTCTGGCTGCTGGAGTCTTTCCTGCTCCGCGCTGCTTCAGACAGGAAGACATTGGCCAAAAGCACGCTCAAAACCACGGCCAACCATGCTCCTTTCATCCTCAAAGACGACCTGCAAACCGACGATGTGTATCGGCGAAAATGCTGGACGGGATAGAGCTTATAATGGCCTGAATAAAATTGATATAATGTGCCCGGAAAGAGATGCTGCTTAGAGATGGAGGAAGCGACGCAGGATTACACTGTGAAGCAACACGACTTAAGAGGTACCGGAAATACAAATAAAACAAAGGCCTTAAAGGAATAGTTCACCAAAAAATTAAAATGCATTCATTATTTACTAACCCTCGTGTTTTTCAAAACCAATATGACATTCTTTTTTGGTACACAAATGGAGACATTTTGATAAAATGTTATGCTCAATCTGCAGTGGATGCTGACCACCTCTTCAAGCTTCAAAAAGACACAAAAATATACTTCAGAAGTCTAATAAATGATTCCATGCAATTCATCCCTTGTACAGCAAGGGCAAAAAATCCCTTTGTGGGAACAATTGGGCCACCAGAGATATATTAAAAACAGAAAACCAAATATACTGATATCTGTGGGGTTAGCATCTTTAGAAGACACGTGAGCAGATCTGTTATAAAGCTGTACAGAGTCTTCCTTTTAAAAGTGTCTATGTGTTCAGGTAGAAGTTTGAATACTTCCAGATCGACACCTGGAGGCAGCTTGGCAAACACTCCCTATTCGTTTGTACAAGATCCTTGTAACAAGGCAGACGAGGAGTGGGATCTAAATGATGCTTTAACAAAAAACTAAAGATGAACAGGGTAAACCGGTGTATAACAAAAAACACAGGGAACAAATAAAATATCCACAATGGGAAACCAAAATATAAACAAGCTACAACATCGCCGAAGGACACGGACAGAAACACATTCCAGAACAAACATTCAACAACTGACAACACAGTAGGGTTTAAATACACAAAGGATAATGATTAAATGACATACAGGTGAGAACAATGACATACTGCTGGCAGTGATGAGGGCAGGGAATTATGGGAAGTGTAGTCCGGGACAGATGACAAGGGAGAAACACAGGGCAGACAACAGTGAATCATGACAATCCTCTTGAGTTCATGTTTGGAACATTTGAGCACTCAAAATCTGGATGTCTGGGAAATATGAAAGTTTTGGGCTGATTAGAGATGGCCTCTGCAGTGCTATATGGCATAAGTGTGGTCTGCTGGTTGGGTTTTAAGATGCCTGACACCAGCTTGGCTAAGAGTTTGTTGTGAGTAATACCAGTACACCCAGTTAGTCCCAGTGTGCTGAACATGGCTTGCCTGGCCTCAGCTGCTACTTAATCACCACTTCTGAAGTAGAGTAAAGAGTTCATCATTTAGCAGAAGAGTTCTTACCCAAAGTGGTATGCAATACATGACAACCCAGTACATCTAAAGCAACTAGAGTAACTTTTGGTTGCTCAAGGGCACACCAGTGATTAGGCGATCCCAGTAATTCTCCAGTTCATCAGTTATAGATTATTAGATCCATTACAACTAAGCTACCACTAGAGGTTGACCGATATATCTGTTTTAAGGCACGGTCACGTTTAACTTTGCACAGCGAAATTCCACAGGCGAAATACAGTCATCTCAATGGGAATCCACAAGATGGACTTCCAGTGGCAAAGAACTTCCCCGTTGATTTTGCGTGGAGTTCAATTTGGTGAACTTTTACAGGTGAATTTGCTGAGTTGATCAGTAGTAAGTTGCTTGGTTTGGCAGTGACCTGTGTGGGTGGTGCTTCGTACACAGCTACACTGAATATTCACAAAAGGAAAGGATATAATTTTATCAGCAAGTTTCTTTTCAACTTAACTCACCCAGAGTATAAAGTCTAGCATTAAAAAGAAGCTGCTTGGCTATTTGATCTTTGCTGGTTTCACACAAGTTCAACATCTGCCCATGCCTTCTTCGCCTGCGATTAATCAATTATCTTTACCATCAACTTAGTTATTGTATCTGCAAAATCCACTATCGTTTGACCTCCTGCTGCCACCACTGATTTTAAAACTATAAATGTGTGCTTATGGGGCTCATACTCACATTCATGCTTGTATATATTTCCACTGAAGGAGAGATCTGAAATAAGTGTCTGCTTTTGTCCCTCCATTCCTGTAATTTCCATGAAGTTCTAATCAAATCCCAGTCTCTCCACCAGGGGGCAGTATGACATAAACAGTTCTTGTGAAAATAAAGTAAACTATCTAACTTACAAGTCACTATAATATATTTCTGCTGTATACCTAAGAAACAAAATATATAGGCAGAAATTGTAATAGGGGTTCTACTTAAAAAAATGAGTGCCAATAATATGGTTCTCACTCTTGGTGGGGCACGTGGCGAGTTGTGCGTGGATGCCACGGAGAATAGCGGGAAGCCTCCACATGCACTACGTCTCTGCGGTAACACGCTCAACAAGCCACATGATAAGATGGATCTGGATCTGAATCCACCACCTGGATTGAGGCGAGTCACTATGCCACCATGAGAACCTATAGCACATTGGGTATTGGGCATGCCAAATTGGGTAGAAAATGGCAGAAAAACAAAATATTTACACTTTTGATTGCATTTGCAATACATGTGTTTTTGTTCAAATGTTAATGCAAAAAGACAAATTCCTTGTATATCTTATACTTGATTATTGAAGTCTAATGTCTTTTAAGTCTCTGGTGTTATACCAAGAGGTTTGTTCCGTAGGGCAGGATTTTGGATCATCTCAACTGTGCATAGCAGCAGTCCAAGTCAAAGTGCAGGATGACTCTCTGAGAGATGGCTGGAACAACATCAGTGCATCCTGAAATGACAAGTCAGTCACAGTTCAAATAGTCAGCTGAATGTACCTGACAGTGGCTGGTCAACACGAGGAGGTATATTCATATTGACTGCAGACATAAGCCATCATGAAATATTGAGCTGTGTAGCTGGACTGCTTCATAAACCACAGCTAAATAAGAGTACCCCGAAAACTTTTTTAATAAAGCTCATACATTATTCTAAAATGAGAAACGGTCTATAAATCATGCATTACAACATAGTTATCAAGCTGTAAGCCAGTGCCCACCTGTGTCAAGCATGTCTGATTCTAAGCTGCTATCCCACTCATTATCTTCACCCTCGTCAGTGTCCATCTTTACTACACAACAATCAGACAGACACGTGTATATATAATACACACAAACAAAAAGACACACCCCATTTTATCATCAGCAAAAGATGTCGCCGCCTACTTCAAAACATTAACATACTGCTAATTTTCCTCTGCTGTCGTTTTAATGCCACTTAGGACTGGAGCAACATATACAACTGATGAAATTCAATAGTTTTATAAGACAATTAACCAGCATCACCGTGGTGTATTTACAATCATTTATTAGACTCCTAAATATTTTTCGTTTGTCGAGTTGCTTGAATATGGAGGAATGTAAGGGACAAAAACACACACATAACAAATAATAAATATATAATAACTATACAAAGTATCAAAAGCTGCAGTCAATAAATAAAATATAAAGAAATGGGGGTCGTAAATATTTCATGAAATGTATTTAATTATCTGGCTGAAAGATGACACTTTTAGACAATTGTGCCAGAGGCTTTTATTTTGACAGGTTCAAAATAAATCAGCCGTATTGTATCTGTCTTCACTAATCTAGTCGTGACTGCTATTGGAATTTATTTTGTATCCAAAGAGGATATTTCTGGAGTGTAAATACTCTCTCACTCATGGTTTGGACAGAAAACCCCGTATTTGTCAAGACGGGACATCAGTGAAGGGTTATTACTGTGTTTTAGGGTGTTTGAAAGGAGAAAACTGTGGCACTTCCTGAGCAGAGTGACTCATTTGTGCTTAGCGGTGAAGATCAGACGTGATTACTCGGTACAGTCACTTCTCATTTGAGTCATGTCGTTTCGTAGGGCAGCCAGACTGGCGTGCGGGTTCGCCGGCGGTTCAGCGTTGCTGGTGTGCGCGGCAGTCGCTGCAGATAAGCACGGATACTTGAGAGAGCGCTTTCGCCTCAGAGAGACCCCAACTGCCGTGCATGCAGCACAGCCTTCGGCCTGGCCCACTGCGAACGGCTGGGACTATAACTGGGACAAGTAAGAAATAGCATAGCATGAAATTTGGTCGCCCATGAGAGTGATGTACTTTATACAGGGTTTCCACATAGACCAATCTTGGAATTTAAGAATCGATATCAAGATAGTTCAAATAAAGATCGGAAAATCGGTATTTTCCCCAGCCCTATTAACCGGATACCAGCATTTAAAAATAATGTTTATCTACTGAATCAGTTGAAAGGGACTTTGTTCCTGTTTTTGGTTACTTCATCCAAAGAATTTAGTTAATTTTTGGTTTTCATTCCTTGAACCGTTTTTAGTCACTGCTCCAAATTACTTTCAAAAATACCATGGTACTTCCATATTACTTGTCTGAAAAACATGGTATTGACATGGGCATGTCATCCTGAAGCAAATGCTGATAATTCATGGATCATCCCATTTGGGGATATTTGAGATTTGAACCTACAACCTTTGGCTTAGAAACCCAGATCTTTAACCAGTAAGCCTCAATACGCCTAGAACTGGAACAGTGTGGGCACAGATTGAAATGGTTTTATTAAGGGTTTTAGTCTTAAGACTTGGTTAATTGCTATTCATACAGTACAATTTATGGCACTGTGGGAATACTGCTGTCTGTCTGTTTCAGACGTGACCCCTCCTCCATGGTAAATGGGAAGAGAAAGGAAAGTGCTGGTGACAGCGGAAGTCAAGACACCGAGAACAACAAACCAAAAGCCACACGTCACATCTTCCTCATCCGACACTCTCAGTACAACCTCAATGGAAAAGTAGACAAAGAGAGAGTCCTCACTCCTTTAGGTACTGATCTCGTAGCATATATTAAAATAATACAAATACCAAACCACCCTGGCTTAGTGTACTCCATTAGAGATAATACTGAGTTATATTAGAACAATAGCCCACCCAACCCACAGGTCTGACATCAATTTGTGTGTTGGTTTCTGTCTTTGCTGCAGGCCGTGAACAGGCTGAATTGACGGGACAAAGGTTAGCAGCACTGGGACTAAAGTATGACCTGCTCATTCACTCCTCTATGACTAGAGCTACAGAGACAGCCAACATCCTCAGCAAATACCTGCCAGGTACAGTCACATCCTTTGATTTCAACCTTTAATCATGTTTATTTTCTTCAGCTATATGACTCCGTGTTTCTTTTAGCGGTGGAGCTTGTGAGCTGTGATCTGCTGCAAGAGGGTGCACCCATAGAGCCAGTACCTCCTGTCGGTCACTGGAAACCTGAGGCTATGGTTAGTACAAATCATGTAGTTAACACACATTTGAAGTCTGTTTGTCCCCAATTCTTGTGTTCCTCCTGGGTCGTTGTGTTTGTACCAATTCATGGTTTGAGTGTCTATATTGAGTAACATAATACATAGTTAGGGGTACAGTGATTGTGCTTGTGTACAAAATCCCACAATAAAATCAGCCCAAGTCTCTTCAATAAACATCGAACAGCCCGTTTGGCTTTTTAGTGCTTTTTTCCACTGTTGGTGATCCTAAAGGAAACTGTAAAGTGTAAGTTCACCCAAAAATGAAAATTCTTTCATTTACTTTCCTCTCGTTTTAAAACAAAGGAGACATTTAGCATAATGTTCAGACTGCTCTTTTCCATAAAATAACAATGTACATTGACCAGGGACTGTCAAGCTCCATAAAAGTAGCCCATCAAACCAGACTGCTTTTGTTGAATGGAACAGAGCATTTTGGACATTCTGCGTAACATCTACTAAAAAGTAAATAATAACATAATTAAAACTTTCGGTTAACTATTCTTTGAAATGTTGATGTTTGATGGAGAACATTGTGTGTGGGTTGGTTGTGGGGGCACTGTGGACTCTCCTCACATGGATGGTTGTGAAACTCTTTTTCCGGGTTCAGCAGTACCATGAGGACGGCGCACGGATCGAGGCAGCATTCCGCCGCTACATCCACAGAGCCGATGCCAAACAGAAGGAGGACAGCTACGAGATTATCGTCTGTCATGCCAATGTTATCCGCTATTTTGTGTGCAGGTTTGTGTTTGCTTGCTATTCTGTGCATTTCTTTTATCTCTTGTTGTTTGTCTTGGTTGGTGCTTTTATAAAAACCTAAGCACTATATGCACCAAATGAAATCACTATTTGCAACCACATTTTATTAGTTATTCTTGCTAGATGTCAACTGATATATAAGGTGGTAAAAAGGCTAATAACCAGTTTATTGGCCGATAGTGTTTAAAATAAATTACCAGGAAAAAAAATATATAAACAAGCCCAAAATGCACCAGGGACTCTTATTTTGAAATGTCTGTGCTTTTTGAAACAAAACATGCACACTTACAATCATAGAATTTATTACAATAGAATCACTATAAAGTGAACATTGTCAAATGGTCTAATAAATACTGTATGAGCATTAATAATATACAGTAGGTCATCATTTATCAATAGTAGATCATCAGCAATCGCTTGTCAATTGTCATAAGGTGTCTTTTTTTAAATAACATTTCACATTCATAATCCTGAATTATTCCAAAAACTGTGTTGGTGACAGAGTCTTCGGTCTGTTACAATGCTTCTTATGTAAATATTTGCCAAATTAAGCTTTTTGTAGCCTTTATATTAACCAGATGAAGGGATTTGGCCACAGACGAATTTGGAGATAAAGTATCACAAATATCATCCTCGATTTTTGCAGATAACCGATCGGCACAAATTAATTGGTAAAACTGATATATCGGTCAACCTCTAATTCTTACTTAAAAAAAAAAATTTCTACACCCCCATCTTATTAAATAACATTTTCAGGAAATGTCAATAAAATATTATTTACAGATGTTTCTTTAATAAATGTAATAATAATAATATTAATAATTAGAGAATTCTGTGTAAAGTATTATTGTTACTATTTTCTACTTTTAAATATTTTAATATGTCATTTTAATAACTTAATAATAATATTTAATTGAAAAAAATATATAATATTATTTAGTATTTCTTTTAAAGACTTTATCCCAAAAGCCTTTTTTGGAAAGTCATAACTTTTTTTTTTATTATTAACTTTTTTTTTTGTTATGTTATAATAATATATGTATATATTTTTTTATATTCCAGCCATAAGCCAATTTAGCACATTGTATAATCTGACTTATGCATTTTCTTTTTTGTACATGTTTCATCTGCTGCATGTCGAGGTCATTGTCTCAGTACATTCTGTCTCATAAAAAGTATTCGCCAGGACCATCACTATAATTGAAATGTGTCTGTTCCAGGGCTCTGCAGTTTCCTCCAGAGGGCTGGCTGAGGATGGGCCTGAACAATGGCAGCATAACCTGGCTAACAATTCGGCCCAGTGGCCGAGTGGCTCTCAGAGCAATGGGAGACTCTGGCTTCATGCCTCCGGATAAACTCTCCCGGACTTGACATCCTCAGTCTATACTATCATGGCCTCATTACAAGAAGGATGAGTGAAGTTGACCGCTGTTAGAGGTGCAAAGTCTCACGAAATGTCTATAATGTTCTCCTAAATGCCTCATGAAATTTTGAAATACCTTTTAGATTGACAGAATTCCAGAATCTTGAGAATTTATTTGGGTTAGTTCTCTCAAAAATGAAAATTCTGTTGCCATTTACTCACCCACATGACACTCCAAATATGTATGAATTTCTTCCGTGGAAAGAAGTTTTGAAAATTGTTTATACTGCTTTTTTTTTTTTTTTTTTCATACATTTAAAGTGAATGTGGACTGAGGCTGTCAGTTATATTCAGCCTACAATTTCTTTGTGTTCCACAGATGATGGTTTGGAAAACATGAGGGTGTGTAAATAAAGAGAATTGAAATTTTTGGGTGAACTATTCCTTACTGTAAATCTTGCTAGTTGATAAATAATCGTGCAAAGCTGCAATTTAGGAGAACATTACTGGGAAATTCTCCTTCTTTGCAACCCTACTATCTTTTGTTCTGTGATCAGTTCTCCATAAGTGTAATTATTTTGTATTTTTAAGCAAGCAAGTAATGGGATATTGATATGTCTTCTATTTGACACGAACACTCCTGTGCCCTGCTTTGTCATCTGTAACTGTGATGGATAGGTGATATTAACCAGTAAGTATACTTTTTATGTTTAAAACAGGGTTTCTTTTTCCAGGAGTGTTATGAAAGCTCTGGAGGCCTTGTCGTGACAATTGGTGTCTTATGCACTGTTTACATGGAATCATGTTTATGAATATTTTAAAGTGTGTGAATTTTTCTGCTAAATTGTTAGAATTAAGAGGTCGATTATGACACGATTATTAATGCTGTTCAGTTGTGTTAGTCCATTTTTATTGTCAGACAATGGCTGAGTGAATCTTAAAACAAAATCAAAATGGAAAAATAAAAAATATATATTTTTGCTTCAAGAAAATAAAGCCTGTTTTTAGGACCATTACTTACGTTTGTATTGTAACATTATTTTAATAAACAATAAGCACATTTCACCCAATTCTCAGGAGCCTACTTTAATGTGAAAAAATATATATTTAAAATGTACTAATTCTTAGTCACTTAATGGTCCAATAAAATAGTTTTGGTGTAATTGTAATAAAAAATATTGTCAATAAAAAAATCTTAATGATCCTAAAATAGGGTTCATTATCTTTATGCATACTATATTTTTATTTAATTCAACATAAACTATTTTTTACTTTTTATTTTGGGGTGTAATATGACTAGGACATTTGTTTATGATTTAATGGTTTAAAAAAGGAAAAGTTCACCCCAAAAAAAAAAAATTATCATAATTTACTTGACTTCCAGGATGTGTATGACTTACTGTCCAGCAGAACACAAAAGATTATCTCAGCTCTGTAGGTCCCACACAATGCAAGTGAATAAGTGACCAAAAATTGGAAGCCCCAAAAAGCACATAACGGCAGCATAAAAGTAATTCATATGACTCCAGTCTTTTAATTCATGTCTTCTGAATTATCCAGCTAGTTTTGGGTGAGAACAGACCAAAATATAACTCCTTTTTCATCATCAATCTTAAAATCAGCAGTCATGATTTCAAGCTCAATTACACTTCCTAGCACTCTGCACATGGGTCAAGCACTAGGTAGTGTAACATACAGCTTGAAATCTTGATTGTGTCTAGATACTGCAAATGAGATATACAGAGAAAAGGGGGTTATATTTTAGTCTCTCACCCAAAATCGATAAAATGCTTCAAAAGACATAAATTAACCTACTGGAGTCATGGATTACTTTTCTGCTGCTTTATGGAGCTTAAAAGTTTTGGTCAAAATTCACCTGCATTCTATGGACCTACAGAGCTATAAAAAAATAAATGCAAAAAATCTTTGTGCTCTGCAGAAGAAAGTCATACACACTGGTATGGCATGATGGTGAGTAAATTCTGAGAATGTTTTGCTCAAACCCAAAATATAACTTGTTTTCATAAAGTGAGACCTTTGTTTTCTTTTTAGGACAGAAATTCAGTAAAGTTACAAGACTGAGCACTTTATTTAATCGTTTGTCAATAGAACATCAAATCATTTCCTTTGATGTATACTGTAATTAAATAGAACTAAAAATGCATGGAAAGTAAAGGTCAGGACAAGAAAAATAATTCAATTCTCAACCATAAACAGCAACTTGTTTTCAATTCACCAGTGTTGGCACTACAAAGCATTATTTTTAACAGAAATTAAGGCTGGCATTGATACAACACTAGCAATAACTACACTGTAAACCATATTTCTTCTCTTACAATCTTGTAAAAGACGCATTTAGACACTTCATATGCCATTGCTACTTTTCTGTATTTTAAACTAGTAAATAGAGAGAAAAAGGTCAATTTAGCTTTTGTTTTCTGTGCATCTTGCATACTGAGGAGCCACAGGCCCTTCCAAACAGATCATAATCAAAGGCACAAAAGCTTTTCAAAGCAAAGATCAACAGGCCAGCACTACACTGAAAATGATGGGCACAAATAATAGATTTGAAAGTACAGCAGAGGATGTTCTAGACTCGTTTCCTTGGGATTTTCAGAGTATTCTTCACATAAAGCTGAGCTACCGGGAGCTCTTCTGTGGAAGCCAGCTGTTAATCAGTCTCATCCAACTTTGATTCCAGAAGAAATGAGGTGCATTCGTTTCAAAAGCAAATGAGATATTCATATTGACATGATCTAGTAGTAAAATTGTCCCACATCCCATAATCAATGGCTGATATTGCAATGACCTATGAATACATATCAAGTGCATTTACAAAACTCGCTCCATAATCATGTAGGTTTTACAGCTATTATGATATTTATGCAATATCAGTGCCAACTTACTATCCCTAGTCATAATGAATCAGTGAGTGTGTGCTTGGATATCTAATTGTCATAATGAACTGTCAAACACCAAAACTAATTAAAAACGCAAAACAAGTACTTCAAAATAATAATCACATTTATTGAACTTAAAATAAAAATGGGACTATTGTCACGTCTTCCTTTATAGACCTCATATTTTTTTCCAAACACCTAAGGCTGCTATTAACGATGCATGAATGAACAACTGCATTTGAGGTTGGTCTTTACTCTCTGAAATTTAAGGCAGTTCCCCAATTAAAAAATAAAAACATCTGGCAGTCATCGAAACATTTTGTGCTACTGACAACAACAAAAATAATTAAATAATTTACTACTATATCATTTTAATTTAGCTCTGAGTTTACATATTGAATATCTTTTTTTTCCCTACAATTTAAATCACTGTGTTAAATAGGAAATTCTAAATTGTCCCTTAATGACACAGCTTTGCAAATTGTTATCCACAGATCAAATTCCCAAACATACACACATCTATAAGAAATAAAATGGAAAAGAATGTGTTAGATAAAGTCTAAACGAACACATATGAACACACTGGGTGTCATACACAGAAGTACTGAATATATATATATACACACAGTGCATCCGGAAAGTATTCACAGCACTTCCCTTTATCCACATTTTGTTATGTTACAGCCTTATTCCAAAATTGATAAAATTCATTATTTTCCTCAAAATTCTACAAACAATTCCCCATAAGACAATGGTTTGTGCTCTGACATGCACTGTTAACTGTGGGACCTTTTATAGACAGGTGTGTGCCTTTCCAAATCATGTCCAATCAACTGAATTTACCACAGATGGACTTCATTCAAGTTGTAGAAACATCTCAAGCATGATCAGTGAATATATATATATTCAGTACTTCTGTGCATGACACCCAGTGTGTTCATATGTGGTCAAACTGAAGGACGGCCTGTTGAGTGATCTAAACAGCGATTTCGACTGCACTAATTGTTTTAGTTTAACTTCGAGCTGATTCAAATCTCTCATTTCAGATCTTCTATTATGACATCATTATCCTTGGGGACATTCCATCCTTTGAGACAGCTCACACTGGAGTTTGTCATTTCAGACAGTAATTAATTTGTAAAAATTCAGGGCGTGGCTAGGCAGGGTAAAGAGCATTTGTTAAATGGGGGCATTGCTGAAGTGTTTGAGACGAATCCGTTGGATGTAGCTCACAGGGCTATAGTTTGAATGAGCAGGGTTGTAGTTAGAGTGTGCTGGGCTGTAGCGTCCAGGGCTGCAGAGATCTGGTGAGCCCATGTGGCGAGCTGGGTTGAAACGGCTCACAGGTGACATGAGGTTGCTCGCTGGAGAGCCAGGGGTTACAAAATGAGGCCTGAAATGGCTTTTGCAAACAGCAGGAGTCTGCCAGCTGAAAACATACAAATAAAGAGTTCTTAGCAAACAAAGTTATTTTCTCACAGTTGTCCTTTAAGTTGTTCTTAACAGGGAGATTACCTTTCTTTGTTGATATAGCAACATAAAAATGAAATAAAAGACAAGAATACACTACGGATGAAAAATATGTGAATGTCCAATAACTTGCCCGAGGCCAGGCTGAGCATGCAATCTCAATAGCTTGCCGAGGCAAGGGCTGAGCAAGTGCTCATTCATTAGAGTAGCTGTGCATGTTTGATTTCGAGTCTGCTGTAGATTGACCATGAATCTAAGTGATCACAATCGGCCAAATCCGCTAGCAACCAAGGTGGATTTGGAGCGTGTCTGGGAGAACTTGGAGGACATGGAAAACCGAAGCTGGCGGAATAACGTCCATATCGTTGGAGTCCCGGAGGGGAGTAGAGGGACAGTATATGGGGAAATTCCAGGATGGGATCTTTCTGAATCTGCTCGACATAGCAGGTCAGATGTTGGCAATCGAACAAGCTCACAGGATTCCTGCTCAGCAATCCGCAGAGTGAGACAGGCCCCAATCAAATCTGGACAAATTTTTTAGATCATTCGATAAAGATCTTGTGTTACCCGAAGCAAGGAGAAAAGGAAGTCTTTCTTGGAAGAGCCACAGAATTTTCTTGTTCCCAGACTTTGCGAACTCGACAAGAGAGAAACGTGATTGATTCAAGGAATGCAAGAAACTTTTATATCAACAAAAGGTCGCTTTTGAACTGATATTCCTGGCCAAAGTGAGAATGGATGCCAAGGATGGCCGTAAAACATTCACATGCCCACAACAAGCAATGTCCTTCATAAAGTCAATGGAGTGAGTAAATGATCTTGTTGTACACACAATGCTGCCAAGTGGACCGGCTCACTGAACATGGGGAATCTGCGCTTTTTTGTGCTGGTTCTGCCTAGCGGCTGGAGTTTATTTTGTGGAGTGGCACACCTTCAAGACAGTTTTATGGATGAATCTATACACTCTTTGTGCTTGTTCCGCCTATTGGCTGGAGTTTGTGTTGTGGAGTATTTCTTGCAAAGTCATTGGATTAAGTTATTTCCTTGCACTCGTGTTGCAGCCGAGTGGACCGGCTAGTAAGAGCAGGGGAGTCATTACACTGATAAGTAAATACCTACAATTCAAATGTCTCAAACAGAGTAAAGATAAATTAGGAAGAGTCATTATTGTTTTAGTTTAATTTAGGGACAAACTCTTATTTTGGCTAATATTTACGCACCTAACGTTGATGATATGGGCTTTTTTATAGATCTTGAAGGGATGTTGCAAGCCGCTGGCACCCCTCATGATATAATATTGGGAGGAGACTTTAATCTTTTGATGGACTCAGTCCTTGATCATAGTGAAGCAAAAGTGTGCAAGCCCCCTAGAGCAACGTTGACGCTTCACAGGATGTGAACAAAATCTTGGTCTCTGACTCTGATCTGGTAGGGACTATACTTTTTTTTCATCAGTTGTTGATTGCTCAATTGGAAACATTTTAGTCTCAGATCATGCCCTGATGCGTTTAGAGGTGTTGCCACACACGGAGAAACATAAATCATATAGTTGGCGCTTTAATGTATCCCTTTTGCAAAATCCTGAATTCCAACAAATGCTAAAGGTTGAAATCAATGCCTAAATGGAGACCAACTGGTCCTCAGTATCCTCTGAGAGTGTGGCTTGGGAGGCACTTAAGGTGGTTCATAGGAGCCGGATCATACAGTATGCATCATTCACCAAAAAATCCAAAGCACAAGAACTTGTGGAATTGGAAGAGAATATTAAAAGTGCCAAGGAAGAGCTGAAGTGCTGAATGTTGTCTAATGGCCTTAGGGAATTGACCCAATTGAAATACAGATATAATACTATTTTGTCGCGGAAGGAGGAGTTTTGGCTATTCAAGGCAAGACAGTCATACTTTATTTTGTGGACGAGGCAAGGAAACCTCTGGCAAGATATATAAAACAGAGAGTCTTTTCTACCATTCCCTCAGTGAAATCTGCTGGTGGTGAAATATTTACCTCGGACATTGATATTAATATTGCTTTTTTTTTTAATCTTGATCTCTATAGTTCCATGTCTTTGTCTACTGATGAGGATATTATAAACTTTGTGGAACCATTAGAACTTCCTAAACTGGCAAGCAAAACAATTATCTTGATTTTGAGAGAACCTTGGAGGAGCATGGCAAGGTATTTAAGGCCTTACCTACAGGCAAGGCTCCGGGGCCAGATGGGTTTTCCACTGAATTTTTCCACTGATACAGAAATGGTTCCACTTTTGCTAGAGGTTTATACAGAATTATTAAAGAATGGATAGCTTCCGCCAACCATGACACAAGCCCCGATCAGTCTGATTCTTAAAAAGGACAAAGATTCAAGTGAGTTTAAGAGTTACCGTCCAATTTCCCTGATCTAGTTTGAAGTTAAAATACTGTCAAACATTTTGGCTAACCGATTAAGTTATGACGTATCTAATAAATATAGATCAGGTGGGGTTTATTCAGGACCGCAGCTCTTCTAATATATTTAGGCATTTCATCAATATCATGTGGTCTGTGGCGAATGATCAGACTCCAGTCGCTGCAATCTCACTTGACGCTGAAAAGGCATTTGATATGGAGATTATCTTTTTAAGATTTTGGAAATGTACGGGTTCAGGAATACTTTTGGATAAAGTTACTTTATTGACACCCGGTAGCGGCGGTAGAAAATGTATTAAATTCAGATTATTTTACTCTGGACAGGAGCACCATGCAGGCTTGCCCTCTTTCCTCATTATTGTTCTGTCATGCCCTGGACCATTAGCAGCCACGATATGGCTATGATATAGGTGACGGCAGGAGGTGTGGCGCATAAGCTTTTGTTTTATGCAGATTATATTTTATTATTTGTCTCCAACCCTACTAGATCTGTGCTTTGCCTCCACAGAATCATTAATTCCTTTTCCAAGTTCTCAGGATACAGTTAATTGGTCCAAATCCAAAGCTTTGTCTCTGACAGCATACAGCCCAGTGATGGCTTTTCAGCCAGGTGCCTTTCAGTGGCCCAAACAGGGCATTAAGTATTTGGGCATTTTATTTCCAGCAAATGTGTGTGATTTATTTAGAGTTAATTTTGACCCTTTAATAAAAAGGTTTTCGAGCAATGTGAGCAGGTGGGCTTCATTACATTTATCTATGATGTTGAAGGTTAATGTTCAACAACCTGCTACAATCTCTCCCTAAAGATGTTCTCCTCTCTTATTTCAAGCAATTTGATAGCATAGTTAAGTCCTTCATTTGGAATGGTAAGCATCCCATATTACACTTCAGTAAGTTACATAGGTCGATTGACAATGGTGGGCTAGGCATACCCAAGATTTTTTTTTATTATTATGTGTAAAGGGAACAATGGAAAGGAGGAAGCGAGAACCGGCTTGACAATACAAATACTAGATTAATGAAGAAATAAACCAAAAAGACACACCGTAAACGTTCTCTCTCTCTGTCGCACCACCGTCTGCAGTCGGCCTGTATCCCTCTCAGAAGCTTAATTAGCCTGATAAGGGACCGGGTGCGCCCTCCACCCTGTCACATTATGCATTCGGTCTCAGACATTTGGCTCATTGGTCGCTTCCACCTGAAAGAGCCCCTCCCTGTATTTGTATCGAACAGGAAGTTCTTGCCCCTATTTCGCCATTGCAAATCTTTTCTATCAAACTAACCTGAGAAGTTAAGTTACACCCCTTTATCTCGCATTTGCACGCGGTGTGGACAAAAGTGTCCAGTGTTTAATTCAGACATTTATTTAAATGTTGCTTCGAGCATATGGCTGAACCCAAAAATATGTAATAAGAAGTCCTTTTTCTGCTGGACAGAGTGGATTGTGAGGGACAGAGCTTCAACTTCTCTCAAGAGATTATGGGAGAAAGATTTAAACTTGCAATTGGAGGAGGGAGCGTGGGTTAGCATTCTAAAAACCATCAAGTCTACATCTAGAGATGCAAGGGTGTGCCTTATGCAATGTAAGATTTTACATTGATTCTATTGGACTCCCACAAGATTGTTTAAACTTGGTCTTAATGACACATCCACCTGCTGGCAATGCCAATCAAAAGATGGGGACACAACCCATGTTTTTGGTGGTGTGTTAAGATCCAAGAATTTTGGTTGAGGGTTCAGAGTTTTATGTGTGATGTATTGGGCACTCAAATTAGATTTTTCCCCAGACGCTGTATATTAGGCGATGGGAATGTCATTAATATAGGAGATAAATGCATTAAAAAATTGGGTCCTAGCCAGTGTTATGATCAGCAGACAAGTCACCCTTAGAGGATGGAAATCGGCTGGGATGCCTCCATTTCAGGAGTGGGGCACAGAGATGGGCAGGGTAGTGGCATTTGAGGAAATGTCATTTAGAAGGCTAGGCAACCGGGATTTATTTAATAAGAAATGGGGCAGCTATTTGGCCTTTTTGGAAGGCTCTCGGGGAGGGGCAGTAGAGAGAGATTTATAGTTTTAAATGTGTGTGATTATTATATATATATATTTACATTTACATTTATGCATTTGGCAGACGCTTTTATCCAAAGTGACTTACAGGGCCCTTATTACAGGGACAATCCCCCTGGAGCAACCTGGAGTTAAGTGCCTTGCTCAAAGACACAATGGTGGTGGCTGTGGGGCTTGAACCAGCATCCTTCTGATTACCAGATTACCAGTTATGTGCTTAGACCACTACACCACCACCACTCTCAAATATATATATATATATATTTTGTTTTTTTTTTTTGGAGTGTGTGTGTATACTTGACAGGGATATTTGTTGAGGGTCAGGGTGGGGTTGGAGATTGGGAGGGGGAAATGGAATAATGGGGGTTAAAAGTTAAATGATTTTCTGTTTAATTCGTTAGAATCAATAAAAATTTAAACGTGTGCTATACAGATAACTTTTACCTACCTTTGCATTTCTAAGTTGGAGTATGTCTGAACTGTGCTCTTCCATTTGTGAATGCTGGGATACTTAAGAGGGTCAATGTCTGAGGCTTGTAAAGCCAACAAAACCTCCCTGTCCAACTTCGTGGGTGAATCCCTGTTTTAAAGAGGAAAAAGACTGATGATTTAATGTAATCACAAATGTAAGATAATTCTAGTTGCAAGCTATATGCAAAGCACGACAGTGACTTCGCATACACATAAAATTAAGATTTTATGCCATTTGCTTCAAAGGTTATAAGCAGATTTAACCCTGCATTACCAGTAGATTGCACTGTCCCCAAACTGCTCATGTACCCTCATGGTGTAGTCGCAATGATAATTACAAAGTTTTATTTTAATCAGGGCTGCACGATGTACATTGAGTTGATCAAATATCCCAATATGCATATCGCCAGGGTTTGCAATAACGAAATAATTTTAATACAGTAACATTCAAGCGACACAGATAGCAGAGAATAGACTGGGTGTGCGATTGTCACTTGGTGCAGTGTGCGTGCAGTGTGCATAGGCGCAAACTCAAATGGTGTAGTGTCACAATGTGTGCATATGTAGCTGTAACTGCCATGGCCTTGTGCTTTCAAACTGCGTTGTGTATGTGTGCAGATAATAATGAGACCAGACACCAGTTTGCAAACTCAAAGTTGGCTTGTTTATTGGCCACCGTGGTCTGTGTGGATATATCAAAGGATGGGTTTTAATTAATGGATTGTCCCGTGAAATCATTCCTATCAGTATCAAGTCCAGCACAAACTGACAACAAGCACATTAAACCAAATCAGAAAGCGAATGCCTACGGCAAGATCTTCTAGACATAATCTTTCAAAATAAAAGCCCCACTTTAAATGAACTGGTTTTGAAATTAATACAAGCATGAATTCGTGTAAAAATAAAATATTTTACAACACAGATTCTTTAAGGATATCCCACAATATGGTGAAATTAATTTATATTCCAATACTTTTAAAATAAATAAATAAAAATACAAATAATTGAAGATGAATTTTCAATATCTGTTACACAGCTGACGGTAAAACTGTACATATTATATGCTGTCTATATGCAATTTGAAACGAAAGACAGCTATGTTTGTGATCTCGGATAGAAGGTCCATTTTTATTCCAATAAACTTTATTTGGGCGGTGACGGTTCTGATGTTCCACGTGCTCTGATGAAGTTATCGTAGGATTATTGAATAGCATTTTGCAACAAATTGTTGCATATCACCTTTTTCCTCAATATCGTGCAGCCCTAATTTCTAAATAGGCTAAAATGTAAGTGAAAAACTGAATCGTTGGTGACACTAGACGTTTTGAAAAGCCAAGCTAATTTATTTTCACAGAGTCAAAAATGAGTCTCTCTCACCCTTTGATGAAGAGTCTTTTCGTCATTCTGGGAGGCGACCTCAATATAAAGTCCTGAGAGCTGTCGAGAGATTTGTAGGATCTGGAAGACCCTGAGGAGCTTAGGTCTCTTCCCCCATGATCCCAGGACTTTGACCTGGCACAGATTGTGTGCTCTCCCCTTGGAGCTTCTATAGTCCTTTGACTCATCAATTCTAACCTCTCATTAGCTATAAAATATTCATCTGAACTTGCGCTGGACCTCACATCTTCCTTTCTTCTCTCCACTTCATCCTTCTCAGTTGCTATTAACAGCGATGTCCTGTCTTTCTCAAATACGGAGTCGTCTTCGGAGGACAACGAGAGATGGCCCAGTCCAGACGAGAGCTCTGTGGCATCTGCGTCACTGTGATGTTTCCCCCCACTCCTTTTCCTCTCTCGGTTTGTCCTTTCAGGCTCATCAAACAGAGACATTCTCTCAAACTCTGCCATTAGGTTGGAGATGGGTGACAGCATACAGGAATTGGAGGAGCCGCAGATGCGAGGGGGCATTTTGTTCCCGTTTGGAGTCCTATCTCTGGGGCCCTCCTCACACAGGCCATTTTTACTGTTGGAGAGTAAAGATTTTTCAGACAGTAGAAGATCCTGCTCTGCTGCAGCCTCTATGAGATCAGTGCTGAGCGAGGCAGGAAGGATATGAATCTCTAGACCCCCTACCGCCCCCTGCAAGCCATCTTTGGAGCATACAGAAGAAATGCTGGTGAGAGCAGCATTCTGCCTGTTTTTGATCTCCTCCAGACTGATGTCATCACCCTCGTCCAGAAATGCCCCCACAGAGATGGAGTTACAAAACTTTTTATGTTTGCCTGAAATTTAAAGGAGACATTACATGGAATACAGGATTTTCTTTGCTATTTAGAAATAAAAAACACAAATGTACTATGCAGACATAATTCACAACACAAAACTCCCTGACCAGTGCACCCAGACCATTTATGGAAACTAAACAGCAAAAATTAATAAATGATTGTGATGTCAAATCACGTTAATTGTATGTTTATTTTATTTTAATTAAAATTAGCCAATCATAAGAAGTTTGTTTACAAATACATTACAGTGCTAAAGTCTTAGGCACATTAGATGTTTAACAAATACATTTGTCTTAAGATGATATATATTATCTTCTGCTTTAGTGCCAATAAGGATTATCAATTTTAGATTTCCAAAAATTCCTTTTGCAAAAAGAATAGAATATGAGTTCTTCAACAGATGGTATGGCCCCCACAGAGCCCGGTAGGGGTTGGGTATATGACTAAAATCTTTTATCACAAAATGAACAATTTTATATCACTGTAACGATATACATCATAGTACAATTTTTCTGGAAAATCTATAAAAATGTGTTTATATATTATATAACCATATTGTAATGTCTATTTCTGGATTATCCAGTCAGTTAATTAAATAGTTTAGAAATGAAAACTACTTCCTCTAATAATTTTCTCTTTATTTGGAACTTGACTAACATAGTCAAAGGAAAACAAACAAACTTGGTTTTAAATCAGCCTTACCATAATAAGTGCAACATTTAAGTCTGATACAGAATTACATCAGATTTACATCAAAGAAAAAATCATTCCAACGAAAATAAATACTTCATTAGGCTCAAGTCATCTCTATAGAATGTACATGAAATACTCAAACCAGCCCGTCTGGCACCAACAATCATCCATGCGATTATCTAATCAGCCAATCATGTGGCAGCAGTGCAGTGTATAAAATCATGCAGACACGGGTCAGGAGCTTCAGTTAATATTCACATCAATGGTCAGAATGGGTTGGAAAATTTGATCTCAGTGATTTGAACCGTGGCATTATTGTTGGTACCATATGGGCTGGTTTGAGTATTTCTGTAACTGCTGATCTCCTGGGATTTTCACTCACAACAGTCTTTAGAATTTATTCAGAATGGTGTCAAAAACAGAGAATGGTCAGACTGGCTCGAACTGACAACGTCTATGGTTACTCAGAGAATCGCTCTGTACAATTGTTTCTCAGAATGCTATTTTGAGATGCGGGTTGGTGCTGTTTTGGCGGCACGATGGGGTCCTACTAAATATTAGGCAGGTGGTTTTAATGTTGTGGCTGATCGGTGTACATATCGAGATATACGCGATATAGCAAAATGTCTATCGATTGAAACTTTATATAACAGTGATGTTACCTGGAGATGGGGTTTTAAACCTGTTGCTGGTTTTATTCTCTCCCGACTCTTCATGAGCGCGTTCCTTGAAATAATTTTTACTGAGGTACTCTTCAAGCATTTTCAGGCCTTCAGCAGATGACAGGTCCACAAAACTATCCAGGAAGTCCCAGTACTCTGCCCAGAAGTGACCAAGCTCATGGGCCAGATCTCTGCACATGGACAGTAAACAAAACATTGCTTATCATTGCTTAACAACATAAGGAACGCTTTATGTTGAAAAGTGCATTTCTATGATAATAAATAGAAATTCCAGAAATTCTTTAAATAAAGCTTAGCACTCACCTGCCAACTCGTTCTGCCCCACGGTCTGGGTCAGACTTTAAAATGTTGTGGAAATAGTCTGCCCGTTCTCTGGGAGGTGTCTTCCATGCACGTCTGAACTCATCAGCCTAAAACACCACATGTTTTGGATTCAAGAAGTGAAATTATTTTATTATAATTAATGCCCAAACATTTGTTGACATAGCTTAGCACAAAACTTAGTAAAAAAACTTTCTATAAAACTCACTTTAGATGGACTTAACGGCCCAGCATAGGCCCTTACTGCCATAACTGGATCATTTGGGCTTCTAGGTAACCTTAGAGACAGTTTATCCATTGGCTCAGGTGACCATGGAGCACCAATAACAGGTTGAGAGGAGTTATCAGTGGCTCTCAATAAGGGGATATATAATCGATCTATAGCCAATAAGAAAACAATTTAAGAATATGCAAACCAATCTGCATTTTTTTTTATTTATTACAAAGTATCTTAAGATGTACTGTGGCCTTACCTTCTAAATATTCATGTATCTTCTGCTTGACTTCCTGAACTTTACCTTTTTCTCTCATTCTTTCACAAATAACCTAATTCAGAAAAAATACAAGGGATAATAACTGATGACTGATATATTACACAATTATAATAATAATCACTGATAATTTTTTAGGGTTACCGTACCTCAGTAGGTTTCTGGTTGTACTTGTTCTTGCCATTCTTGTCTATGTCTGGATGAGAACAGAGTACGTTCACCACTTCTGGGCAGCCAAACTTACAAGCAAAGTGGAGAGGGGTCTCGAATCCCTATGAAACACAGGATAAAACAATTAGTCTTAATTTAAGTGGCTTGCATACTGATAATCTCTAAAAGTTGCTGACTGAACACCCACGTAAAACGCATGTATTTAAAAATGGCAAACTTCCAAATTTTCTGTTACTCATATTAACATAACATTTAAGATAACTGTAAGGGTTCCACTTACAGCTTTATCTGGCATATTGAGATAGAGGTCTACGATATATCGGATCCGTTTCTGCAACATGCTCTCCTGGTCATCTGGGTACATAAGCCGCATGAATTCTGGGTTCTCCAGAGTGTCCAACAAAAGCTGGACAATGCCTGGCTGATTCTCCTTAGCAGCCACATGCATCACATTATACCTGCAGCCCTCCTGCAAACATAAACATTTTCAGTAAAAAAATATTCCGAAAGTTTAGAGATTTTGCATTGAACCAGTAGAAAAATACATTTAAAAGTGGACGCACTAGTCTTTAACCTGACAGTTTGTTATTCAATTTATGCCACAGTGACGGGTGTCATAATTACAATTAAATGAGGTATGTGGAAAGAAGTCTAGTTTGGGGACTAGTTTTTTCATTTAGTCAACCTCTCACTTAGACTTTGGGAAACATTTAGTGTTACTTGAATTGCTTGTTTAGGGCATTTCTGTATTTATACTATAAAAGGCTTTGTTTGGAAAAATTGCGATTAATCGAGGTGAAATATTTTCATCGACTGACAGCACTAATATATACACAGTATTAAAAACTAGTAAAAAAATTGTTTGGGCTGAAAACGATGGCATAGAATACAAAACATTCCTGATTTGTTTGTTATTTTCAACCTATTCTTACATACGCCATTCTCACTATTTCGAAATATACACTCACCTAAAGGATTATTAGGAACACCATACTAATACTGTGTTTGACCCCCTTTCACCTTCAGAACTGCCTTAATTCTACGTGGCATTGATTCAACAAGGTGCTGAAAGCATTCTTTAGAAATGTTGGCCCATATTGATAGGATAGCATCTTGCAGTTGATGGAGATTTGTGGGATGCACATCCAGGGCACGAAGCTCCCGTTCCACCACATTCCAAAGATGCTCAATTGGGTTGAGATCTGGTGACTGTGGGGGCCATTTTAGTACAGTGAACTCATTGTCATGTTCAAGAAACCAATTTGAAATGATTCAAGCTTTGTGACATGGTGCATTATCCTGCTGGAAGTAGCCATCAGAGGATGGGTACATGGTGGCCATAAAGGGATGGACATGGTCAGAAACAATGCTCAGGTAGGCCGTGGCATTTAAACGATCCCCAATTGGCACTAAGGGGCCTAAAGTGTGCCAAGAATACATCCCCCACACCATTACACCACCACCACCAGCCTGCACAGTGGTAACAAGGCATGATGGATCCATGTTCTCATTCTGTTTATGCCAAATTCTGACTCTACTATCTGAATGTCTCAACAGAAATCGAGACTCATCCGACCAGGCAACATTTTTCCAGTCTTCAACTGTCCAATTTTGGTGAGCTCTTGCAAATTGTAGCCTCTTTTTCCTATTTGTAGTGGAGATGAGTGGTACCCGGTGGGGTCTTCTGCTGTTGTAGCCCATCCGCCTCAAGGTTGTGCGTGTTGTGGCTTCACAAATGCTTTGCTGCATACCTCGGTTGTAACGAGTGGTTATTTCAGGCAAAGTTGCTCTTCTATCAGCTTGAATCAGTCGGCCCATTCTCCTCTGACCTCTAGCATCAACAAGGCATTTTCAGCCCACAGGACTGCCGCATACTGGATGTTTTTCCCTTTTCACACCATTCTTTGTAAACCCTAGAAATGGTTGTGCGTGAAAATCCCAGTAACTGAGCAGATTGTGAAATACTCAGACCGGCCCGTCTGGCACCAACAACCATGCCACACTCAAAATTGCTTAAATCACCTTTCTTTCCCATTCTGACATTCAGTTTGGAGTTCAGGAGATTGTCTTGACCAGGACCACACCCCTAAATGCATTGAAGCAACTGCCATGTGATTGGTTGATTAGATAATTGCATTAATGAGAAACTGAACAGGTGTTCCTAATAATCCTTTAGGTGAGTTTATGTAAACCATCTAGATGTTGTTACATTGGCCTGGTGAAAAGTCAGCAGAAGTCGCAACAACAATATTATATACATCACAAAATTTTAAACATTTTAAATTGAAATGGCATAAAACACATTTACGAGATCAATGAATGTAACACTTAGCGACAATGCATCACTGGCCCATTAGTTCCATCAACTGGCCTGAAACTCTCTAACACTGGCCCCTAGCCAGCAGGCTATCCTTATTGTTAAGCCCTGATAAAACTGTTTGGTACATAAGTACTTTCAAGGTTCAGCCCTCACCTGAACTACAGTAGGGTTGTCCCCTGACCCAATGAGGTAACGAGGGTTGCTCCAGACCAGATCAGAGAAAGCCACTTCATCTCCCTTCTCCACGGCCTTCCTCAGCTTAGCCGTCAAATCTTGAGTGCGAGGGCTCTTAAAACTGTTTGCCTTTTCCCTGTTAATAGTGTCTGCCTCAATCATATATGTGTGGTCTGGTTTGTGAGAAAGAAAGTGCTTTGTATATTTATGTGCCAGTTCTCTCCATTAAAATACACACTTTGATTTCGTTTTCTAAATATGTAGTAGGGGTGGGTAAAAATATAGATTTTCCGATGTATCGTGATCTTTATTTGAACGATCTTGATATTGATTATTTTACTCTATGCGTACGCAGCCCACTAAAATTATAGCAAATCACTCGCATTTGCAACCAAATTGAAAAGCTATCCACAACTAAAAATATTTATTTGGTGACTGGCTGGTAAATGTTTAGATTTCACACACCAGTAATTGTGTAGTATAGTGGTGGAGTATTAAGCAGCGAGATCCTTTCACTGTGTTGAGAGTAATAGTTGTTCCATGTAATGTGTGTCCAAAGACGAGATCCACGCAACCCTTTTGTAATTGAATAATGTCTCTTAATACACTTTCTATTCTCTACAGTTGTTGCTCAAAAACAAAACAAAAATGAACATTTAATTCTAATCACGCATAGCATGAATGAGATAAAGCTATTCGAGTCTCTTGCTTGTTAACATCCGCTCATTCCCAGATACTCTTTACAGAAAAGTTGGATTTTTTTAAAGAGACAGTACCAGTTTTTAGCATATATATATAACAAATCAATGTAAATACTTAACATTAAGCGTAATGCAATATACAGTAGTGAGGCACCCTTGGTAAATATGAGCAAAGAAGGTTATGAAGGTTATGTTTATCCTTTTGATCTTTCATTCAAAACACACCAATTGAAAATTGGGAAAAATCTCATAATAAATATTTTTCTCCAAAACACATTTGCCACAATTATTGGCACCCCAAGAAATTCTTAGGAGTAAAATATATCTGAAGTATATTCCCTTTCATATTTTATATTTTTTATTACACCTGGGTGACAAGAACATAAAATTGTTCAGCCATGACTTCCTGGTTCACATGGGTATAAATACGAGGTAACACCAAATTCTCTTAGTCATCCATCACAATGGGTAAGATCAAAGAATAAAGTTATGATGTGCGGCAAAAGGCTGTTGATCTTCACAAAATGGGAAGTGGCTATAAGGAAATAGCTAAAGCATTGAAAACACCCATTTCCACCATCAGTTCAATAATTAAGATAGTGCCAATCAACTGGAGATGTTCCAAATCGGCCTGAAAGCGGACATGTGTCTATATTGTCTCCACCCATGGTGAGGAGGATGGTTCAAGTGGCCAAAAATCCAGGGATCACAGCTGGAGAATTGCAGGAATTAGTTGGGTCTTGGGGTAAGAAAGTCTCCAAAACTACAATCAGATGTCACCTACATCACAACAAGTTGTTTAGGAGGGTTTCAAGAAAAAAAAGCTTTTGCTCTCATCCAACAACAAACTCAAGCGTCTTCAGTTTGCCAGACACTACTGGAACTTCAAATGGGACTGGGTTCTTTGGTCAGATAAAACAAAAATAGAGCTTTTTGGCAGTAAAACACCAGAGATGAGTTTGGTGCACACAGAGAGGTAGCCATATGGAAAAGTACCTCATGCCCACGGTTAAATATGGTGGTGGATTTTTAATGTTGTGGGGCTGTTTTTATGCCAGAGGTCCTGGACATCTTGTTCGCAGCATGGACTATCAAATACCAACAGATAAAAAAATCAAAACATGATTGCCTCTGCCAGAAAGCTTGAAATTGGCTGTGGTTGGAACTTCCTGCAGGACAATTATCCAAAACACAAAAATAGTTAACTGACCACAAAATCAAGGCTCTGACCTGAACCCATTAAAAAAACCTGTGGGGTGAACTGAAGAGGAGAGTCCACCAGCATGGACATTGGAATTTGAAGGATCTGGAGAGATTCTGTATGGAGGAATGGTTTCAGATCACTTGCCATGTGTTCTCCAGCCTCAATAGGCATTATAGGAGAAGACTCAGAGCCGTTATTTTGGCAAAATGAGGTAGCACAATATTGAACACAAGGGTGCCAATAATTGTCACACATATATTTGAGACAAATATTTACTTTTTGATAAAACATGTGTTGTGTTTGGAAATGTTTAATATCTGTTTGAGGATAGATTTTAGCAAATATTTTGAATGAAAGACCAAAAGGATAAACAATAAGGATATATGTTTCACAGCCTTCTTTTTTCATATTTAACAATATGATGAAAAACAAATCAAAATATAATTGGTAAAACTTTATTTTCTAGTAAGGCGGCCACCTGTATAATTAACATACTTAGCTGGGACAGAATTTCTTTCATATGTAAGCTAAAGGGACATTATAACTGAAATATACCCATATAAATCGAATGCTTGTGAATCTGAATCAAAAAATCTGTATTAATACCCAGCCCTAATAAATTGCATTAAAATTGAATATTCCAGATCATAACATTTAAACATTTCCTGAGAATATTGGAGATCTGACTCACCTTTGCTGAACACCAGGCCAGGTTTGACAGGAGAAACGCATTGAGTGCTTTTACAAGGCGAGGGGTAGTAGTCACAAATACCTTTGGCAAACTTCTCAGCATCCTCACGATTGGAGAAAGCTTTAAATCGAGCCCCTTTCATCATTTTTACAGCCTGTAATGCTTCTTTCTTATCCGTGTACACATGGGCTCTCTCTATAAAAGCAAGAACAGGAAACCACAGTTTCAAAGCATTGTAACAAGTCTGAGACAGCAGTATAAGCATAAGTGATATACCTTTCCATGATTCAAATACTTATCCAGGCTTAAATCCCATAGAATTTTACAGTAAATAATAGTGCCATTTTTGACTAGAATGAAATCGAGGATATGAGGGATAGACTAACCGTCTCTTCAAGGACATGCACTGTAAGAAGTTATCAAAAAGATCCTAGATCATATCTATTTTTCCACAAATGTTTGGTCAGCGGAACAATCATAAAACACTTCAAACTGTACAACCCATTGAAGAGACTACATATCTACCTCAAAGATGGTGGTACTGTGAATAAAGTCTATTGCTGATAGAAATCAGTATATTTTAAAGTACCATGTTATTAATATTAGATACCATCTCTGTACCAAGAGAGTACATCTTGTAAGTAAAGAACACTAGTAACATTTTACACCACCAAGAAAAATAGGAAACAGGGCAAGGGCAAAAGGTAAAAACTCTTACCATTCCTAGTCAATACATCCTCCCACAGTGGACACACCCCGTAGAAAAAAGTGGGTGATACTTGTGCAGTTTTAGGTGTCGGTGCCTCCACGTTACAGCACACAGTTCTACTCTGATCCGTCAGAGCCTCCTCCTCCGGTGGGTTAAGGCCTAAATCGTAACCAAAATCCCCACCCTCGCTTGCTGATGTAGCACTTGGTGGCTGTTTGAATGGCACTACACTCCCAGAGCTGTCTGTCCCCGCACCATTACTGCCACTGCCATCGGGCTCAGTAATCCCAGCATTCTCCACTATGGTTCTGGCTAGCTTGCGCTCAAATATGGCTCTTGTCGTGGCAGTAATGGGACCACACTTCAAGTTGGCCTTAAGGACCTCCCCCCTTAACTCATCAGCACTGAGACCTCTCAACCTTGTCAGGACCGCATCCATGCTTCTGCTGCAATGGCTACCTGATGCAACAAACATATTTAGGGAAAAGCAGTTAAAAAAAAAAGCAAATAAAATAAAGGAGTTGGATCCATTATGTGTCATGGTGATGTCCTCATCTGTTGGGACCACTAACAAAAGGTAGTAGAGAATAGCAAAAATACCAGACTAGTGACAACGCTTACTATTTTGGCATTATTTAGTATATACACTGTTCATAGTATGCAAATGTATGCATGGAATGCCTGGATGACCTAATACATTTGACAAATATACAGTAGAGAGCGGAGTACACTGCAATGTAATAGGCAATAATAGGCAATATACACTCACCTAAAGGATTATTAGGAACACCATACTAATACTGGGTTTGACCCCCTTTCGCCTTCAGAACTGCCTTAATTCTACATGGCATTGATTCAACAAGGTGCTGAAAGCATTCTTTAGAAATGTTGGCCCATATTGATAGGATAGCATCTTGCAGTTGATGGAAATTTGTGGGATGCACATCCAGGGCACGAAGCTCCCGTTCCACCACATCCCAAAGATGCTCTATTGGGTTGAGATCTGGTGACTGTGGGGGCCATTTTAGTACAGTGAACTCATTGTCATGTTCAAGAAACCAATTTGAAATGATTCCAGCTTTGTGACATGGTGCATTATCCTGCTGGAAGTAGCCATCAGAGGATGGGTACATGGTGGCCATAAAGGGATGGACATGGTCAGAAACAATGCTCAGGTAGGCCGTGGCATTTAAACGATGCCCAATTGGCACTAAGGGGCCTAAAGTGTGCCAAGAAAACATCCCCCACACCATTACACCACCACCAGCAGCCTGCACAGTGGTAACAAGGCATGATGGATCCATGTTCTCATTCTGTTTACGCCAAATTCTGACTCTACCATCTGAAATCGAGACTCATCAGACCAGGCAACATTTTTCCAGTCTTCAACTGTCCAATTTTGGTGAGCTCTTGCAAATTGTAGCCTCTTTTTCCTATTTGTAGTGGAGATGAGTGGTACCCGGTGGGGTCTTCTGCTGTTGTAGCCCATCCGCCTCAAGGTTGTGCGTGTTGTGGCTTCACAAATGATTTGCTGCATACCTCGGTTGTAACGAGTGGTTATTTCAGGCAAAGTTGCTCTTCTATCAGCTTGAATCAGTCGGCCCATTCTCCTCTGACCTCTAGCATCAACAAGGCATTTTCGCCCACAGGACTGCCGCATACTGGATGTTTTTCCCTTTTCACACCATTCTTTGTAAACCCTAGAAATGGTTGTGCGTGAAAATCCCAGTAACTGAGCAGATTGTGAAATACTCAGACCGGCCCGTCTGGCACCAACAACCATGCCATTCTCAAAATTGCTTAAATCACCTTTTTTTCCCATTCTGACATTCAGTTTGGAGTTCAGGAGATTGTCTTGACCAGGACCACACCCCTAAATGCATTGAAGCAACTGCCATGTGATTGGTTAATTAGATAATTGCATTAATGAGAAATTGAACAGGTGTTCCTAATAATAAGAGTGTACAGTGTGTAATACAAAGAGTGTACTCCAAGTAGTAAGCTAAAATTCCATACCAAACACAGCCTATGACACAGGTAGAGCAATTCAGGCATGACACTAAATGTTCTGGACTCACTCTGGCCTACATTTATTTGTGTAGTGGTAATGGCATAGTGGGCTTAAGCTCAGAACTTGTAATCAGAAAGTTGCTGGTTCGATCCCTACAGCCAGAACCATTGTGTCCTTGAGCAAGGCACTTAACTCCAGGTTGCTCCTGGGGGGATTCTCCCTGTAATAAGGGCACCGTAAGTTGCTTGGATAAAACCATCTGCCAAAAGCGTAAATGTAAATTTATGCTGCTTTTGAGGAATAATTTACTTCAGATATACAGCTCTGGAAAAAAAAGTGACCAATGCAAGTTTCTCTGGATTTACTATTTATACGTATCTGTTTGAATAAAATGAATATTTTAGTTTTATTATATTAAGTGCTGACAAAAATGTTCCCAAATTCAAAATATTGTAATTTAGAGCATTTATTTGCAGAAAAATACAACTGGTCAAAAAAAAAAAAAAGCTGTGTTTTCAGACCTCAAATAATGCAAATAAAACAAGTTCATAATCATTTTTAAATGACACAAAACACAATATTAACTTGGGAAGAGATCAGAAATCAATATTTGGTGGAATATCCCTGATTTTTAATTACACCTTTAATGTGTCTTGACATGCTCTCCACCAGTCTTTCACATTGCTTTTGGTGAATTTATGCCACTCCTGGTGCAAAGATTCAAGCAGCTCAGCTTTATTTGATGGCTTGTGGCCATCCATCTTCCTCCTGAACACATTCCAGAGGTTTTCAATGGGATTCAGGCCTGGAGATTGGCTGGCTATGACAGGGTCTTGATCCGGTGGTCCTCATTCCACACCTTGATTGACATGTCTGTGTGGCATGGAGCATTGTCCTGCTGGAAAAAAACAATCCTCAGAATTGGGGAACATTGTCAGAGCAGAACGAAGCAAGTTTTCTTCCAGGATAACCTTGTATGTGGCTTGAGTCATGCGTCCTTCACAAAGACGAAACTGCCTGATTCCAGCCTTGCTGATGCACCCCCAGATCATCAGTGATCTAAATGACAATATTTACATTTGGAATTTGGGAGAAATGCTGTCAGTACTTTATAGAATAAAACAAAAAAATTCATTTTACTCAAATACATACCTATGAATAGTAAATCCAGAGAGACTGATAATTTGCAGTGGTCTCTTTATTTTTCCAGAGCTGTATTTAACAAACACACTATGACGTCATGGCGGCAGTTAGATTGACAGCAGCGAGATCCTTTGCATTGTTAAGACTCAAAAACTTACGACAACACGAGGAGCATCTGCTCAAACATTGGCACCGGTCACGTCTGAACCAGACTGCTGATAATTCACTCACCTCAACCACTGCATTTGCAACACTAAAACCTTAATCGGAACCAAGGTGTCATGCCCAAATTATCATACAATTTAGTTTATTGTCTGTTTATGACATGCTCCAATTTGAATATGTATAGAGATGACAAATCAAAACAAAGGTGAGTTAAATGTCACCCCTCATATCTGCAGCACTTACCATCTATCAGCGGTGCCGTGAGTGATGTGAACGCGCAAATGTGCATGTGCGATAAATTAAACGTGTATAATCGCGCGGTCGCTCTGGGAGGGTCGCATTGTTTACAGCTCGGTTTGCGCACGCGCATAAAACAGTCTGCGCTTGCGCTGTAAAGCTGGCAGCCTAGACAGTGTTCAGATCAAGCATGCTTAACTTTACAAATGGCCTCACTAGTTATCCAAAGATTAAAAGAAATTGTATTAAATTAATCTTATTATAATTCTGAACAGATTTCATATTAATATTCATCTTATTCAGTGAAGCCAGACAGTACATTGATAGAGTATTAAAAAGTCAAAACAAAAGCCAATACTTTATATATTTGTGAGCATTATAAAGTTTTTACTCAAATTTTACATGTACTTTGCATTTTACACGTTTAAAATGTTTTGGTTTTATAATTAGTTTTACACACACCTTATTGTAATGTTTACAATTATACAACTTGTAATGTTGGTGTTTATTGAATAAAAAATGCTTGACTTTACGAACACAACCAATATATTTAAACTCAATATTCTAATCAAAGTACAAAATAAAAATCACATTAGATCTCATGAAAATGACATTTGACAATGATAGGGTGGCTTTGCTAATCAAGGATAAACAAGGGAGGAAAAACTGTGGAAGTGAGAGTCTATCAATACAATTTGGCAAGAGAATGTGAATATTACCTTTGCTTCTGCAAGCAAATTTATGAGGTTTGCAGGTGAATATGGGATGCAAACCAAGAGCTCCTTATGTGCTCAGTTTGCATAAAGCCATGCCTAATGACATTTATTTCGCAAAGCAGGAACTAAATATTTCAGACTGGCTGAACCGCTGAGGACACTTTCTATAAAAGAAAAGAGATAACTATATAAAAAAAGAAAATTGTTTTCACTGAAATTACGCCAGTTGCTAACATTTGTGCAAAATGTGCTTCCCAGATGTCTCTCTTGTTCGTTGTATATTTCCTTGTAGTTATACAAAGTTCAGCAGCGCCTCTAGTGGCCGCATTGTGTTTGTACTATGCATTTACGCATAAGATGGGTCTATGATCTAAATAACATACTACTCTACTGCATGCAGCGCAGTACACGCTGTATGCTGCCTACTTATTTTTTAATTATCAAAAAATAGTATGTGAAGCAGTACGCATACGTAATCGTGGCTTTATGCGGAATGGCATACTACCATACTATACTTCTGAGAGTATAAGCCTATTATGGAAGTGTTTATTCTCTAATCAACCAATGTTTTAAACATTGTCACATGGCCTCATTACTTTGTATGTTTTTTTTTTGTTTGTTTTCACATAGTGGCACTGAATTATCTAAGAAATAAAACTGTTTAGCAATTTTGTCTAAGTTTGTATTTTAAAAAAAAATCTTAAAGGGATAATTCACCTAAAAATGAAAATTGTCTCATTATTTATTCACCCACATCCCATCTAAGCTGTATATGACTTTATTGCTTCTGCTGAACACAAACAGAGATTTTTAGAAGAATATCTCTGCTTAGTAGATCCATACAATGCAAGTGAATGGTGATCAGGCCTTTGAAGCTCCAAAAAGGACATAAAGTCAGTATAAAAGTAATCCATATGACGCCAGTGTTTTAATCCACGTCTTCTGAAGTGATTCAGTTGGTTTTGGGTGAGAACAGATCAAAATATAACTCCTTATTCACTGTACATCTTGCCATTGCAGTCTCTCGGCACAATCATGATTTTAAGCTTGATTACACTTCCTAGTGTTTGATGCATGCACAGAGCGCTAATGACGCTAAAGGAAGTGTAATCGAGCTTAAAATCATGATTGTGCCAAGAGACTGCAATGGCAAGATGTAAAATTATGTAGGCTAGAACACTGAAGTGGATACAATCTAACTTGGACTTGAAATCTCATTTTGAGTTTCATTTATTTTCTTGTTTTAGTTAAATCATTGTATGCTTTTAAAAAGATTTACATATACACACACAAGACAAAAAGCAATCGTTTTACAGAATGATTTATATTTTACACTCAATAATTATCAATATGGTAAATCCCATAAAATAAAAATGCTGGGCAAGCAAAGAATTGAACTTATGAAAGTCATGAACAGTTTTCTTATTTTAAAACATTGAACAGAAATTCATGCTTTTAACGGTCAGTACAGTATTAAAACAGTACATTTTCAATAAGTTTAAAACAGTTTCCTCCCTTATGTAATGAATATGTATTAATCGTTTGAAGATAAATGTATATTTTAGACTTTAAAGCTTGATGTCCCTTACTCTTACTCATTTAAAGCAGTGTAAATGTTATTACATGTCAGCAATTCATCATCGGAGAACATACTTGTACTATATTAACAGTTTAAGCCAATTACAAATTTAAGTTCTGATCAACAGATAACTATCAAATTGAGTTTGTGAAATGAAAACATCAGGGAAAGACAAAAACTTCACACCTAATTAAAATGCATTTGCCAAAATATACACAAACATATCCAATAATTAAGGCTGTAATTGCAAACTACCTATGAACATTTTGGAAGGGTGAATTTTTTTGATAGGTGAACATGGTATATCAAAGCCAAAATCTTTCCATCAAAAAGTAACAATATTTTACATCTGTCCATACCTGAAAGTCAGTAAGCTTTCATTTATCAGTTGTGCAATATAAGTCAAGACCTTTCATGTATATATACGTACAACACTCAACAGTGCTTTCAAGAGCCCATTCATCCAAGATAACCTATTTTACAATACTTTCCCACATCTTTCAACAGAAATATTTAAGCAGGTTCATTCAAGCTATTGATTTTTAGGAATATTTAAAGGATTCTGTATCAATTTTAAGGCGCAGCCCTAAATGGAACTAGTCAAGTTAAATTCAAACAGCCATTAAACTATTATAGCATTAAGAGCAATGAAGATCTTTCATCTTAACCCTGTCAAACCACTGGCATGGATCAGAGACACTCAGATGTCAGATGACCTTTTGTATTGTGATATATTCATGAGTTATTACCCTGTACAAAAGGGCCACTGCTTTCTCCCAATCTCCAATTTCCTCAAGAATGTCAACACATTCCTGGGGCTTTATGTCCCGAGTCTGAAACAGTCAAACAATCAAAGTGAATGTGCAACAAAATAGTCTTAAAGGTAAAGTTCATCCAAAAAGGAAAATTCGGTTATCGTTTACCCTCATGTTGTTGCATGACGAGTAAATGATGACAGAATTGTAATTTTTGTGTGAACTATCCTTTAAACAGTAGACCTGAGACTTACAGGTAAAGCAGCACACAGTGCAGAGTGTATATAGACAGGAAATTGTTAGCATCGCTGTTGACTTCAGATGATGATCTGAGGTGTGTGATCATATGCCCCAAATTTAAACTAAAAAATGCTGATCCAAGCTCAGTTAATTAACTCTGAAAAACAGCATTCTGGAAAGGGGAAAGCTGATCCATGCTCAGATACGAAGATACTTTATAGATATGGGTCATATTGTTTTGTTGATTATGGATGCATTGTACTGCGGGGAACAGCTCGAGATCAGCTCTGACAGGCATCTTTCCCGTGACGGAATGAGAGATCTGCTCATTCACAGGCACAGAGGAATGGAAGAACAGTTCAGCTGCTGAATTCTCCATGCAGGAAGTGCTAAAACACAGTATATTATGTTCATTCAGATATGTAAAATATACACCTGACCAGATAGGTGACTAGTTACTATAACACTGCAGTAAAATCTTGTGCCCTGGATGTTGCCTATAGATTTTTTTCACTCCTGCAGGACTAAGCAGACTAGCAGTAGCCCTCCAAGTCCTCTTTCTTCACCTCTTATGAGATGAGAAAGGAAACAACTCAAAATCAAAGCTGAACGTCAAGTGGGCGACTACTGTGAAATTACAAGTGAGATAAATGGTGAGATCAGACAGAGAGAGAGAGAGAGAGAGAGAGAGCAGTTCTGTGAATTAAACACAAATGAAAATAAATAATGGTGACAAATGAAATAACACAATGAACAAACAAGCACCAAAATGACCCCCAAAAGAATAAAGCTATGGTACAACGAAACACTTCGTATTACCCAAAAGTTCTTGGTAAAGAAAGCCAAATATTGGCAGTTAATAACAAATAAAAAGTGCCAATAAAGTTAAAACTGATCTCTCTTAGATAAGTGTCTTTAAAGGATTCTTTGTATATTATGAGGGCATTATTTCCCCCTTTACATCATCATTCTCCTCTTTATTGGATGAATCGTTGCTACTATTGTCATGGAGACCCAGTCTGTGAAGCTCTTCCTCTGCACTGGCCAATGACGTCACTGTGACCGTGTGTTCTTCCATCTGCTTCTGTAGACTGTCCATCTCCAACCTGCAAAAAATGACAATCACAGGAATTGGAAAGTAGCCCACAAAGCAAAAAACTTCTGCTTTATTTGTATAAAACATGCAGAACTATGGGATACATAAATGGGTATGGTGTGCAAATCTTACTTTAGTTGTCTTAGACAGTTGTGGAGGTTATTAAGAGGTTCTTTATTAACAGATGTTGAGGGTTTCAACAGTTCGTCTAAAAGGGAAGCAGGAACAGGGCAGTCTGGGATTTTTACTGGCGTCACTGGGGTTGTGTCCCCCTTCAGATCCAACCGCTGGTGTGGGGGCGAAAACACACAGAGAATACTAATATTACACTTGAAGCTTTATGAAGTCATCATTTGGAAACAAGACTTGTGGAAAATTTATGTATACATTACATGGCTTAATAATCATGAATGAATGTGTTAAGTAACAGATAATCTACAGGAATCATTATTAGAAAATAAAACCCAACAGGGTGGTCAGGACCCCAACGTGGAGCGGAGATTATAGGTAAAGCAGAGTATTGATATAAATTTCCCGGTTCGATTCCGATTCACATGATCTTCATTAGATTCAATATAGATTCATATGAGTATTGCAGTTATAATGTCCCTTTTTGCTTACATATGGAAGAAACTCTCCCAGATAATGCTGTTAATTATAAAAGGGGACCATCAAATAACTAGGAACATTTAAACAAATGTAATTTTACAAATTATTTTATTTTAAGTTTTTCATCATTTTGGTCACATTTTGGCTTTTTAAAAATGAACAAATCAATGTAGTTAATCAATAATATATGTTATATAAAATTTGATGTGACATGTTCATAGTATAATAACTTTTTTTTTTTTAACAAGTATTTACAGTAAATAGATTTATTGAACACATGCTAAAATCAGCACTGATTCTTTAATAAGCAGTTCTGTAAAGAGCATCTGTAGATGAGCGCATGTTAATGAAACAGGACTCGAATCGCTATATCATATCTGTGCCATGCATTATAGGAATAACAAAATTGGGGGGATTTTTATCAACAACTGACTGTAGAGAACAGAAAGAGTATTAAAAGAGACATTATTCAATTACAAAAGGGTTTCGTGGATCTTGTCTTTGGACACACATTACATGGAACAATTTTTACACTCAAAACGCAGTGAAAGGATCTCGCTGCTGAATACTCCACCACTATACTACACAATTACTGGCAAGTAAAATGTAAACATTTACCAGCCAGTAGACAAATATATACATTCTATACACACAGTGTAAAATTTGATTGCTAATGCAAGTGATTTCCTCTCACTGCATTAAAGGGTCGCGCCAGGACGTAAAACTTAATGTAAAAGTCGATATTGAGATCGTTCAAATGAAGATCACAATGCATTGAAAAATAAATATATTTACCCACTTCTAACTGTAAGGCTGTTTTTCTTTCAGCTTATTACATGGCAGCTTAACAAATAATTAATTAAATGGACATTGATTTGAGTCAAATTTACATTATTATGCGAGAAGAATGAGACCAGGGAACAGTCTCCAGAAACAGCTGAATTTCACCTCAAGTATGCGACAGTTCTGTTGTTTTTATATACATATACAATAATCAAAGGATTATTAGGAACACCATACTAATACTGTGTTTGATCCCCTTTCGCCTTCAGAACTGCCTTAATTCTACGTGGCATTGATTCAACAAGGTGCTGAAAGCATTCTTTAGAAATGTTGGCCCATATTGATAGGATAGCATCTTGCAGTTGATGAAGATTTGTGGGATGCACATCCAGGGCACGAAGCTCCCGTTCCACCACATCCCAAAGATGCTCTACTGGGTTGAGATCTGGTGACTGTGGGGGCCATTTTAGTACAGTGAACTCATTGTCATGTTCAAAAAACCAATTTGAAATGATTCGAGCTTTGTGACATGGTGCATTATCCTGCTGGAAGTAGCCATCAGAGGATGGGTACATGGTGGCCATAAAGGGATGGACATGGTCAGAAACAATGCTAAGGTAGGCCGTGGCATTTAAACGATCCCCAATTGGCACTAAGGGGCCTAAAGTGTGCCAAGAAAACATCCCCCACACCATTACACCACCACCAGCAGCCTGCACAGTGGTAACAAGGCATGATGGATCCATGTTCTCATTCTGTTTATGCCAAATTCTGACTCTACCATCTGAATGTCTCAACAGAAATCGAGACTCATCAGACCAGGCAACATTTTTCCAGTCTTCAACTGTCCAATTTTGGTGAACTCTTGCAAATTGTAGCCTCTTTTTCCTATTTGTAGTGGAGATGAGTTGTACCCGGTGGGGTCTTCTGCTGTTGTAGCCCATCCGCCTCAAGGTTGTGCGTGTTGTGGCTTCACAAATGCTTTGCTGCATACCTCGGTTGTAACGAGTGGTTATTTCAGTCAAAGTTGCTCTTCTATCAGCTTGAATCAGTCGGCCCATTCTCCTCTGACCTCTAGCATCAACAAGGCATTTTCAGCCCACAGGACTGCTGCATACTGGATGTTTTTCCTTTTCACACCATTCTTTGTAAACCCTAGAAATGGTTGTGCGTGAAAATCCCAGTAACTGAGCAGATTGTGAAATACTCAGACTGGCCCGTCTGGCACCAACAACCATGCCACGCTCAAAATTGCTTAAATCACCTTTCTTTCTCATTCTGACATTCAGTTTGGAGTTCAGGAGATTGTCTTGACCAGGACCACACCCCTAAATGCATTGAAGCAACTGCCATGTGATTGGTTGATTAGATAATTGCATTCATGACAAATTGAACAGGTGTTCCTAATAATCCTTTAGGTGAGTGTATACATATACATATATATATACATATATATAGGCAAAATGACCGTCTGACTGCTCATTATTCTGCTTATTACAAGATTACTTACCAAATAAATAAATGGACATGAAATACTGGATATGATATGGAGTCGAAATTATTTTATTAGCTTACTAGTAAAGATTGCAGAAGTAGAAAAGATGACTTGCAATTCCCATGTGACCAGTGAAAATATAATTTTCTACCAGGTGATTATTCCGAAATATCAAGCTGCTGGATTGCACTACTAACCAATCAGAATAGAGTATTCCAGAAGAGACATTCCAAAATTAACACTCCGAAGTTAGTTGCCATTTTTTAGGTTAATTAGGTACTGCAACATAAAGTTGAAATCAAATAATTAATATTATCTATATAATTATATACAGTCAATGTTCCTCACAGTATGTCATCAAAACTAAAATATAAGGAACAAAATCATGCTGGGTCTTTTGTGTCAGGTGCAGTTTTTTATCTTTTCTTTCTCTCGAAATGTTCTCAATTCACACACTATTTTTAGGTGGCAAAAGATAAAATTTCACCCTAATTATAGGCTTGACACTGGAGGAAAATTATCTAGTAAAGATGCTAACTCTGATCCTACTATTTCATGGAATGAAGGCTAGATTAATATTAGTCGTACCTTTCTGAGCCTGCTGTTTTTGAGGTCCTGTTTGAGCTGGTTGTTCTGCTGAAGAACGGTCTTCATGCTGTTCCTCAGCTCTCCTACTTTAGCCTGCAGCATGAATTTATCCTTCCTTGAGCTGTTCAGCTCCTCTTGCACCATCTCCAGCTCCAATTTTATCCTCTACAAACCAAAACAACACAAATATCAATGTTCAAAAGACTGACACTCTGATGAACATAGTAGCACTATATGGTGGTGTATCTAACCTGTAGAGTGTCCTGCAGGGTGTCCATCTCTCCCTGATGACACTGTTCCAACATCTCCAGCTGCTGTTTCTGCGTCTCGATCTCTCGCTGCCTCTGCTCAACCTCCCACTTTAGATCCTCCACCTGCAGGGAGGCAGCAACACAATTTGTCAGATACAGACTCTGATCTAATCAGAATCTAAATCAGAATCAGCAATTAATACACATTAACAGCGCAAACACACCGTACCTCTTGGTTGGTGAGGGGTTGTTTGTTGAGCTCATCGTCCAGTTGCTTCTGTAGGATCTGGAGTTGAGCATGAGCATCAACTAACTCTTCCTGGAAACGGGAAACCTCCTCAGAGTGCTTCTCATCCTTAGCACTGGTGGAGAAAAAACAACAGACACCAAAACATCTCGAGGTCTGCTCATAAACAAATATTATAAATGGTAGTTTTAGTGGCTTTGTGAGATTTCTGCAATATATACATTTATCCACGTGTCATCTCACAACCTACAGGCCAGCAGTGCAACACTCTTGAAGAGCTGAATTTGTTTAAGATATCTTGATCTGTGACAGTAGTTGTGATTGTGACTGTAGTATTTCAGAATTTTAGAGGCATCTGTAATCTTAAAACCCAGAGCTTTGGTAAAAAAATTACTTACGCAAGTGTTTTAGCCTCTTTCTGCAGAGCTTTGACAAGCTCCTCTTTGGCCTGCAGGTCATTCTTTATCTCACTAAGTTCCAGCATGGCTGCTCTGTAGTGCCTGCGGTTATGGGCTGCCTCCAGCTTGGCCTCCGCCACCTGTACAAACATATAAACACAAAGGTCATACATACGCACATGACAAAATAAACAAAACCTTTAGGGTTAAAATGAACTACAAATATAATGCAGCTGGTATTGTGTTCTGAAGGCATTGTTTGACCATTTCATCCTGTATTAACCTGCTCGGAAAGATCTTTGACATTCATTTTCTCTTTCTCCAGAGCAGCCTGCAGCGTCTGCACCAGTTGTCTCATCTGCTTGTCCTCCTCTTCTTTACGCTTTAACACTGCCTGAACCTGGAGTGTTTCAAAAAGTTCTGATATGTCAAAATGATCATAATAAATATGAATAATTTCCTCAAATGATTAAATGAGCTAATTATAGACTCCTGTGATAAAGGGGTCAGGATTCTTTTAAATTACATGACATAGCGTCAAACCTGCAGGTTGAGCTGGACCAGATCTGCTTCCCTCTTGGCCAGTGCAGCCTCTAAAATATTGGCATGATCCCGCAATGCGCTATGGGATTTTCCAAGACCAGACAGTTTCCCTTTCTCATGCTCTAGCTCCAGCACAAGCTTCTTATTTGCATCCTCCAGACGACGTATTCTCTTTTTAAAATTTCGTGACTCTTGGAGCTATGAGCAAAAAAAGGGAAAACACATTAGTGTAACCATTATACAAAACATTTCAAATAAATTACGCGTCTTTATTAATACAAACATTATACAGTGGCAAGAATAAGTATGTGAACCTTTTATAATTAGCTCTCTTTCAGAGATTGATCATAAAATGTGATCTCATCTTCATCAAAGTCAGAAGTGTTGACAAACACAACAAATATAATCTTTCATGTCTTTATTGAACACATCCCATTAAACATTTAAAGTGCTCTGGAAAAAGTGAGTGAACCCTCGGATTTAATAACTGATTGATCCTCGTTTGGCAGCAATAACCTGCTTCAGCTCAGCCATATTCTTAGTATGTCTGGTGTGAACGGTTCTCTTGAGGTCTGTGGTGATGGTCGCATGGCAGAGCGATGTCTTTGGAGAGTCCGTGAGAGGAATAGCGGTAAGGATTGACACCCGTGGGAAATGATCTCCAACAGCCGTTTTTCTTCCAGTTATCGAGTTTCAGAGATTCCTTCAAATCTTAATCAGTCAATCTAGGGTTCTTTTTTTACCTCATTGGGCATTCTGCAGAGTGCCCTTTGACTGGAAGGTCACTTCTAGGAAGAGTAGTCACAGTACTAAATTGTCTCCATTTATAGACGACTGGTGTAACCGTGGACAGATGAATATCAAAGCTATTCAAAATAACTTTGCAAACCTTTCCAACTTCATGCAAAGCAACAACTCTAGATCATAGGTCTTCTGAGATCTCTCTCTTTTTTTTGGTTTGGTCCACGTCAGCAGATGCTTCTTGTGAATGGCTAACTCAAAATGTATGGGTGCTTTTTATAAGTTAAAGTTGCTCTAACCCACACCTCCAGTCTCACTTCATTAACTGGATGCCATGTTTGCCAACTCTTAACTCTAATTAGCTTTTGTTGAATCATTAAATTGACGTACACTGTGAAAGTTTAAAATGATGTATTCAATAAGTACAATAACTATACAATAATTGGTGTGTTATTAGTTAAAACAGACGGTGTTTGTAACTTCGATGAAGTTCAAACCAGATTTTAAGACAAATTTAAAACATAAATGCAGGTAATTATAAAGGGTTCACATACTTTTTCTTGCAACTGTATACCATTTGCACTGTTTGATTGCACAAGTTGTAAGTATAGTGGTGTTGTTTGTACCATTACACACTTTGCACTTGAATTCCTGCTCAAATATCATTAACGATGATTTTTAATTACACGTTTTATGCCTTTATTCTAGTTAATCTTTGAATTGGATTGTCTAATTCATTGTCTATTATTATTTACATGGTTACAGATCTAAATAGGTTGTAACTATACAGATATAATTAAACTTGGTCTTAAAGCAGTTCTCCCGTGTATGTCCTCCAACTGAATGACTAAATTTCCTCACCTCATCCTCCAGTTCCAGAACTTTCTCCTGATATTCCTCCAGCTCAGTGCTGGTGAGGGTGATGATCTCCTGCAGTTCTTTCTCCAGCATGGATTTACTTTGGCTCATTGCCTGCAGATCTGCCTGCAGGGCCTCAACCTTGGCCTGAAGCAATGCACACACACACACACACACACACACACACACACACACACACACACACACACACACACAGTTGTGTTTCCATGTTTTATGGGGACTTTCCATAGACATAATGGTTTTTATACTGTACAAACTTTATATTCTATCCCCTAAACCTAACCCTCACAGAAAACTTTCTGCATTTTTACATTTTCAAAAAACATAATTTAGTATGATTTATAAGCTGTTTTCCTCATGGGGACCAACAAAATGTCCCCACAAGGTCAAACATTTCGGGTTTTACTATCCTTATGGGGACATTTGGTCCCCACAAAGTGATAAATACACGCTCACACACACACACACACACACACACACACACACACACAATACACTGAAACTCACTCTTCTATAAACTATAATCTCATAAATTGTTAGCGATATGGACTGTGATTCAAAGAAAATGGTTACAATAATGTCAGGGGCTGCACTAGAATAAATCTTTATCCATCACTGACAGACGGAGTTATAAAATATCCAACATGGTTTATTTTTATCCGATATACTTGTTTTCATCTCATTCGTACTAGGGCTACATTCAGGAGTGAAGCATCTGTTATAATGGCATATTCATGACAACGGATAGTTGATAGATTTGTTTGACTACCCAAGCGAGAGTTTGGTGAAACCAAGGTGTTCTAGAGTGAAAGTTCTACCGGTCAATCAACCGCTGTGCTAAAAGAAAATTTCTTTCCACTTTGCCGGTTACATGAGGCTTTGAAAAGGAAATAAACCTCCAATCTGAATATTTGAAAATCGCATACATGCACAAGTTACAGAACTTCTTCAGTGTGCCTGACATCAACACAAAACAACACAGATGAGAAGCACACAAATCTGAAGCACAGTTTATTGAGGTATTTTACAAAAATAACAGCTCTAAACGCCATGTTTGCGAAAGTATAATTGGTATAAATGATGCTCAACAATGTGCTTTGTTTTTGTTCTTATACTTTTTTGCAATTTATAATGTGGTCATGAAATCAGAAACCCTCCCCTCAAAATCCCAACACAAGTGGTAAAAAAATAACTTTATTTTACAGCCCCTGACCACCTGTAACACCAGTTAATAAACAGGGCAGAGAGTGAAGTCAAAACTGATGTTTTAGGCTAAACCGGTTTTCTTATTTCTTTTCTGTCTGCCAAAATGATGGACAGCGTTTAAAATTTTCAGTTAATTTAGAAAAAAAAGAGAGAATTTTCAGTTAACATGAACCCTAAATAGTGATGCATGCATGTTTTCAATATGTATGCTCTAGTCTAACTGAATGGAATTCTAATTGTTTTTATATTGTTGAGCATCACTGAGAGTTTACCTGAAGTTCCCGGCTATTTCCCCCTTCTGAAACCTGAACTCTGAGTTTGTCGAGTTCAGCCTCAGCTATGTCTTTGGCTGTGAGGGCTTCCTGTAGCCTGCGGCTCAGAATGCCAACTGCATTCTCATAGGCCTTATGCTTGGCCTTCACCTCTTTCTGTGCGCTGGTCAAATCTGTGCCCAAACGCTTCATTCTCACCTTCTGATCTGAGATGGCCCTAGAAGAGGAAAAAGCAGGAGCATAATTTATGATATGAAAATTATAGTGATGCCAAATTGCCATATAGTGTTATTTCTTCAATATTCTAAATCAAATCATATAAAATAGTCTAAAATAATGAGCACATTTGTTGCATTAATTTATTGACACAAGGGGGATGCATCCTAATTCCAAATGCTTCAGTCTTTAAATGAGAGATCATAAGCAACCACAAAGTTATTTGGTGGAACACACAGGCTCTATTGTTTATGTGTCATATGTATCCAATGTATCCATGATGTCAGAGACTAAGCTGTGATCACTATGGAAACACTCATGATAGGAGAAGAGGTGTGATTGGTGACTCACTTCCTGGCTTCATCTTGCATTTGTTCAATCCTCTTCCTCAGATTTTCATTCTCTTCTGTCACTGCTGCCAGCTGGTTCTGGTCAAACTGAAGAGACTACAGCATACAACAGAGAGACCATCAAAAACATCTCAAGCATGTTAAGATTTGCTATGTAAACAGCACATATATGCAAAAAAGGCTGTATCTTAGTATTGCTGATCTTCTTGTAATCACTCAAGGTTGGTACCTGCAGTTGAGAGTCGAGTTGGTCTCTTTCCGTCTGTACGGAATGTAGATGGGCTTCCAGACCGTTCATCTGCTGCTGGACTCTCTCCACTTCCTTCTGCAGACGAGCATGCTCCTGCTCGGTACTCTTCTTCTCTCCTTCCATTCTCAATAGCTCCTGCTTCAGGTCCTTTACCTCTGCCACCAGACGCTTCTTAGATGCCTTCAACTCAGATATCAGCTGGTCTTTGGAGCTGGCATCTCTCCTGTATGCTTCAACCATCACCTGTGGGAAGAGAGAATAGAAACGTCTACCAAATACTATATGAAATCTTAACTTTCATTTAACTTATTATTGTCGTCATAAAAAACGAATCGAAAGACCTATATCCAATGTCTGGGTTAGTAAAATACCACAAGCTGGGAAGATTTAAGAATAGTTTAGAGAGTGTAAGGTGGCTTTACAATGTACATTTTATTCAATTTATTTTCTTTTAGTGGACTACACTTTGAAAGAAGTGAAATATTTGGGCCACTTACCTTTTGCTGCATGAACTGCTCTTTCAGTTTCTGTGCTTGTTTTTTAAGGGTGCCATTATCTTGTTGTAGAGATTCAATCTTGAAGAGAGAGAGAGGGGAAAAAATGCTATTTAATCCCGTTGAACCCCAATTTCCTATTAGAAAAACCTTTTGTGACCTCTCACCTGTGTTGCCTTAACCTGCACTTCCTGTCTGAGCTGGTCAAGTGTATCGGAGGCCACCAGTACTTCCATTCCCAGCCTCTCTGCTCCTTCATCAAGCTCGCTCTTATCTGCACGTGCAGCTTGTAGAGCCACTTCCAAGACAATTTTCTCCTTCTGGAGAAACTGGAGCGTTTCCTCTTTAGCTGTGGCATCTGTCTGCAGCTCTTCCAGCTGGACCTGGAGCTCCTCATAACGTGCCTCCAGCTGGTTGAGGGCCTGCTCTTTGGTTTGGAGATTCTCCTGAGTAGTGGTGAGCTGCTTCATCAGCTCTAGGTGCTCACGCTGGAACAACTCCAGCTGGGCGTCTTTTTGGGAGAGAGTGAGTTTTACCTGAATAAGGAAGAAGGATGAAAAATAGAATATACTCTTTTTTTTTCCCAAGTGACCAGGGTTGGAAAGAAACATTGTCAGGGAACAGTGCTGTCTTGAGTTACACAGACAGTCCCACTGGAGTGACCTGGGGTTGAGAGCCTTGCCCAAGGGCACAAAAGTGGTAGCTCTGGGATCATCTTATCCAAAGGTTAGAACCTACAAATTAATGGTTACCAGCTCATATCTTTAACCACAATGTCGCTTCATCCACAATAAATGGGGAAAACATTATTTTAGTACTGTAGGATTCTCTTTCAATGTGTATGTGTGGTGAGAGTTTAGGTACCTGCTCTAGCTCTCTTTCCAGTGTTGTGGTTGTGTTGGCTAGTTTGAGCAGATGCTCTCGCTCTTCTTCAAACTCCTCCAGCTTGTGCTGAAGATCTTCCTCCACCATCGTCTTTGCCTCATGTATCTGATGTATGGCTGCTTCTTGTGTCATCATGTCCGCCTGGGCCAGGAGAGAATCAGTTTTATACAAAGACAGGTGAAAATGTGCGTTCATAGAGAATATCCAACACAAAAATAAGGCAACAAAAAGAGATTTACAAAGCAAGAGAAAGAAAGAGTATCGGTTTTCCAGACCTCTATGCTCTGTAACTGTACAGCAATCCGTTCCTTTTCTTTTATGGAGCGATGTTTCGACTCTGTGAGCTGGTGAGCCAGGGTAACATTCTCCATTTTCAGATTTTCTAACATGCCAATCTGGTTCATTTGACCTGCCTGAAAGAAAATATACAAACAAATACACAGTACAGATGGCCATTTTACATGTGAAACTTTCTGATAAATATTGGATGGTAAATATGTACAAACTATCGGTAAACAGATTAATTTACATATTTACACTCCATCACACTCTCTTCCAGAACTACGCACTGGGGTTTTATATGACATCTGTGCAAGGGTTACAGTTTTTTCCACTTTCTCCTGGGTTTTTAGACTAGGAGATGTTAGGGGATCCATGGAAAATTTCAGAGGGGGAAAAAAAAAAACAAGTGTACAAAATGTAGTGCATAACACAACAGAAAACATTCACAAAATTTTACCTTATAACGGTTTCATTTTGCTTCCTATGGACTACAAATAGTGGGTAGAAACAAGAAATGTGGTCGAAACATATTTTCCAGATTTTATCATTTTGGCTTTAGTACAATGACAATATAAACTCCAATTATTTTATTTTGTAAACAAAATGTTAATTACATCAAACATACTTTTTTTCCCTCACACAGTATATATGGGTATTTATACATATATGAAAATATACAGTATCTCTGCCTTCACTAGCAAGGGAATCATCATATTCAGGGATCCTTGGTATCAACAAATTTAAAAACCCGTCCTCAACAATATAGGACACCAATATTGGGTCACCGTACCTGCATGTTGGCCATCTCTCCCTGCAGTCGTACACGTGCCTCCTGTGCCAGAGTCAGCTGCTGCTGGTACCAGATGCGGAGCTGCTGCAGCGAGTCCACCTCTGCCTGTGAGGTCTTCAGTCTGCTCTGCAGAGCGTTCCTCTCAGTCTGGACCCGGTGAAGCTGCGCCTGAAGGCCTCCCATCTGCTGCCGGAGCTCAGAAACTGGGTGAAGAAACGGAGGAACAGAACTAAGCACGAATATGTGCACATGGAAAAATGAAAGTGAGCATACGGAGGAGAACACATGGATCAAACATCTGCTGGTCTGGAAGAGGTACAGTATCTTCATACCACTATGATGACAGTAATGGAAATAGTTCTTCATTATCTAAAATTTACTAAAATCTAAAGTAACATTACCAGGCTGTAACAATTAGATTGACATTTCTGAGTATTCCAAATGTTCAACCTTGACTCTTCGCCTACCACTTCTTTCTCACCTGCGCTATCCTTGGTGTTCAGGCTCTGCTGCATTTCTTCCACTTTACCCATAAGCCTCTGGTACTGCTGCTCAGCCAGATGCAGGTCATTTCCCAGCGAGGCCAGGCTAGCATTCTTTCCCTCCAGACTGGCCTGAAGGTCCACCATGGCCTTCTCCAGCACTGAGCAGTTGGAGCGTAGCGTGGTGACCTCAGAGGTGATGGAACTCTGTCTCTCCTGGCTGGCCTGGGTCTGCTCCACCTGAGCCTGCAGCTGGGCAATCACTGTGGCTAGTTTTGCCTGGAGCTCTGTTTTTTCTTTTAGAGCCTGGTAAAACAAGGTAGTTTTAGATGGTACCGGTTGGATGGTAACCATATTTTTCTATAGTGTGTATGGTATGTTAAGGCTGAATGAATCTTTTCAGCACCTTCCTCAATTAATTAATAGTATTTCTACTTGTCTTTACAAAATGGCAAACAGATTTTGTTAATTTCTATGCTAAGATTTCTTAAATTGACTAATTGTAGACAAACATTATGTAAGGGCTGTTGAACAGTCAGCCAGTCATTTTTGCTAAATAAAAAGGGTGACTGTGAAGCAAAGCAGAGGGATCTTGCATCACCCAAAAGGGGTTTGTTTTGTGGTAATGATGGCCAACTGTATCATCTCACCTGACTGGCCTCGGAGGAGAGGGACTCCAGTTGTCCTTCTAACCTCATTTTCTCTTTCAGCACTTGGAGCATCTCATCATGTGTACCCATCACAGAGCTTCCATACGACACACTGCCAACACACACACAAACAAAATTAAACGGTCAATACTCTGGCTGGTTTTCATGACAGATAATGAGGTTCCCCTAAAGGCCTTCAAATGTAAGTAGTAGTCATTTATTTAGGTAATGAATGGCTACTCATCTTGAGGGATGTCTTCTCTGTTTAGTCCATACCTGCTGGAGAAACTGTCTCGGCGACTACGTGGCTCTATGCTGCCCTCTGTTTCCTGTTGCAGCTCCTCCATGCGCTGCTCATCAGTGGCCGCCTGCAGAACATCTTGTAGTGATGGAAAGTGGCTGATAGCTTCTGGAGCAATCTCCCTTCCTTCAACAGTATATGGAGCTTTTGGCCTGTTCACTATTGCAGTTAACATATTATAAGTCCCTGTAGTAGACACACTACTATAGGAGGAGCTATCACTGTCATTACCATCTGCCCTAAAACCTGATTCACTACCATCCACCTCAGAGACGTTGTCTCTGATTGGCTGAGATGATTCCAAATGAGTGTTGGTCTCAGAACTGACGCTGATTTCGGAAACCGTGGAAACAGAGCTGATGGTGGAATGCATTGAGTTAAACGATGAGTCAGCAGATGCTGAAACTACACCACCAGATATCTCTGAGCTTTTAAGGTCAGAATCAGGGGACTTATAGTCAGCCAGAGAGTGTATTTTGCTCAAACGGGATGATTTAGATTTCTTCTCCTTGGTGGAAGGGATTCCGAGGCTTCCCAGTTTGGGACCACGAGGAACGTTGGTGCGCAGGAAGGAGTATTCCTTCGTCATGGCGACAGTATTGGCTCGTGGGAGAGCCTCGGGATGAAGCATCAGCTCTGGGTCCAAAGTGCTAAATGGGCGGCACTTAGGAGTGGAGCGATGGGTCTGAGAGAGGCAAAGAGACATAGATTAACAACAAACTACAGTGGCATAAAAAGTATCTTGGAAGAAGAGACTAATCTTGGCTGGAGGGCCACTTCTAGGGAGAGTAGTCACAGTACTTGATCGTCTCCATTCATAATAAATTTGTCTAATTGTGGACAGATGAATATAAGGTCTTCAGGATAACTTTGTAATCCTTTACGGCTTTATGAAAAGCAATTATTGATTGTATGTCTTCTGAGATTTTTTTGTTTTTTGTGAGGCATGGTCCATTTCAGCTGATGCTTCTTGTGAATAGCAAACTGAAAGTGTTTGAGTGCTTTTTGTAAGTCAAAGTAGCTCTAACCCATACCTCCAATTTTGTTTCATTAATTGGATACCAGGTTTGCCTACTCCTTTCTCTAATTAGCTTTTGTTGATGTCATTAGCCTATTGATTCACATACTTTTTACAGCCAACACTGTGAATATTTGAATTATGTATTCAATATGTACAAGAACAATACAATCATATCTGTTACTAGTTAAAACCGATTGTGATTGTTGATGAGTGGTGAACACATTTATACATAAATTAAGGTAATTCCAAAAGGTTCACATACTTTTTCTTGTATGTATCTGAAACTGTGGCCAACACTGGACAAACACTGCATGGTTTAGTTTTCTATACACTATATTTTACATATCGGTCAAATTCAAATTAATAAAAAATAAAAAAAACTGCCAATGAAAACTCTGTTTTAAAGGTCTAGTTCACCCAAAAATTTGAATCCTATAAGGGTTTTACTCACCTTCATGTCATTAGTTCATAACCTGTATGCTTGTTTTATTTCCGTGGAACACAATAGAAGAATTTTTGAAGATTCTTTACACAGCCATATGATATGTCCTAGTGAACATGTCTTTTCAAGCTTCAAAGTAAAATATAAAAAAAGAAAATGTCACCACATTTAATTCAATAGCTCCAAAAGACGGAAAGATTATCAGTGAACAACAACTTAAAATTGTGTCTATTCCTCACACAAAGCTACTGTATGGCTTCAGAACAATTGGAATATAAATGCAATGAGTCACATGGACTACTTTGGTAGTGATTTTATTAGTTTAATAAAAACTTTATTATTTTTTTTTACAGCTTGACAGATGTGGTCATTGTTTGGAAAAGAGTGGTGTGAAGATTCTTAAATTCTCCTTTTATATTCCAAAGGGGGGGAAAAAACAGCATACAGTTTTGGTATGACATGAGGGTGAGTAAATTATGAGAGAATTTACATTTTTGGATGAACCGTTCATTTAAATGCACATTCATTAAATATAAAGTAATTTACACAAATTCGGTGACTCACTCTCTCTTTGTGCCTCTGTACTCTGTATTGTTTGAGCTGTTCCTCCAAACGCCGACGAGCCTCTTGACGAATTTTCTCTTCATTTTCCATCTCCACAGATGGCTCTTTCGAAGCTACAAGAGAGACGTCATCAATAAACACAGAAACAAACACTTGCAGAAACAAAACAGACAGGTGAAAAGTTCAGATATTGTCAACCAAGCTGTATTGGAATAAACGCAATAAGCCATTGATTTAAAAAAAAAAAAAAAAAAAACAGCTCATTAATCCTGAAACATGCTTGTTTGATCATTCGGTTAAAGGGATACTTCACTTCCAAATTAAAATTCTGTCTGTTCTCACACTTAAGCTGTTCCAAACCCATATGACTTTCTTCCATGGAACACAAAGAATGACATTAGGCAGTACGTTTGTCTCAGTCACTATTCCCTTCATAGCAACTTTCTTCCATGCAGTGAAAGTGAATGGTGACTAAGGTTTCTGTCTTTCTACCTAAAATCACCTTTTGAGATCCAAGGAAGAAAGAACGTCATACATGGTTGGAACAATATAAAGGTGGAGTAAATGATCACATAAGTTTTGGATGAACTACCCCATTAAGTGAAAACATTATGATTTCTGCATCCTTAGTCAGAAAGAGTCAAGAGTTATTTGGTTTCTAACTGAGTTAGTTCTTTTTAATTCAGCCAAATGCCATATTCAAGCCATATTGCCTTGAATACCACCAACCAATCATGCATTCTGAAATCTTATCTCATTCCCAAACGGAATACATTTTTCCTGAATCACCAAGACTGCCCTTCTTCCCAGCACCAAAACCCCAGGATTGTTAGCAATTTGCTCACCACATTAGAATTGCAATGAACATCAGCCATCAAAATACCCACAACCAAAGGAGAGACTAATTAGCCAGGGACATTATGCGATGGAGGAAGACTGTAACACTATAAATCGTTCTGCAAATCGGAACAGGGGAACAGGCAAAAACAGGAAAGGCTATACCAAAAAGAAAGGGTTAGCCTATTATCAACCACAAAAGCCAATCTCTTCAGCAAACTGGGGGTTAAAACATAAAAGGGAGGGACGGATGATTAGGGGGACGGGATTTATCCAGTATCGTATGCTTACACAATTCAGTCTCCTGCATTGGAATACTTAGTCTGAGCGATTGCAATGCGTCACCCTTGTGAAAAGAGCCCTCTGCAAGAGCTGCCTCAGACTTCTCTAGGCTGTCAGGGAAAGAGGCCACACCTGGATCCAGCTCTGCACTCAAGGAAGATTCGGTAAGGCGGCTGCCCAGGAAAGGAGTTGCCAGAGGTGGGGTGCTGTCTCCACCAGTTTCCTGACACTCCACCATGGCCTCTCCGTTTGGCAACAGCTCTGCTTTGACATGGCCTACCATAAAGAGAAGGGCAACAGCAAGGAGCAAGGAGCTGACTGATACAACAATGGTTGGAGTGGATGCAGAATCACATAAACGTTTTAGCCATTGTAAAAACACCCTATTCACAAATGCACAAAGTTAATTATCATCAAATTACCAATTACCAGTTACAAAAGGAGGTAGTACTCGGCTGGTCATGTGACCTCAAAATGGTGACCACACCTATATTGATTTATACTTATGTTTAATTTTTCTTTCTTATGTGAATTGTCGTTTTATTGTACACCCACATACATATGTATATATAAAATCTACACACACACTTGACTGAAAAGTTTCTCATGATCTTACAAACCTTTTGCCTTAAGGTGTATGCTTAAATGTTTGAAATTAGTAAGACAAGACAAATATATAATTGTGCCACCATATTAATTTATTTCATTATGAAATTAAAATTGTACACATTTTTTTTTTTTTAACTGATGACCAAATAATAAAGTAAAGCAGCCAATACGTGCCCAACATAGATGGGAACTACTTCAATACTGTTTAAAAAGCATCCCAGGGTGATACCTCAAAATGTTGGTTGAGAAAATGTCAAGAGTACATTCAAAATCTAAGGAAAGGTTGACTACTTTGAAGATGCTAAAATATAACACAGTTTTGATTTATTTTGGATTTTGTTATTACACATAATTCCCTTAGTTCCATTTATGTTATTCCATAGTTTTGATGACTTCACTATTATTCTAAAATGTGAAGAAAATAAATTATGATAAAGAACGAGTAGGTGTTCAAAACGATTGACCAGCAGTATGTGTGTGAGACAGACACACACACACGAACGTGCACGCAAAAAAAAAAAGTAGGACTACTATTAATATCTTTAAAACTAAAACATTCTTAGTGGAAAAATTACTTTAAGTGCACCTTTAAGGTACAAATTAGTATGATCACATCCAATATAACATATAAATATAAAAATGTATATGACAAGAAAAGTCATTCATAACATTTAGTGATTTATGCTTTTGTTCACAAACTGTAAACGTCATCAACAACCAGTGTATCTTGAAAGTTCTCGAGTCAAACAGCCTAATCAAGCTAAAGTGGCAGATCTGAAAATTGACAGTGAAAGCAGGGAATGTTTGAAGTCTTTCCAGGCTTTATATGAAACACAACAAAACACTTGCAATCAGTCAAAGATCTTGAAGGCATCAGCGTAACAGCCAAACCTGACATTATTTTACATTACAATAATCAGACAGTTTGAATTTCTGATTGCAAGTCAATGCTCAAACATTTGTCATTTGTAATGTAATTTAAGAAATACTGTACATAACATCCATTCAAAACCATATTTTATAATTTAAAAAACTATGCAGTCAAGGCCCAAATCTGCACACAATTCTCTGCAGAACACTTACCATTAGGGATTTTCTCTGTTACGAGTGATCTGTCCAGCTCCGCATGCTTCAGTGATTCTACAGTATTGCTGTTTGGATCATTGCTTTGATGTGAGTTTTGCTGGTGAGAGTTGGCCTCGGTTGAGGCAGCTTCTATATCTCCATTTTCCATATCTCTATAAATACAGACGCTGCTCTGGCATCCATGTAAATTAGCTGACTCTTAGTTCAATCTGCTTTTACTTCATGGTTGGCAAACTTTGGTTAAACCAGTAGGCAGGACTGGATGATGGTGCAAGATATTCTTCAGTCCCCTGTGATCCTGTAAAATAGGAGCATTAGTTTAATTCAGCCACACTCTGAGGAGATTGCAAGTTTTATTACTTTATCAAAACAGCAGTGGATAAAAATATTTAATCAGTAATTTACTATTATTTATTTGTGGCCTAGGTAGCTCAGCATGTAAAGATGCTGACTACCACACCTGGAATCGCAAGTTCGAATCCAGGGCGTGCTGACTGACTCCAGTCAGGGTTCCTAAGCAACAAATTGTCCCAGTTGCAATGGTGGGTAGTCGCATTGGTTAACATCCTTGTAGTCGCTATAATGCGGTTCTCGCTCTCGATGAGGCACGTGGCGAGTTGAGCATGGATGCTGCGGAGAATAGCGTGAAGCCTCCACACACGCTAGGTCTCCACGGTAACAAGCTTATCAAGCCACGTGATAAGTTTCGTGGATTGACTCTCTCAGATGCTGAGGCAACTGAGATTCGTCCTCCACCACCCAGATTGAGGCGAGCCACTATGCCACCATGAGGACCTAGAGCGCATTGTGGATTGGGCATTCCAAATTGGGGAGAAAAAAAAACAAAACTATTATTTAGTCAATAAGCTGATTCTTCAATCCAACACATTTTACAGGGACACTCCCCCCGGAGTAACCAAAGGTTACAGGGATGGTTAACCCAAAAATGAAAATTATTTTTCATTTACTCATCTCATCCCAACCCAGATGTGTAACTTTCTATTTCAGAACACAAATAACATTTAGAAGAATATCTCAACTCTGTATTTCCATACAATGCAAGTGAATGGGGAACAAAATTTGAAGCTCTAAAAAGCACATAAACACAGCATAAAAGCAACCCATAAAACTGCAGTGGTTTAATCGATGTCTTCTGAAGCTATCCGATCACTTTTGGTTGAGAACAGACCAAACCGAAACAATTTTCACTATAAATATTGGCATCAGCAGACTCCTTGGCAATCATGATTTCAAGCTCAATTACACTTCCTAGTGCCATTTAGCCCTCCACCAAGCACTTGGAAGTGTAATCAAGCTTGAAATCATGATCTGCAATGGCAAGATGTACGTGGATTAAACCACTGGAGTCTTATGGATTAATTCTATGCTGCATTTATGTGCAAGTATACATTGTATGGACCTACAGAGCTGAGATATTCTTCTAAAAATTATTTGTGTTCTGCAGAAGAAAAAAAGTCATACACATTTGGGATGGAGTGAGGGTGAGTAAATGACTAGAGGATTTTTATTTTGGGGTGCGCTAACCCTTAAAAATGTCTTGATCCAAGGCACAATGGTGATGCACAAATTCACTTTGTCACTGTTATAGGGTGTTGCATTAGCCGTTTCATTCATGCTTAATGTTTATATACAGTCAGAATATTTATTGTCCCTCATTTAATTTTACTCTCTATAAAATTGTGCTATAGTGTTCTTTTAAATAGTGTGTTTCTAAATACCGAATGTTACAACCAAGCTTTTGTGAAAACTGCAATTCCCGGAAACAAATGACAACAATACTGACTTTGTAAGTTGATGAAGCACACAATATAGTATTTGAGCCAACAAGCTTTCACTTACCAGCCCTGATTTTTAATCAATAAGCCACACACAATTCAAGACAGTTTACACAAATTGACAGTTGTTGCATTTCAAAAAGATTAAAAGGCTTAATTATAATAATGTTTTAACATACTAATTCGTTTAAACAGCTGTGGTTCAAATGGCACGTGCTTAGTTTAAGTGTCATGACAGTCTCGTGACTGACAGGACGGGAGATTTGTTTTGCCACGTTTTGTTCACATTACATAATATGAAACGTCAGAGTGGTGGAGTAATACGATTTCTGTCACGTAAGGCTGCATAATTAGACTATCCAGCAGCACTTTAGTCTAACTATAGACCACTGAGATCTAGTTTTTTATTTTAAGACAACTCTCAGATATCTTGACACGAAAATAAAGCTGACATTACTTTTAAATCAAACCCACATACTGTCGTAATTGCTCTACAGCTAATAGTAGTTACTCTGATAGCACGCTTTAACAGATCAGACTGTCAACAGCATGAAAAAACTGTCACTTTAAGATAATGTCGCTGCTTTCGGTGTAATGAATTAGGCTTAAAACGCAAGCACAAACAAGCCAATCCTTAAAAAACAAAGTGAAAACATGATTTAACCCTCCAGATAAAAAGTGAAATTTCAGTTTATTTTTTATAAATCTCTGATCACATTAGCATCAGTGTGTTAGCTGCTTAGCCTCATCGCACGAGATCTAGAAACCTCAAGCAACTGATGCGTGACTTTGACACGCGACCACGCTACAGCAAAACAATCTATCAGGGTCAATATATTGGGAATACTTTGTGTGACAATTAGCAGAGACTGTAAAAAGTTTATACACCAACCTTTCAGACGTTCCCTCCCTGCACTACGTGGCTGTTTAGGTTCCGTCTTTTAAAAAGATCCGACTTAACCCGTTCCTCAACAATAAATGTTCCGTATCGAGTTGCTGCGTAGTTCAAATAAGCATTAATAACTTCAAGCATAATCATCTGTAGTGATATAATTCCCCATAAGAACGTCCATATTTGACTTACAACCACTTTATATAACAATAATCGGTTAATGGAAACATTCGATATCAAACTAGTTCACAGACATAAAATCTTGCTTAACAAGTTAGTGGATTTAATGCTCTTAAAATTCATACACAATATGATGCATTTTCCTTTTTAGAAACATTTGTATACTTTTCAGTTGTTAGAAAAATACAGTGGCACTTAATGTAATTTTGTTAACCGTCTGCAGTGTAATGCTGGCATTTCAGTGTCAAATTAAGCCGTTTTCTCATTCATCGTGGCATAATTCTAGTCTACTTTACATTTTATCGTTGGACACTATGCAACTAAAATGTTAAAAACACAGAGATCTGATTTTAAATGGAAGTCAAACAGACACCAGTGTATGACAAAGCATCAGTCTTTTAATTTGGTTTGATCACAACCCTTTACATTATGAATAATTAATTACCACTAGAAAATGTGTCAATTATCAAATGTCAAAGTAATACTAAGGGACCCTGCTGTTTTTATCAAAATGCTCAAAACAGGGAATGTGGAAAATTTGCTGTTCATTAAACACAATATAAAAATTGCAATTCCTAAAATGTACAAAGTAAAAAAAAAAAAAAAATTTAAAACGCAGAAAACATCTTCTAAAAGCCAAAAGGCATTCTGTGTGGTCATCAGACACACCACAGATATGCCCTTTAAATCATTGCAAATGTTGTTTCTTTGACTTTAATTTGGAGTAACCCTTTTGTAAAGATATAAATCTGTTATAAGGGTAGTTAATAATTTGTCATGTAAAAAGCACAATCAATTCGATAAACAGCTTCTTTTTGATGACAAAATTGTAGATACTTGCTACTTTTCCAGCTTGTGGGAGCACCACAAACACTCAATTGAATAGTCAACCATTCTTTATTGTCTTGATTTTCATTTCAAACAGAAGAGGGTCACACATTATAGGTTGAAAAACTTCCTTCAGTTATTGATGACAGAACTGACAAACGTTTTTCCTGACGCACCCCTCCACAGAAAATTAGTAAATTCAAGAACAGCAAATTCGAGCCACTTAGAAGTCAAACATTCCTCGTGTGACTTTACTGTTAGGAAAAGTCATTGATCTCCGATACTCATACTCCCTACCAACTCATACAGCCTGCTCTCATATCAGACAGTGCTCATCTAGACACTCAATATAACTCTTTTAAAGTACAAAAGGAAAACAACAAAAGAGGTTACCCAATGTGGGAATCAATCAATAGCACAAGCCTTGTATTGTAGCATGTCATGTCAATACACAAATACATGATAACTGACGACTGGTCCACAATGTATGAAAAGATGAAGGGCGATATGAGAGTTTGTGAATGGGACAGAAGCTCACAACATCTTAATGACTGAGAAATGAATGCATTAAGAGTGGCACCAAGGTCTTGTGAAGTCAAGAGGCCAAAAGGAAAAACCAAAAAAAAAATTGTCCAAATTTAGTTTGCAGAGTCTGTTGTAGAAAAAGGGGAAATGGCAAGTGGAGGATCCATATGAGGCAGCGTTCCTGGGCTCATTTCTTCACCTCCTCCGCCTTCTCTTTCTTCACCTCCTCCGCCTTCTCTTTCTTGTCCTCTGAACTCTTTGACTTGTCATCCTTTACGGACAGCACCTCCAGCTTTTCTGCCACTTTGTTGGCACTGTTCATGTCACCTGTGAGAAAGTTAAACAAATGCATTTTTGGAGGCTCTTGAAATGAAAGGCAAGTTTAGGTTCTCAATTCAAGAGTTTAGAATTGCATTCCTAAACAAACTTAATGTAAATTATAATAATAATAAAAAAATAGTCAACCATATGAATGCATCTGAATGTATCAGAAAGTACTGTCACCTTCAATGTAATGGTAAGGCAATTTGTACATTCTGCATGTGACTGTTGCAGACGAAGAAAGTTTAAGACTGGATGTTTCAGTCTTAAACAGAGTGAGTCTGCGTGCTTACTTGGTAGAAAATGTTGTCTTACCTTCTAGGAACTTTCTGACCTCTTCTTTGCATTCATCAAACTTCATTTTGAACTTCTGTGCATCTGTAAGAAAAAGGAAATTATTAATGATGAGCACAAACAAGCAGAAGTCAATTAAACTACAGATATAAAAATAACAAAAACCACCAACGCATTTAAGAAACATTTTATAAGGCAATTACTATTATTTACAACATTTTACTTGTATTGTTTTGTTTGTATGAGCAGTTTTATTTTATTTATTTTTGAAGAGTAAATTCAAGTTTCACTTTTTAGTTTCTGAATTAATTTCAATATTATATTAAAAGCCTTGAGAATCTTTCATTGTATAGTTTTACACTTTTCAATTTGACCTGTCATAGCTAGGTTGAAATTAAAACAAAATAAAACCACTCGTCAACATAGGTTTTGGTTAATGAAAACTAATACCTTAATTTATACTTACTTTCTGCATTGAGAAATCGGATAGCCAGCATCTCTGCTTTGGGTTGTTCATCGGCAAAGTCAGCAAGTGTATTCCACACCCAGGCCCTATCACTACCTGCATTGGGCTTCAGCTCCATCAATGGCATAACTACAGAATAAGAGGATTTCCATAATTTTGTTAAAAAATAATGAAAGCTAAACAGTTAACAGAAGATGAATAGAATGGATGCACTGTACTGTAAAACTCACTGTGGTGGTTGGCACAGATTTTGAGGGTGCGATCTCTCCTCATGAGAAGACGAATGGAACCCTTCTCTTTGTGTCGCAGGAGTTTGACATCACCTGTACCACGTTCCTTCCACTCAGGGGGGTCGTTCTCACTGGCAAAACGGTACAGCTTTGCCCTCCTAGTCAAAACCATATATTAAAAAAAAAAAGGTGAATTTGTCAGCTTTAAGTAGATTTTTGTGACTTATCTGGTGAATTATATCAGAGGAAATTTTATTCCCACTTCCAAACAAGAACAGTTTTTCCTAATCTTTTATTTTCCAAAAAGAGGTTTATGAGAAAGTTACCCATCTGTCTATTACAACAGAAGACAACGGAAAATATTTCAGATTTGCATCTCACCACATCACCATGTTAAAATAATGAAACCATAACAAAGACAACAGTCATCTAGATTTACAGGAAAGGTAATCATTAATAGTGGTTTAGATGTAACATCACACCCTGAATGGTTAAAAATGTTTTTTAAAGATCTGACTAGTGGACATCATGCATCAATAAAACGTGATTATTAAATAATCAGCTGATTGGGATTATTGTGCACTTCCAAAATACAAATCACATTTTACAATTTTTTTTATATATAATTTTAAGCAAATATATAAATGCTATGAACGGCATGTTGTTGTCTCTCATATTCCAGGGTTTTTGCATTATGAGAGCACCCCAAATGAAATCCACCTGTCTCACTGACACACACCAGACTCCTGAAGAGCACGTGAAGATTAACCGCTTGTCAAGTACTCTGATCAGATGTGTGTGCCATTTATACATCATCCGATAATCGGTTTTACGGGTGTAATTTCAATATTCAATCATTTTTCCTTAATCTAATTTAAAATGCAATTGTTGCAATGTTGTCCGTAGCTTATGCCTCACCATACCATAACCCCACCGCCACCATGGGGCACTCAGTTCACAACGTTGACATCAGCAAATACTGCTCGCTTCTTCGTTTGTGCTTTTTGTGTGTATGGAAAATGTCTGGGATCTTTTATTTTAGCTCATCAAACATGGGACCAACACTTTACATGTTTACAATGTTGGCACTTTTTCTCTTCCGATCAAGATATCGGAAATATTAGTATTGGCCAATACCGATCCAGTTTTTTTTTTTTTTTTTTTTTTGCATAATCGGTTTATAATATCTTTACATTATTGTGTGGAACTAATTGGGTGTGCTCTTTAATATGTAAAGAATCACAAACCTCTAACTACACATTATTTCAATATAAATGGATAGCTTAAGAAAAACATTATTGTTAACCTGTATACTGGATAATGTAGTAGCAAAATTAACAGTAATTCCAGTCTTCAGTTGAATATTTTTTTATTTTTTTGCAAAATTCTCTCAACTTGTATCTGGACTTTAAAGGATTCAGATCTCTTTTTTTGTTCCATTTAGTTGTAAGATATCAGCTCACTTTTCATTCAGACAGTTATTTTTTGGAACCCATTCAACTTAAATATTATCATTTGTAAACAGATAACCAGGAAGTCCTCTATGTGTCTGTTTGTAGGCAAGTTCACAGTAGTATAATTAGCTTATTCAAATTCTGGTAAATATGCCATTCTAAATGCATATTATAAGTGAACCAAACTATTAAGCATCTACATCCAAGTTGTTGTTCGTGAGAATCGCTCAAATATTCTGCACTGCTGTGGAGGCTAAAAATAGCCACGGGTGCGAGTGTTTGTAAACAGAGCTGCGCCATTCAATAATGAGCTGGAGCTGCGCATGCATTTTATTTACTTATTACACACAGCCTTTTGTGATTCACAGAGCTATTTTATGTCTTCAAGTAGGGCTGAGCGATATGGCCAAAATTGTTATCACAATAATCTTTTTCATATTGTTCGATATCGATATTTATTACGATATACATTTACACATTGAACTTTCTTTTTTTTTTATTTCAAAGATGACGGAAGAATAGAAGAAAAAATGTATTCTAAACAGTAAAAATAGTCTCTACAAAACTGCACGGGGATTCCAGAGATGGCCAAAGCAGTGGAGTCTGCGGGATCTTTTACCAATTTTACCGGTTATCAATTGAAAATGAATGCTAAAAGATCATTTGTTTGTTCTGAAGCAGTGACAGCAGTCCAGTATTTACACGATATTATTGCGCAGGGGGGCAATAATTTACTTATTTGTTAATTTATCGTCGTCCATCATTTTGCGAACAAAGATAAAGAAAATGTCCCGTCACCTATTTGGCAATATTTCGGTTTTAAACCAGACACAAAAGGCGAGCCTGTGGATATCACACATGCAATTTGCAAACTTTGCACGAGAGTTGTGCCGGTGAAGGAGTCTCAACCCTATATGTACATTTCCGTGCCCAGCACCATGCTGATGCTGCTAAGCTAGCACCAAGAAAAGCTGTGGTCGGCAAAGATCAAAGTCAGTCATCTATCATCGGAGCTTTTGCAAAAGGCACCAAGTACAAACGAAACCGTGAAATGTGGGCCCAGTGCACAGCAGCTGTCTCCAATTATATCGCAAAGAAGATGGTCTCCTATCATACAATTGAGTTTTAGAGATCTAGTATAGGGTTGGGCGATGTCCCCTAAATTGGCAGTTGACGATGTTGACAGTAAAACATCACGATGGACGATGATATCGTCGGTGGGGTGGGGCGTGGTGTTATATAATTTCATATAATTTTCAAAAATTATGAAAAATTATAATTTCGTTATTTTACTAACCCAACCCATCGTCGGCGCTTTATCAGTAGGTTGCACGACACGTGAAGCATTTTTTTTTTTAGCTTTCACTTAAGAAGAGTTGTGCACTTTTTATTTTAATATATCTCTTTACATAAATACTATTTCCCACTTAAAAACTATAATTTCGTTATTTTACTATCCCAACTGACTCATCCGCGCTTTCCAATAGGTTGCACGTAAGGGGGAAAAATATTTCTTCCACTTAAGAAGAGTTGTGCACTTTTAAGCACTTTTTATTTTAATATATCTCTTTACATAGATATTTTTTTTCTACTGAAAAACTATAATTTCGTTATTTTACTAGCCCAACTAATTAGTACTCATCCGGGCTTTTTAATATATTGCGCCCAAGAAAAAAAAAGTCGTCTTTGGGCAGCCTTCTTGCGAAGAGAGCAGCCACAGCCACGCTCGCTGATGAGCAAAAGGTCGAGGCAGAAATGACCATGTACCTGCAGGAAATGGCCATTGATGGGGAAGAGGACCCGCTGACTTGGTGGAAAACGAACGACAAAAGGTTTCCGTTCATGGCAAGATTAGCACGGAAATATCTGTGCATATGTGCTACCAGTACTCCATCAGAGCGGGTCTTCAGCACAGCGGGTAGTGTAGTTACTCCAATCCGCAGCTTATTAAAACCAGATAAAGTGAATAGGTTGGTATTTCTGGCCAGAAACATCGAAAATTAAACATGGTCTATGGTGAAAGATATTAGACTTCTTTATGCATTTTTCGCCATCCGTTGCGGAGCTATTCGATTTTGCATATTATTTTTTAAACGTTCATTTGTGAGGTTCATATGTCCACTTTACAATATTTCAATAACAATTTATTTTGTAGCCTGTGCTGAAGTTAATTGTGCTGCTAATTATAGTGAAATGTTAATGCCGAGTTTCGGTCTGAGTGTTGTTCCCTTTTCATTTGTTGTTCTTCTATGATTTAATAAATGTGTGTTCATATTCACCTTGTTTCTTTCATTTGATTTGACATTGTGGATTTATGGCCAAGGAAATTTTTCTTTAAAAGTATTAACCAGACAAAAGTTATTTGACGTTCGCTGGTCTGGGTTGATCTTAAACTGCCGCTTCAGTGTATACAAGAGTACATAGCTCTATGTGACAATGAGCAACATTTTCTGAGACGCTACAACTACTAATAATTAATTAATAAAGGCTATTTTCTTGTAGCCTACAACATAAAATATTTTAATCTAAATGTACAGTGTAAGACATGTAAAAAAAAGACAAGAAGCTAACAATGTCCAGATCAATATTTGTGTAGCCTGCCTGACACGGTATTTTCACAGGCTAACACGTCACATATCTGGCATATACTACAGTATTTAAAATAGCGTATATGCATTAGTTATATTCTCAATTTAATTTACAGAGCAATCCCTGCAAAGTTTTTAGGTTAACTATAGAAGAGACTAGGATTAGTGAGTCTCACTAGCAAGACTCGCAAAAGGGGGCGTGGCATCACGATGGTGGCTCGACATCGTGATGTTGGTCAGCCATCACGATGGACGATGATATCGTCCATCGGCACAACCCTAATCTAGTACAAACTTTGACAAACAGTACAAGCTGCCAGGGCGCAAGTACTTCAACACTGCTATCCCCGATCTGTACAATAAAACGAGGGAACTAAAGATTTGAATGGAAACATGACCCCCTACATGTCTGTGACAGTCCATTATATTTCGGAGGATTGGAAACTGGAGGAAAAATGTCTCGAAACGACATTCATCCCGGAGAACCCCACTGCAGAGGTATGGGTGGTTATATAATTTTTAATCGTATAATAATAACAGCAACGTATTGCAGCGTTATTAGTATTAATATTATTAGTACTATCATTACAATTTTATGTTAATGTGATATGCAAAGAAAACAAAATGCAGATGAATGACGATGCCGTTTTTGCCATGGCTCAAGCAAAAACTGTATGAGAATGATGTGTCTCTTATAACAAGCACTCAACATAATTTGTGAATATAGGTCTATAACCTTGCAATTTAATTATGATGTGGGATGTAGTTTTGTAGTCTGTTTTTAAAACATTTTAAATGTTTCATTTTTATAATCCTCTGACGCGTGTGTCAGTGTTGCAAGTGTTGGTTATATGCGGTGATATCGATGTGAAAATATGGCAGGGCAAATTAATTGTAATATTAATTTGATGATAATAATAATAATAATAATAATACATGAATGGAAAAATGAGCCAAATATCGTCTTGATATCGTCAAAGGCATCAGCTATTGGCGATATCTGACTATCGTCGATCCCTGATATCATCGTCTATCGGCACAACCCTAGTCTACACACATGCAGGAAAAATTTAAAAAAAAAATAAAAAACAAAGAGGCAACGCGAGCGGAGCGGGACAGGGCAGAAATGATGCATGTTTGTTGCTAGAGTACAATATTCAAGATTACAGTGCCGAAAGATCAGCGCTGCTGTACACATCACTCTGTCGCGCTCTTCACTAGAGACGATGAGAGGGCGCAACCATTATCATGAAGTCTTGCGGTGCGGATGGAATCAATCCGGTGTCCGATGTAGCCTAATCATTAGCAAGGCAGCTAGCATTAGCAAGTTCATCCAGTCTGACCCTACGTTACCACTGACGCGTTGTGAGCGAAGCTGAGAGCATTTTCATTTAATTCCTATGAAAGCAGAGCATCGTGCTCGCAAGGTGGATCATAGGATTGGCAGCGGTGCGGAGCAAGCGCTCTCCTAGTGCTGAGCACATTTGAGTGGATTTCGTCCGCCCCAGTGGAAACACAGCCTGAGAAAGCCGAACTGCTTGTGTTTTAGCGACACGCAAGAAATATAGAAAATTACTCAAAAGCTTATCATGGACTTTCTTTATTGTGATGTATATCGATATAGTTTTATCAGCCAGCCCTATCTTCAAGTGGCTTTGAATAAAATGCACGAGTCATATGAACTACTTTAATTGTTTTTATGGTTCTTTTGTCTGAGCTTGACATTAATGAACACGATTAACACACAGTGTCGGATTTGGATCGGGCTCATCGGACCGATACCCAATCCTTCTAAAAGCTTCAGTATCTGAGCAAATACCGATCCAGGTATCGGATCAGTGCATCACTAGTAGGGTGACAATGAGTGTTGATGGAATGTGCATATCATTTGCTGCCATGTAGGCTGCAGATGCAACGCACACTGTAAAAAATAAAAATAGTGCTCTGTAAGCAGGTATTTAGTTAGGCAGGTGCTATAATCTAGGCCAACAAAAACAAATAATTCTGATAGCATCCCAATCGAGATAGACTCACAACTATGCATTTAGTAGACGGGTCAAACGATTATCGCCCTGGCCGATAATCGGATCTGATATTCATAATTTTTCTAATATCGGAATCATTAATTTGTCTGATCAGATCCATTTCACCGTTTCTACACTTTAGGTTAGCAGCATGACAAAACAATGGAGCTGTGTACACCGCAAGCGCTCCAGGGCATAGATAGTAGGGCTGAAATGATTAGTTGACTTTATCGACAACAAAAAAAATTGCTGACAAATTTTCGTTGTCGAATAACCGTTTGATATAATTTAATGTAACATGAGATCACTTTAAACTCCAATGATGATGCGTGAGCAGCACTGCAGTTCGCACCTGACTGAGGAAGAATTACACACCTCACAGTCTAGATGCACTCTAAACTTTCCAAACAGGTTTCAGGTGATGTAGATTGCCAAGTATGAGGTAATTATACAAAAATACCAAAAAAGTAAATACATAAGCACTCTCGTTGTGGAATAAGTGGAGCTGGAGCTACAGCGCCACTGAAGCAAAACTTGCGTGTCGAGCGTCTTTAAAGAAAACACCCCGACTTTACATCTTTAATGCAATATAGCTTTATTAAAGTTCAAATAATACAGAAGCAGATCATGTAAATACCGTCAAACTCCGAAACTGGCATTTTTCTATGCGGTCAGCGCCTCTTCTAGGAGTTGCACGAATGTCCCGATCTAAGGGGGAGAGATTAAAACTGAACCCGGCTGATGCGCACTCTGTCACGGTGATGCTCATCCCTAGAGACACGCTTAATGCACGCTTAATGCAGCTAGCTTAGAATGTATTGGCTTGTGACTTATTGAATCATAATATATGTCACTGTGCATTTCTTATTGAGAAGAAAATTAGCAATAAGCAGCTTTATTAATAAGAGATTTTCCTTTTTTGTGAGTTAAAGATGGATTGAAGTGAATAGAGGTGAGACAGGGTAGTCTACGCCCCATTATACACTGCAACAAACTATGTTTTTGATTTGTTTTGGCTTGTTTTCCAATAAAAATATCTCAAACTCATTTAAAACAATGCACATTTTCTTTGGCAGCTATACTGCAGAAGAAAAAATTGTTATCAGAGAATGTTGAATATAATATTAAAAACACAAATATTTGTAAACATCTAAAAACCTTTAAATATGCATTCACATGAGAAGCAGCATTCAAGATATTTATACTTGCTTTTAGAGAACAGATCTTGAATAACTATATTTTGACTTTACTGCATGCGAGTATTGTATTAATATTATACTTTTTCATTAATTTCATGAATTTAATGAATCTGAATTGAAAAACTACAAACCAATAAAATAAATCACACTTTTATTGAAAGTAACACCAAATTGGACAAAAAATATATTAAAACTATATTAAATATTATTCTTCATTCAGTTCTGTAAAAATCTAATTTTATAGATTTTATTAACAATTATCCAAATAATGTGAAGTTTTAGAAAACTATTATATGCAAAACAACAGTCAAGTAATGAACTTAGCTAACATCTTTCAAAAAGTTTAAATATGCAACAGTAATTTTAATTAAAACAAAAAGGCAGAACACCGAATGGCAGAGGGCCTCTATTCCACTGATCTATATAGAACTATAATATATAATTATATATATAGATCAGTGCTCCATTCTGTTTATTTAAACGTATGTACACTTTAAGTGAAAATGATTGTGCAAAACAACAGTGCAAAACCGCAGTAATTGAACTAAATCCAACCTCAACTGTAAACGACAGATGTATCCTCAAGTGAAGACCATTTTCTATTTAAGTACAAGTGACCGGTTTCTCTTCAAGAACAAAAGTTGCTAAACTTTCTGACAGCCTCTCCTGTCAGAAAGCTCATCAAGAACATGAGATGCTGCACTGAACAGTCTCTCACTTTCTGAGCTGGTGCTTGGGCAGATAAATACCTGTGTGCAATCCGCGCAAGCAAAGGAAAGCGGTCTTTGTTTATGCGACCGTAGTCAAGGGGATTGTCACTTCTGGCGTAGTTCAGCTAGATACGTCTCAAGTTGTGGTGTAGCTGCACTAGTTGTGGCACTGCTGTGGATCGGGGCACTTTCCTGTAGAATCTCTTGATGTACTCTGTATATATATCTCGAAAGTTCTGCTGAACAAGCACTGCAGATCGCAAATTTGATGTCCTTATCAGACACCGCTGACATGATCGGCCTTTGTTTGGTAGCGCCGTTGTGGAATTATCTAACAGCCGTGATAAGGGCTAGATTGATCCAGAGTGAAATCGGAGCACTGAGGGGCGGGGCGAGTAAGTATATATTTTCGGCCTTTTTTCTCTTTCAGCCAAAAACCGAAAGTGCCATTTTCGGCGCCGAAATTTCGGTGCATCCCTAAAATATAGTTATTCAAGATAACCAGTATAGAGAAGTATAACCAAGTAAAAAACACATATATTTATGATACATTCTCTTAAAGCAAATCTAAATACCTTATATGTTGCTTCCCAATTAAATGTATCTTGTTTTAAGGATTTTTCAAATTTTTTTAAATGGAATAAAACAAAAACACAATGTCACTTAGAGGTATTTTTAAAAGATAATTTCCCCCCCCCTCTTTATTGTTAGTAAGCACGTTTAATATAACGTTTTAAGTCAGGACACAAGCAGAATAATCGGTTAAGAGCTAATGATGAATCGTTGCAACAATAGCCGAATAATCGTTAGATTAATCGATTATCAAAATAATTGTTAGTTGCAGCCCTAATAGAAAGCAATAATCTTTCCCAGTCATATCCTTGATATTTTATTCTATAGCACCGAACACGTTTCATTAATGCATTTTCACGCTTTGCACGCTCTGAATCTCTCTCCCTGCGCGGCATGAAGCTTCGCATAGTACATCTGCAGACACGGTTATATTAATAACAGTAGACTGTAGCAGAGAAATACTGTGAGCATCTTTCACTAAAATGCACCACAGAAAATGAAGCAGATACAATCTTCATGTGTCTGATATGACTCAGACGGTTCAGCTAAGCAAGGTTTGTATTGTTTGTTATTGAAGTTCCAGAGCACCTTTAGATTAGAAATGAATTTTTCCTGTCTGAAATTAGCATTATTAATCAACATGTTTCGAGCGCATTGATAATAAACAGATTTTTGTTTACATTTTGTTGAGCGTGTTGACACAGAGACATAACGCGTGTGGGGGCTTCACGCCAGCCACGCTCAACTCACCATGCGCCCCACCGAGAACAAACCACATTATATCGACCATGAGGAGGTTACCCCATGTGACTCTACGCTCCCTAGCAACTGGGCCAATTTGGTTGCTTAGGAGACCTGGCTGGATTAACTTAGCACGCCCTGGGATTCAAACTGATAGTGAACTCAAGTGGTGGTAGCCAGCGCCTTTACCACTGAGCTTTGCAGGCACCCTCTTGCCCAGTTCTTAAGATACTTTTTGACTGTTGATTTAAACTTTTGTGGAAGCAGTGCAATGCATAAAATCAAACATCAGAATAGGGAAAAAAATTATCTCAGCGGATGGAAATGCATTGTTGATGAGTGAGGCCAGCGGAGAATAGCAAGACAGGTTAGAGCGGATAGAAAAGGCTATGGTATGGCGGAGTATGGCTACTCAGATAACCACTCAATTTGTGAGAGCAGAATAGCATCTCAGAATGCACATTGTACCTTGAAATGGATGGGCTAAAACAGCAGAAGACCAAGTCGGGCACTTTATTAGGAGGACACAATGAGTGTATTTCCCTCCTATTATGATTCAAAGTTAAATTCAGATAAATTGCTTCATAATGTGTATGAAGCACACATACACTTGACAATTTGTATGACAAGTAAACACCATGATGGTGAAATCTCAAAAACAGACAACTAATCGTCATAATCACAATTATTTGTATGACAATAAATCATCAGTCAAATTTTATAATCATGACAGCCCAAGAGTTCAAGAACAGAACATATGAGAAAGTACAAAAAACAACCATGTGAAAAATTGAGGCCAATGCACATTTGGGGGCTATACATGGACTCACATTTTGAAAAGTTCCTCTTCATCTTCTTCTAGAGTTTTGACATCCTGCTCAGGTAGTGAGACTATGGGCTCAAAATGAGGGTCATGGTTGGAGTCTTCAACATTCTCTGTGGTTGTTTCATGATCATCTTGTGCCTCCTGAAGGGGGATTAATTATAACAGCAACATTTGTAAGACAAACGTAAAAAAATAAATAACAAAAAAAACACTGTTCAAAGAAACATGAACGTGGCAGTTGAGTGATGCTTCTATCAATTAATCAGTTGACAATTAATTGTTGTCATAGATGGAATATTACAATTATCCTGAAAAATGATAATGCAAATTTACAATGGAATTTCCTAATAACAGTACATGTGCTGAGCATCCCATTGTCCTGATTCTGTCTGGTGAGGGCCTTGCTTCCACAATGCTCATCAGATCAATGGAGTGAAAAGCTGCAGGATTTAAAAGATCACTCTCTGGAGTTTGTCCTATTGTCTAAAAAGTGCTGCTGCAACCAAACTTGCACCCATTTTGAACCTGAACTTCAAATGCTGATGATGCTGGAGGAATCCGCGTTCACATGCACGTGCTGGCCACTACATAATGATCAACGCAGGTCTTACAGTGGAAATACATTTCGTTCAATTCGGTTTGAACTAGTGTGACAGCAGATTTTCAACTTCTGTCAGAACACATACAGAACTTTGAGCAGGATCGACCCATTTCAGCTAAGTGTGTTCAAACACCAAATACATATCACCACGCAAATTATTTTAGTAACTGCCATCAACTAGGAACATACCGGAGTAATGTTTATGTCTAAAGGCGTAGCTTGCATGAGTTTCTCATAACTAAGCATTGCTATCGTTTGATCATACAGGCTAGCAACAGCTAATAAGCGCCTAAAGAGGCCTAACACCGTTTAAGGCGCCTGACACTCGTTTTTACTCCCACTGTTTTGATACAATAACGCAAAAAAATGGTAGAAGCACTCAAATCGACCAAGACTTACAAAGAGGCGATGAACAAACTGGTTTTGAGCATCACGTGTGCTCCATGTTATCAATGCTAACATACATGCTAACAGTGTCGTATCAAGGCAACTTACAATTAAAAATAAATGGACCAAATTTAGACAGGAAATGTCATGAACATGGAATAATGATAAAACAAATTCTTACCAATCTATGGTGTGTAAAGCAGTAACCAACACAAAAAGCGTATTTTGATGGATGTAACATGTACTATTGACAGTGTAACGTGAGTTATACTAAACAAATGCATTTTATACCGTTTAACAAGGCTATTTCAGAGGGAATATTAACATGAACAAATAAAAACATGGGCGTTTTAACGCATTATATCGAAACGCTTGCGGTAGGAACAGGAAAAACACAGCCGGCTTTTCCCTCTTCCGTTGTATAAGATCCTCATAAAACATTTATCATCAACAAACCCCCCCCAAAATAACCGACTGTCATCCTCTGAATTGGACAGGGGATGAGGGTGATAGCACTGTTACCTTTGGGTCAGCCATGGTTTTTGCAGATGTTTGAAGATTAGATAGAGTTTCTGCTGGGGTTGATCAGCGCGAGCTCAAGAGATTTCACTTCGCTGCTTTCGCGCGCGCCTAACCGGAGGAGAGAGTCGATGACGTCACCAACCCCCACAACCCCCCCATATCCCGCAACAGTACTTTTTTGGCTGCGCTCTAATTGCACAGAATTGAATATATGTTGTTGTTTTGTTTATCAGTATGAATCGTATGGATTTTAAATAATTCAGTGAAACGAATTTATAGTTAAGCTGTATTTAAAAAAATAAATAAAAAAAAAGTCCACAATTGTGACTGGAGAGTAGCCTAATTTGTTGACCTGGTCAATGATGCTTTGACAGCAGTGATTGGAGCAGAATTCATGTGATAGATTTAAGGAATTAATTTTAAGGAATATTCCGGGCTCAATAAAAGTTAAGCTTATTCTACAGCATTTGTTGCATAATGTTGATTACCACAAAATAAAAATAATAATAATAATAAACATTATTTAGACATTAAAATGATTAAAATTCGAAGTTACAGTGAGACACTTACAATGGAAGTGAATGAGGCCAATTTTGGGGCGCTTTAAAGGCAGAAATGTGAAGCTTATAATTTTATGAAAGCACTTACGTTAATTCTTCTGTTAAAACCTATGTATCATATGAGCTGTAGAGTTGTTTAAATTGTCATTTTTACAGTTATTTTATTGTTTGTTGACATTAAAGGGGTCATGACATGAGGAATACATTTTTTCTTGATCTTTTGACATGTAGTCAAAGATCAAAATGTAGTTTTATAAATAAAATTATAAAAAAAAAAAGTGTTATGTCATGGCCCCTCCATCGTGGAAATAAAGTTTTAAAATTGGCTAGAACTTTACACAGAAAAGGTTAGTAAGGGATTTTATCACACTAAAATCACATTTCACATTTGCATATTGTTTATGTCTTGTGGCTATACTTTTGAAATAGTGAGTATTTTAACATTTACAGATTGGCCCCATTCACGTCCATTGTAAGTGCCTCACTGTAACCCAGATTTGTGCTTTTTTTTACAGAAAAGGAGGCACAAGTCAATATCAATTTTTGTGGTAATAAACATTATGCAATAAATGCTGTCAATTGAGCTTAACTTGTACTGAACTCAGAATAATCCTTTAACATGCAACAAAGAATTCAATATTTGCAACTGACCTTTTTGTGAAGGAAATGTTTTCTGTTAACAGCCAATTAGAGTAGCCTACTGCTTTTGAATGATGGTGGTGATAGAAGCAAATTTGTCACAAGTATTGTTGCCTTCGCTCTCAGCTTTTCATTTCAGTTTATTTAAGGGTAGTCAGAATAACATAGACATTAAAAAAATACAATAATTTATCTTACAAATAATAAGAACAAGTATATTTCAGGTGGAGAATAAAAATGAGAAATGCTGTTTAAAATATTTTTAGGTGAAGTAGCATGCCACATGCCCTTAAACATGCCATTATATGAATTGTATTGAAACATTGCACATTTAGTGATAATATCCAAAACATACTTTCCCCCAAATGCCTTTTTTGGGAGCTTTGCATCTCTTGCCCTAAGGTTTCCTGTGCTCTTGGCTTCATCATTGATAATCTGACATTTTATTGTGTGATGCACAATGAAACAAGAATAAACATGCATTATGCATCCTTTGGAAAAGTTACTTGAACATACTAAAAGACATACTGTATACCTCAATAAAATGAAGGCTGATGCAATGAGATCCTTTCCCCGAAGTTGTGTGCAAAGTAAAGCCTAGAACCTCGGAGGGGCAAACAGCGTATGCCTTACATTACAAGAGCTAAAGCTTTAATTTGAACTGAGGCACTGCAGGTAAAGCAGAGTATAAAGAGCTCTATTGCGGATCACCATGAGAAACAACCCCTAGCTCACTCATTTTACACTGACTTAAAAACATTTAGGATGTCCTTACGCTAAAGGAAATATAGGACTGTCTTATATTCGCATTTAAATGTCCTGAGACATTTAATTTTCCATCATTATTTATACATTTTTAGTCTTCATTTGTGAGAAAGCACAAATGAAGAGTAAAAAGACCAGAATTCTAAGGAGTGAGGTAGGTTGGCACCAGATAGGTTTAACAACCATCCAGGATTTTCCAGGATCGTATACCGGTTTTGGCCACCTGTCCTGGAAAAATGCAATTAAATTCCAGGACGCAAAATGTCCCAGAATTAAAATTTTTCCCAACATGTTCACACTTATAAACCCTTGTTTAAGCACACTGTGCAAGGATGTGTCTCAAACGCATTCTCGTATGAATCATAAGAAAGTCTGATTAATTTTAGTTAACTGGTTTGTTTGGATGATTGAAACTTTTCACTTTTGTGTGTTTATGTCCAAAAAAGGAATGTTCTTCCTTTAATTGTGAGATCTCTTTTATAGTGACACTCAAACAGTTTCATAACAAATATCCATTAAATTGAATTTTGTGATCTTTAACTAAATGAAAGATTAAAAACAATCTTAAGATATCTAAGATTTTTTAAAAACCTAATTTTGTTAAAGATTACTCAATTCAATTTAATGGAAATTTGTTATATAATTGAAACACGTAAATCTTGAAATGTGTATGTATTTCTTTGAGTGAATGCAAATCTCCTCTTTTCTCCCATTTTGGAATGCCCAATTCCCGCTACTTAATAGGTCCTCGTGGTGGCGCGGTTACTCGCCTCAATCCAGGTGATGGAGGATAAGTCTCAGTTGCCTCCGCTTCTGAGACCATCAGTCCACACATCTTATCATGCGGCATGCTGTACACGACACCGCGGAGACTCACAGCAAGGGAGGCTTATGCTAATCTCCGCGATCCACGTACAACGTACCACGTGCCCCATTGAGAGCGAGAACCCCTAATCATGACCACGAGGAGGTTACTTCATGTGACTCTACCCTCCATAGCAACCGGGCCAACTTAGTTGCTTAGGGGACCTGGCTGGAGTCACTCAGCACGCCCTGGATTCGAACTCAGCGTCAATACTCGCTGAGCTACCCAGGCCCCCGTTTATGTACATTTAATTGATTTCCTTTGGTTTAAATGTACGAATGTCAAATAAATGAAACTTCCTATAGCGCGATCTAGTGCTTCTGCTCATGCCTCAAGCACTAGGAAGTGAAATCAAGCTTAAAATCATGATTGTGCCCAGAGAATGCAATGGCAAGATGTACAGTGAAAAATGAGTAATATTTAGGTCTGTTCTCACCCAAAGCCAACTGGATCGCTTCAGAAGACATTAATTAAACCACTGGAGTCAGATTACTTTTATACTGACTTTATCTACTTTTTGGAGCTTCAAAGGCCTCATCACCATTCACTTACATTGTGTGAACCACAGAGTGGATATATTCTTCAAAAAATCTTTGTTTGTGTTCAGCAGAAGAAAGAAAGTCATACACATCTGGGATGGCATGAGGGTGAGTAAATTAAAAAATATGAATTGAGTAACAAAATAAATTAAATGTATATAAAAAATAAATAAATAAAAGAGTTTCATTGTTTGATTGAATTAAATGCTACAGTATATATGTGGTTATTTCCATATCAAACAAGGAGTAAACAATATAATAGTAAATAATGTTTTATTTCTTGTATGATGGCCAGCAATATTTTTCGGTCATTGATCAAGTGTTCAGGAATTTTACAGGGCCAAGGTGGCAACCCTACTGACCCAATTAGTCTCTAAGTGTACAGAGAGAAGCTCATTCTTTTCAGTCTGTGCAAAATAACATAACGTAAGTCATTACTTTGTGCAAAATGATGAGACTGATTCTAAAGGGAATTTTGATACATTTGTGCAGAATATGAGGGCATTTAGACTTCCTAAATGCTACATGCTTTGAATTGAACTGATTCCATTACACTTGTCTCTATGGCATCATTCTAATTGTGAAGGGGTTTTAGTATTTTTGACACATTTTGTGCCTCAGAATGGCAAAATTACTCTCAATTTATCTGTTATCTGTCTAGTAATCTGTTACACAACTATTTTCTAACAACCAAAAAATATATTAATTTTTATAGCTATATGACTATAATAGCAACCCTAACTACACCATCAAAATGTGTGAATTTAATGTTATACTAAAACCCTGAAATGCTATTGCAATATAGATTCCCCTAAATTGTATTTTAAATTCAAAAACTTTTGTTTGTTAATGCCAAGTTTTTGGAGCAAAGGACACACTTAAATGTACAGTATTATCTCCAAAATCAAATTTACCATGTATTACCATATATGGGTCATTTTGCCCCATAATATCTTACTGGGGTAAACAGCCATTATTTTGGATGGGCATTATAATGAGGCAGTCAGTAGTGCTATGACTCCAGAGTTTACTGCCTTTCAAATCTATAGCAGCCAAACAGATCTCACTCCATGCCAAAGCCCAAAGTTAAACTGTTTGTGTCATTAATCTCCGAGGAGTCCACAGGGGCTGCAGTTAGGATAAAAATCTACATCTTGGCATGAAACAGTAGCATTTTCATTTGTTTAAAAAAATAAATAATCAAATTTGAGTTGCAATGTATTTTATTGATGAAACGCAGTATTTACAGGAGCAAACTTTGGCATTTTTTCTCAAGTAAACCATGATGAATAACGGTCAAACACTGGTTTCACTCGCAAGTCGCAGAGTTTAATCATTTTTAAAATATTCATAAACAACATATTCTGATTTTAAATACCCCATATCCCCTCCCTTTCCCTTTTGTTTTTGTTATGTTCTCCCTCCCTCTCTCCTTTTGACTACATCACTCACTTGGCATTCTTTTCATCTCCCTCAATCCTATCAGAGATACTACCTCCACAAAAAAGAAAATCACTCTAGTTGTGCAGCATATTGCTTTTTTAAGACATTTGTGAACATGAATACTACAGTTTGTTTTCTGCTCTCTGGCTTTGAACTGTTCAATAACAGAATTAGCTGATAGAAACAGTGTCCTTCAAGCTGCCCTTCCAAAGAGAAAATGTCCAAAACCCTGAGGGCTTTTCTCCACTTTAAAACCCATGTTGTGGTAAACACAATGCATCTACTGAATGGATGGACTTTCAGTCCTTTGTTTAGCTGGTCCCTTCCTGGAACTTTCTTATCACCTCCAATGGGCAAGTCACTCATAGCGTCCATTGTTGAAACTCCAAAGTGGAACTGAATAATCAATTTCTCGTTTTGCCCAAAGTCCTCTTCCCTCTTTGCTTTCCTACATTCCTGTTCTCAATAACACCTCTCTGTACATCCAATCAGTCCTTTCAATCGAGGATGTCCATATCCATTGATGACATGACTGGGCACCAACATTTTGGCATGGATCAGGTTGGTGGGCATGGATACAACGGGTCCACAGTGAGCAGAAGTTGGGTGCAGGCAGAGTGAAGGGCAAAGCTTAACTGTTTAACGGCACTAAAGGAAAACTCAATTTAGTCACAAAGCATGCATGTTACACACTCAGTTCTAGAGTCTTCCAAAATAGGGTGTGATATCGGACTGTATGTACATACATCTGTCTGCATATGCATGTATCTGCAGTGTGTAAGTGTGTTTGTTTCATGTGTTTGAGATCAGTCTTTCAAGTGTATGGGGTTTTCTTTTCTTGCAGTCCTTCTGCCCAGTTGCAGCAGTGCGTCCCAATCTCAAACTCTGGGGGAGTATTTGGGGTTTCTTGGCACCTCGGTGAAAGATTTCAGCTCGTAAGGAATCCCAGCGTCCACCTCGATGGACTTGCGGGAGAATAGCAGCCGGATATCATTGTGCAAGTAGATTTTCCCAGATTTGGAACTCTGGAATCTGACAGATGCAAATGAAGGGGAGAAAAAAATAGGTTAATTCTGCTTCATTGCTTACGTTTGAATTGAAATACTCCTAAATAAAAAAAAGTTGCTTTTATGTTTCTATTGAAATAGAGCATAATTAATCTAGTTAAAAGTACATGAAGTTTAATTAACAGAAACTGAGCAAGAAAAAAGTGCAATCTATATTTGCAACAATTTGAGAGAACTAGTGATAGTACAACAAGCAGTTTCCTCCCATACTTCAACGGTCACAAGACCAGTCTCATCAATTTATTATAAAAATAACAAAAGTGAGTCATGTCTAAGACAACTATGGATTCAAAGTTTACCTGAGGTGTATCAAGTAGCAGAGAATCTTCTTCCTGTCAGACAAGGAGCCCTGCTGCCCCTCCCCTGACCCCTCTGTCTCCTCCACAGGCACCAGGAAGATACGATGGCGCAAGAAGGTCATGTGATTAACGGGCATGTCCCCAAAATTATAAGTCACCAAAAACATCTTAACCACAGTCTTATTGGGGTTGAATAAGGTCTGTGAAACACACAAAACAAGGTCAAATTAATGAAACTTCAAAAGAAGACATCAAAGTAAATCTGCGGTTTATACGTCATCACAAGTGATTTGGTACGATTACGTTCACATTAACAGCAAACTGTACTGGAGTACACATGAACCGTACCCCAGACCATCTTTCAAGTGGACCAGAGTTCAGAAAACAACGTTCAAACCATCCAAACAAACCAAACCATGATGTGAATCGAACCCGGGTGCACACCAAAAATGCTAGTATGAAAGCACCCTTAAGGTAAAATTTTTAATGGCTAAAAACAAGGAAAAGAGTTTGAGCTCACCACTTGAATGGTCCCTGCTTTAGGTACACTGTATCCTTTTTTCCCAAGTGGCTCTAGCAAGATTACCCCCTAAATAGGGCAGAAAAATATGACAATATGCATTTTACCACAGAGAATTTACATGTCGGATGTAAAACACCTTAAAGAGATATCGACCCCATATGCATATGACTGACACCTCTGAAATGATTCAATGTTTGCAAGAGTGTCAACAATTCTGGACAAGTAGACGAGGGCTTCTTTGAAATACACTGTTTTCGATGCAGGGTGCAAATACAAACAGTTTGGCATTTATTTGTTCATTTATTTAGAAATGGCATTTAAAACAGAAACCAAATGCCCTGTGTTTATTTGTGGGTTGTATTAAACACTTTAAATGCAGTGAATCAGTTTCGTAGCTACATGAACACGGCTAGATGTTACATAAAATATTTAAAATACAGATCGATGTTTTAAATATTTTGGAGCATATATTTATTTTACACTGGCGACCTGTCCAGGGTGTCCCCCGCCTTTCGCCCAATGTTAGCTGGGATAGGCTCCAGCCCCCCGTGACCCTGTACACAGGATAAGCGGTTGACGATGGATGGATGGATGGATATTTATTTTACATTACATATAATGTGTTAGTACCCTGTACTGAATGTAATGGGCCAGATGCATTTTAACACACACATACACACATAAAGGAACTAAGTACATACCAAGAAGGGGGAAGGGGCACTGTGCTCTGATGTGTCATAGTAAGTGACTTGCACAGGTAAGGTGGCATGTTGTGGGCAATAGGAGCCACTAGCCCCGATCTCTGCAGTGAAGCCCTCTATCCGCCCAGATGGAGAGAAGCGACCCTTTAGAATTGATTCCTAAAGACACATGTACACCCAAAAACTAATTAGAAATGCATTAAAACAATAGTCACTGCCGAAAACTCCTGAACAGGTTTTTAATTATTTTAGGTTTAAATGGCAAAAATAAAAAGTATGCAAAAACGGGTGCCATTTGTTAATGTATATAAATTATTGTATTTGTACTTTGCCCAGATTTGTGTGTACCTCAAAATTGCCAAGAAGAGGTCTGCTAATGGATGATAAAGAGGAGACTGAACCACAGGAGCGACTGGTCTCTGTTCTGCGTCCACTGCGCAGCTGTCGACTATATAAAAAAAATAATATGCATTTGAAAAACAAAACCCATTAAAGCTGTCTATGTTTATGTTTGTTTGTTTTATTTAAACATTAGGAAAATTTCGCTAAGAAAAATGCATAAATATTGAGTAAACCAATGTAATTTTTTGCTTGTTTTGAGAGAGTGAAAAAAAAGTAACTTACATTTTGAGACGGCTGCCAGCTTTGAGCCTTCTCCCTGCACGTGAACAGTCTGTAGCAGTCTGAAAAGAAAGTTTGAAAAATATATTACAATGATCTAAGGAATTACAAGAACTTCATCAATATGCCGTTAAAATAAAACTGGACTTACATCAGAAAATAACATACTAAAGTACTAGCTGGAGTCTAATTTATGATCACATAAAAACAAGCTGCATATAAATGTTTAAACTAGATTTGCTTTTCCTTAACAGAAAATACTGAGTTTGTAAATCAGAAAAGTATTAAACTTTAAGGTAAAATGATCCAGAAAAGGCGAAGCCCATTATGACATCAGCCATTGTGTCATTAGATTTTAAATGAAACATTCTAGTCAATGTCAATGAGAGATTTTCTAACTTTCCATTTCTCAGTAAGTACCAAATGTAAAAATTTAAATAGATAGCACACCCAAGACTAAATATATCTCCAAAAAGTTTGGATGGAGACAATTTTACTGAAATCACTTTTGTAAATTATTTCACTCTTTTTTTTTTTTAAGGATGAATAAAGCAATGACTTTAGTCAAAAACATTTAAAGATGAATACTTACAGATGGTGAAGTTGCTGCAATTTCACATACACTACAGTAGTCCATGGTATCATTCTGATTACCTTGGCTATCTTTATGTCAGCTAGGCCTAACTATAGTCGGTGTATCAAACGTGTACATTTTCACCTAGTCTTTGGCTTTATTTCCGTCCATTTATCTCTGTTTCTCTATTCAAAACCCCTTTTCACTCTTTTCTCATTCCCCTTGTCTCTCTGTTGTCCTGTTTCAATGATCATTTTCAGTCCTTCACTTTCTCTATTATTCCTCCTTTCTTGGCCTCTCTTCAGTCCTGAGCTCAAGCCTCAAGCACTGACCCTGTCATGATAAAAGTAGTAGTTTATGAGCTTCTGTAGCCTGCGTAAGCCCTCTCACCCAAAAGTAATTCTGGAACTGAATTTAGCCAGAACAACCTGTATGTGTGAGGTCAGGTGAGGTAGGTCTCACCTTTTGAACAATGGCTCTCTCAATGGCATTTGTTCTGGAGTCCAAATGCTTATTCTAGTGCAATGGAAAATGAATTTTACTAAAATATCTCTTCTCTTCTTCCTCATTATATGTCTGTACTCCATTCACTATCTTTTATTCATAACTGAACCTGTCAGTAATTGGGTGGCGGTTTATTCCTGCCCCCTTAACACTAACCCTATTAAACCTTTCCCCTTAAAACATTTGTTCACCCAAAAATGTATATTGTGTTATCTTTTACTCACCTTCATGTCATTCCAAGGCATTATGACTTTCTTTCTACCTCAGTCTGAACACAAAAAACTATGTAGTCCATTTGACTTGTACGCTATATTTCAAGTCTTCTCCAACCCATAACAAATTCGCTATTCGTTAAAAAATTCTCACAATTGTAATTCTCAAATCCCCCATAAATGGCCCATCTAAACTTATCATGCAAGGTTTCGCATCACTGTTGTGAAACCTCACTGGTTCCCTCATGCCTCGTCATTGACATCATGCCTTGATGCAACAAATGAGATTCGAGAGCTAAGATGAAGGGAAAGATTTTCAGTGAATAACTGAATTTCTGAATTTTCCATACGCAAAGCTGTCATAAGACTTGAAATATAGTGTACTATAGAATAGACTTTTATCATGCTTTTTTCCATTATGGAAAAGAGCACAGGACATTCTGCAGTATTTATTATTTTGTGTTCCAAAAAATAAAAGTCAAACATTTCCCTTTAAACTAATCTGTACCTTTCCATTCCTAATGTGAATACATTTTACATTTATCAGTAGAGTTTCAGTTTAGTATCAACATTATTTGCTTCCCACCTTGGTGTGCTCTCTTGCTGATGGTAGTAGATGGTTCCAGAAGGGTGCGCCCTTGGCGTCAGTGCTGCGACAGGATGCTAATCCAAGCCCTGGTGCCAACAGTGCCAGTCGGCTGCGTTTTGAGGTGGATGGGCCCTCATCTTCTGAGCAGGATTCTCCTGTATCGCTGGAGGAGAGAAGTCTCTTTTTTACTGGGCAAGAACTGGATGACCCTGTTAGACTATTTGCTTCCACTGGAGTTTTCTCAAGAGAGCTCAGTCCGTTGGAGGAGGCAGTCTTGGTTTCTGACGGTGGAGGAGAGTATTCAAAATTGGTCCCCCACTCGAGAGCTTCAGCTGGTGTTGAAAACGGGACAGGTGCCCAACTGACCTCCGTGGTGCACAAAGTTCCCTTGACCTCCAGAGAGAGATTACAGTTATTACGGCCCTCATCCCGTGGCCCTTCGATGGAACCAGCTGGGAGTTTCCCAGCTGTGGAGGTCTCGGCCCTTGGAGTGAGGGTGGGTGGGCTCCCCTCACAGTGGCCCCAGGCAGAGTGAGTCCCCAGGGGGTCCACCATAGGGGGAGATTTTGGGGAGAGTGGGGCAAATGCATCAGGGATGGGCCTGTCATGGTTGTGCTGGGCCGGTCGGCGACCAGGAATGGGAGGGTGTGAAGGGGAAAGGGGGGGTGACCTAGGGATTTCTGAGTCTCTGTGCTCAAGGATTGAGCTAGAAAAAAATGGTTCCACCCCAGATCCACAAAGCACCTCCCCATCGAACTCATCATCATCATCATCCGCCTCCTCTTGAAAAAGACGCTTGTGTGCAACAGGGACCAGTGGTCCCTCCAGGCCACGCTTCATACCTACTCTGATAGGTCGTGGTGTATCTTGATTTTCCCCAAAACCACCTCTCTGGGAGAGGATGGATAGTTGGTAGACTTTCTGCAGCCTGATCTCTTCTTCTCCAAAAGGCCTGGAAACTACTCGCCTTAGAGCTGGTTCAGGGCTCTCGTTCTGAGTACTAGGCATCTGTAAATCTCCATCCTGGGCTGGAAGCTCAATGGCTGGCTCTTTACGAGCCAGTTCTACATGGATGTGACGCATAGTGACTTGAAATGGTTGATTGTTTTAGGGGAAGTTGTGCTGTGTTAAGTAATACAAACAAAAGCTCTAGAGAGTTCTAGAATGTCTGAACAAGTGCAACAAAGCTTTAAAATTGAAAATAAGCTTCCCGTCTCATAGATGCAAAGCTCTATATTCCAGGGGTCAGTTGTGAAGTCAGCACAAGCCGATTTCCATTGTGCAGACTGCTTCTGAAGAAAAACGAACAGGTGTAAGCAAATTGATATTTACAAATGATTGAGACTACAGTAGTTAGTAGAACAGCCATTTTCCTAACTTACATGCCTGTTGGTGCCTGGAGCTTGGCCATAGGCCCTGCCACATCCACTCCTGAAGCTTTTGAATTGTGTTGACCCTTAAACCCTAACCTTAGCCCCTGAGATTGGCCATCTCCAGCACTGCCCCTCCGATGCAAAAACTGCATTCCCAGACACACAGGCAGCGAACAGGGGCCTGACAAATGGGAGAGAAAATGTAAAAAACTATTAAGAGACTTTGACACACTATTTGTCATTAAACTCAATAAACTAAACTTTAAACAAAATGAACACATGATGTATCCACTATTTCACACACAGCTTTAAACACACAACTGATACTCTACACCAGGGGTCAGCACCATTTTGACATGGCGTGTCATTTTATATTTTACTGGTCAATGCTTTATGTAATCCCAAATAAGCACTTTACAGATATAAATACATAAATACATAATCTTAACATCAGCTGTGAATACGGAATGTGAGGGAATTCACAAAATGTTGCGCAAGATGTGCAATACCGCTATGAAATTCATTAAGTGGGGCTTTTCCTCCCATTTTCTACACATTGGCAATAGCTGCTGCTAAGACAGAAAAGATTGGAGGACAGTGCTAGGAGAGTGCACCGATCATGACTGTGCCTTGGCACGTCCAGTATATTTTGTGTTTGCGCATCTCTGCGAGCTATACTCGCGCTGTATCATTGGTTAGAAGACTTTGTTCGCTCAGAGTAATTTTTGTGCTCTCTCACGTATTGTTTGCTTGCACTAAGGTTATAAATGCAGCACTGGACTGATCGGGCAAGTGACAGTTCTAGCAACTGGACCAAATCTCTCTCACACTGGCCCCAGGCCATCGGGCAGTCCTTATTGTTGAGCGCTGATTACTGATCACAAAATTTTGTGGAATCTTTAATATTCCTTATATTATGTCATACATTTTTCAAAATCATACAGAGGGCATGCAAGCAACAGCAAGAGAGAAGCAGTCTAATTTATTTGTCGGAAGATTTTCGCAAATGCATTCCAATCTACATCTTGATGTAATCATTCCTCATGATCACGCAGCATGTTTTCATCAGCTGAATGGGAGTCTAAACACTATGAAAGTGTGACGAGACTCATGCTGCATGTGCAGCCATTCGAGCATCACAAGCCGATCAACTATTTAGCCCTTTCGGTGAATCGCACCTGCAAAATACAAAAACTTTATTTCCAGGTTTAATTTATATTTTGAATAGACTCAGATTATTTTAATCCCACAATGCGGGTTTATGTTTTCTCTTTTAATAGTTTAATGTAATTTTGAGTGCGGCCATGGTTTAAGGAGGGGTACCTGTATGCTGGGTTGAAAATCTCAAGGATTAATAGTGGTGTTTTCCATATTACATCATGTGGTGTTTTGAAAGCAAAAAGAAACAAATGAAACACTGTCGGCTCGTAATGCGCGAATGGCTTGCATGCGCTGCAAGTGTCTGTTGGGTATACTGTAGTCTCGTCTACTTTTTGTTCAGTCTCCCATTCAGCTCATGAAAACACGCAAAGTGATCATAAGGAAGGATTAACACAAGATGTACATTGGCGACCAAAAATTTGGAATAATGTGCAGATTTTGCTGTTTCGGAAGGAAATTGGAACTTTAATTCACCAAAGTGGCATTCATCAGATCACAAAGTATAGTCAGGACATTACTGATGTAGAACACAGCACGATCACTATTTGAGAAAAGTCATTTTTTTATAAAAGCCAGACAGGCCCCATTTCCAGCAGCCATCTCTAAACCACCTTATCCTTAAAAAATCATGTAAAATTGCTAATTTGGTACTAGAAAATCACTTGCCATTATATCAAACATAGTTAAAACCTATTTGGTTTGTTAAATTAAGCTTAACATTGTCTTTGTGTTTGTTTTTGAGTTGCCACAGTATGCAATAGACTGGCATGTCTTAAGGTCAATATTAGGTCAAAAATGGCAAAAAACAAACAAACAAACAAACAGCTTTCTCTAGAAACTCATCAGTCAATCATTGTTTTGAGGAATGAAGGCTATACAATTTTGAATCTTGAAATTGTAAAAAAACAAAAACAAAACTGAAGATTTCATACAAAGGTGTACAGTCTTCAAAAAACAAAGGTCAACTGCCTCTAACAAGGACAGAAAGAGATGTGGAAGGTCAGATGTACAACTAAACAAGAGGTAAGTACATCAGAGTCTCTCGTTTGAGAAATAGATGCCTCACATCTCCTCAGCTGAAAACTTCATTGAATTCTACCCGGTCAACACCAGTTTGATGTGCAACAGTAAAGAGAAGACTCAGGGTGCAGGCCTTATGGTAAGAATTGCAAAGAAAAAGCCATCTTTGAAACAGCAAAACAAAAAGCAAAGGTTAGAGTGGGCAAAGAAACAGACATCAAACAACAGATAATTGGAAAAGAGTGTTATGGATCTTAACCCCATTGTGGGATCAGCTAGAATGTAAGGTGCGTGAGAAGTGCACAACAAGACAGCCACATCTATGGCAAGTGCTACAGGAAGTGTGGGGTGAAATGTCACCTGAGTTTTTGGATAAACTGACAGCTAGAATGCCAAGGATCTGCAAAGCTGTCATTGCTGCACGTGGAGTCAGTTGTGATCAGTCAGTTGTCAGTTGTTTTTTTTGATGAGAATTCTTTTGAAGTAGTTTAAGAACTTCTGAAATGTTTTTTTCATATTGTAATAGTAATTTTTCACATTATTAATGTCCTGACTATACATTGTGATCAGTTGAATGCCACTTTGGTGAATAAAAGTACAAATTTCTTTCCTCAAGAGCAAAATCTGTACATTATTCCAAACTTTTGGCCGCCAGTGTAGATTGGAATGCAGGTGCGGAATTTATATAAATAAAATAATCTACTCCTCTCTTGCCATTGCTGGCGTGCCAGTGATTACCCATTCGCATGCCAATGCTGGCACACGTGCTATAGATTGCCGACCCCTGCTCTACACTGATGGAGTTTTCTGAAATCCAACAGAAGATGTAACCCTATTCAAGAGTTAAACAATTTAAATAATGAATATAATGAATTAAACATGCAATATAGTGAGGTCACATGACACTGTTGAAATATACTACTGTTTTAAATGTTTACCATTGGATATTGCATACATTTCAAATACTATTTAAAAAAAAGAAATTACAAGCAGTATACAGTTCACACTGTGCAGTATGCAGTGAGCAGTATGTTCCCCTATGGAACATAGCCCTAGCTACCGGTTACCACAGTGCATGCTTTTAGTTTACTTACCAAGGGCGGAGCATCAGTGAGGTAGGAGGGGCCTTACAGAAAGTGCAAATGAATAGGTAAAATCCCTTCTACAACTCCACCCAGATAAGTCCAGTGGCCAATCACGGCTCCCCTTGGCTCCTGAAAGGAGTGAACTGCTCAGTGGCTGCATTCTGAGCCAGGCATTCCAGAGACACAACCTATCAGAGAACAGTGTTTTTTTAATATACAACAAATAATTCAAATCAAATCAATGTCCATTACTGCAAATTAAATACTAGTTCAACTGCACATAATTAGAATCAGTCATTCTAAACTGATTTAAAGTAATCTGGTAAATTGCTGTCACATTTACATTTACATTTAATCATTCAGCAGATGCTTTTATCCAAAACAACTTACAGATGAGGAACAAAACAAGCATTTTTTCATACAAAACTCAATATCTAAATTATCATACTGCCAGGTTCCCAGAGTAGCTAGAGTAGCATAGAAGCTAGCACAGAAGAATGAGACAGACAAGGACATTTTTTTTTATTTATTTATTTAATAATTAAATGAAATAGTAAGCACTGTCAAAACTGAAGTGATAAGGTATTGCTTCATATCAATGCTCACATTGATTTGATTTTGATTTGACTGATTGATTTAATCAAGAACCATCAACAGGTTATACCAGTTAATAAAACAAACAGGTGGTCAATAATTGCACAAATAGGGAACAGAGACCAAGAGTAATCATATGACTGACTACACTTCTTTGTGGAATCAGTCAAGCCATCTGATTAGGACACATGTCTGAACAGACTGTATACTGCATGGCTCTGACTGGCTCTCTGTCTGTATAGTTCAGGCCTGTTTGGGATCAGGCCGCTAGACAACAAACTGAAACACACAACAGAGCCTTTGTATCGTCTTAATTCAGAGAATGAGCTTTCAGGCTCATTAATGACAAAAACAGGAGACATAAATAATGGCTTTTGGAAAAATGTGAATCAAGTGAGCATTCTTATAATCTAGAGCAGCTTTTATTAATCCTAGCATCTTTTTGTCCTGTTATCGTTGACATATAAATCATCTGAAATGGTTAGAGGAGCTCCAAGAAAGCAAAACCGATTTGGGAAGTGAGCTGTAAGCTTTTTAAATTAGCTATCTTAAGAATACACACATCCACTGGGGAAAGAGACTGGCAAATCCTCTAAATTATAAAATCACAATCTGCTTGTCAGTTAAAGGCACTGTAAGCATCGTCTCAGTTGTCATGAATGCCACAAGAGAGAAAGAGCAATCTTGCTCTGGGAATGAAGTGGTTGATACCTTGTCCATGTACCATGAAGTCTATGGTATATCTCCACCACCTAATGAAACTCAAATGTATGACCCTGTAAAGCAAATAAGCATATGCCTGCAGAAAATATGCCATGAAAAGATTGAAATTTGATCTGGCCTTTCTAAGAGATGCATTTGTATTACACAGCTTGAAATTATTCAGTGGCCTCCTAAGGTAGGGGCTTATTTTAGTTTGGTGGCAATACAAACTTAGGAGTCTTTGAGCTTCCAACCACAGAGTAAGAGATAAAAAGAAAGAAAGAAAGAAAGAGAGAGAGAGGCAATGTTCGGAATGGAATACTAACATACTCTGCTTACTACATACTGAGCAGTATACACTGTTTATTACACGGCTCTTTGAAATACTCGATTCTGATTGGTCAGTGGCATCAACTAGCGGTCTGATATGTCTGAGTAACAACCGAACATCCGGGAATTAAGACATATTAGACCAGTCATCCGGTATTCTGAGTCATCTTTCCTACTTCTGAGATCACTGTGTGAATTCTACAAGTAAGCTAATAAAATAATTTCAACTCAAATCAATGTTTCAATGTCCATTTGTTTATTTATTTGGCAAGTAGTCTTGTATTAAGCTGGATATTGAGTAGTCCGACGGTTATTACAGAACGGTTGGAAACACCAACAGAACGGATATGCAAATCAACTGTTCAGTGATTTATTTCTTCTCACATAATTACATAATTTCAAAACAAATCAGTATTTTATGTCCATTTATTTATTTGCGTTGTAGCCGTTTAATAAGTGGGATAACATCCAGTCATCCATACATGAGCGTACATGCCAATTCAGACTGTCTGATCAGCTTTTTATATGCTATGGAGGACGAACGAATGTCCATCTCCAAGCAAAGATTTTCTCACTGGATTGCCGATGCAATTGCCCTGGCTTATGAGTTGCAGGGTAAGACTTGCCCAATTGGTGTTAAAGCACACTCAACTAGAGGTATGGCCTCCTCATGGGCATGGATGAATGTTGTGTTCTTACAAGACATATGTTTGCAGCAGGATGTTCCTCTCAAAAGACATTGGCAAGGTTTTACAACCTAGACGTAACGTCTCTCTCTTTACAAGTCCTCTGTTTAGAGCGCCTGATATTCATTGGCCAAATATATATACTTATGCTCCTCCCTTTAAGGATGAGCTCCCCATGTATTATACAACTGCCTGCATTCAGGCCGTTGTAATTTACCATAAGTCACAAGCACTTACATTATAAATAAACATACCTTCACAAACCCAGGCGGGAAGGGATAATTCTTACTATATGACAATAGTTCATATATTCATTCTCCTGGCCCCACAAGAGGGTCACTCACTGCGGCATTCTCATGTCGGTTGCCGTCCCATGAGCATGGTGTCATGCTTCCTTTCTGGGAGGTTATGTCGTGTAGTGCGCCGTTATGGGATTCTGTTCCCCGTATGCATTATTAAACGCAATTTCAAGTGTACGGAGTCATAAGGGAACGTCTCGGTTACGTACGTAACCTCGGTTACTTAAGATGAAGGGAACGAGACATTGCAAAACTTTAGAATATTGGCATTATTGTAGAGAGGTTTCAACTAAGTTATGTAAAAAGCACTCCCCATGTGTGTTTATAAATGCAATGTCTCGTTACCTTCATCTCAGGAAACTGAGGTTATGTACGTAATCGAGAACTTATCTTTCACTGTTTCTTTTCATCAGGATGTGGTTTTTGCAATAAGATCATAGTAACCAAAGGTCAAATTAAAACCCTGATAACATGGACTGTAACCATAAAAACAATTATGCCAGTTTTCATAAGAAAACACTTAAATTAAATTCCCTCATTACCCCGATATATTGATTCATGGTAAATATTTTTTTAATATCTGTGATGTGTGGATTGAAAGCCTTAGCTACAAATTATGTCTGTTCATGTTACAGATTTCTCCTTTATTCCTTTTTCAGAATTTAGAATGTTAGGGCCATTTAATTCGATTTTGATTATAGGTTTTTCATAGAGGTTTTGAGCAAATAATCAATGCCAAATCCACGACCCAGAATGCGCTTCTCGCAGCACTGTTTATGATGATCTGTATGGCTGAGCACTTGTGTGACTGGTCCACAAGAACAAATGATAGCGCACAATCAGAGTGCCGGGCAACTTTGTAGATGCACCAGTGCAACCTCTTGCATAGTTTAATCGTTAAGAAAAAATGGTCTGGAGACCTGTCTGTCCAGAATTCTACACCAATTCTATTTTTATAGGTTTGAGGGTTTGAGGAGTTGAATTATTTTATTTTTTCATATTAATCTACAATCTATACCCCATAATGAAAAAGCAAAAATTAGATTTTTGATAACTTTGCAAATTTATTAGAAAGAAAAATCTGAAAGATCACACTGACATAAGAATTCACACCCTTAAATCAGTACTTACAGTTGAAGTCAGAAGTTCACATACACCTTAGACCTATTTATTTAAACTCAGTTTTCCACAATTCCTGACATTTAATCATAGAAAACATTCCCTGTCTTAGGTTAGTTAGGATCACTAATTTATATTAAGAATGTGAAATGTCAGAATAATAGTTGAGAAATTTATTTATTTCAGCTTTTATATCTTTCATCAGATTCCCACTGGGTCAGAAGTTTACATACATTTGTTTTGTTCTTAGCATTGCCTTTAAATTGTTAAACTTGGGTCAAACTTTTTAAGCTTCTTACAAGTCAAGTCAAGTGACTTTTAATGACATTTCAACCATATACAGCTAGTACGGTACACAGTGAAATGAAACAATGTTCCTCTAGGACCATGGTGCTACATAAAACAAACACAGAACCACATGAGACTACACAGAACTAAATAAGACCTACACATTCCTACATAAAGTGCACATGCAATCATGTGCAAACAGTACAAGACAGTACAATAATTGCTAAAACAGGACAATAGGCACAGTAAGAGACAGTGGAGCACAGACCAGTACACAGTTCTAGTGTGAAAGTGTCCAATAAAACAGGTAGTGCAAAACGATATTAGAATATATTAGAAATGTTGTGAATGTAAACATAACATACTATGACATAATATTGCACAGATAAGCTTATACCATAAGTTGCTGGAATTTTGGCCCATTCCTCCAGACAGAACTGGTGTAAATTAGTCAGTTTTGTACATAACAACTGGTCATTAAGGCCAAAACGTTCCATTTGTGTTTCATTAGACCAAAGGAAATTTCTAGATATTTGTCCCCATGTGCACTTGAAACAGTAGTCTGGCTTTTTTATGGTGGTTTTGGAGCATTGGCTTCTTCCTTGCTGAGCAGCCTTTCAGGTTATGCCGATATAGGACTAGTTATAATGTGGACATAGATACTTGTCTACCTTTTTCCTCCAGCATCTTTACAAGGTCCATTGCTGTTGTTCTGGGTTTTGCATTGATTTGCAGTTTTCGCACCAAACTACGTTCATCTCTAGAGCGGTATGATGGCTGTGTGGTCTCATGGTGTTAATACTTTAACATTTATTTTTACTATTGTTTGTATTTTGATTCCATTTGTATTATAAACACTCTAAAGTTGCCTAAATAAACTATTATGTTTAGAAATGCTATGTTGAAAAAAATAGCACTATTAAGCACTGAAAAATAACTAAAATATTTTATAGGGGGCTAATAATTTAGTCTTGAACTGTAAATGATGATGATGAAAAGTGCATTTGAACAGCTTTTTTCTTATGATGCATTACATTCATACGAGCAGACAGAGAATTAAGTTTTAAGTAAGTTTGGAGCAGAAGAAATAGAAATAAAACTTGTGTAAATTGTCAGTTTTAAGCCATTTTACATGTACATGTTTCCAGGCATGATTATATTTTTTCATCGAGAAAATTCACATTGGATCATTGGATTCTTTTTTCAAGTAAGACCTTTGATATTTGGGCAAAAATCATATTCTTGATAATTTTTGTATTGTTTTTTCTGTAAAAATATCTAAGAATCTTGTGAACAAGATCAATTTGAGTTATCTTGTTTTAGAAACAACACAGCATATAATATTTAGGTTTTTCAGAGAATTGTTTAACGTGTATTTTGTCTTACTGTACTGTCAGTTTTTATAGTCAAAACAAGTGCTGAAGAACTAATCCAAAGTATTTAGAATACATTACTGACCTTGAGTAATCTAACAGAATACTGTACAAATGAAATTTTACAGCACGTGTTCTGTAATCTGAAGTGGAATACATTTCAAAAGTAACCCTCCCAACCCTGTCCACAGGTGCTCCTCCAATTCAGTATACCTCCTATCAGAAGATAATTGGCTGATTGACATAACTGTTGGAATTTTGCAAGCTGCTTAAAGAATGTGTACATTTCTGATCCACTGGAATTGTGATATAGTCAATTAAAAGTGAAATAATCTGTCTGTAAAAAATTGTTGGAAAATGACTCGTGTCATGCACAAAGTAGATGTCCTAAACGATTTGCCAAAACTATAGTTTGCTAATATTAAATCCGTGGAGTGATTAATAAATTAGTTTTAATGACTTCAACCAGTGTATGTAAACTTCTGATTCAACTGTAGTTGAAGCCTGTTTGGCAGCGATTACATCCTCAAGTCTTTTTGGGTATGATGCGACAAGCAAGGATTTGGATATTTTCTGCCATTCTTCCCTGCAGATCCTCTCAAGCTCTGTCAGGTTGTATGGGGATCGTCAATGGACAGATATTTTCAGGTCTCGCCAGAGATGTTTGATTGGGTTCAAGTCTGGGCTCTGGCTGGGCCACTCAAGGACATTCACAGATTTGTCCCTAAATCACGCTTACGTTGTTGTCTTGGTTGTGTGCTTAGGATCATTGTCCTTTGGAAGGTGAACCTTTAGCCCAGTCTGAGGTCCTGAGCACTATGGACCAGGTTTTCATTAAGGATATCTCTGTATTTTGCTTTGTTCAGCTTTCCTTCAACCCTGAGCAGTCCCCCAGTCCCTGTTACTGAAAAAACCACCACAGCATGATGCTACCACCACCATGCTTCACCATTGGGATGGTATTGCACAGGTTTGATGCTTGGAATTGAGGCCAGACAGTTCAATCTTTGTGTCGTCAGACTAGAGAATCTTGTTTCTCACGGTCTAAAAGTCCTATAGTTGTTTTTTGTGTTTCTTGCACTGAGGAGAGTCTGCCGTCTTTCTGCAAGTTTCTCCCATCTCCACACATGATCTCTGGAGTTCAACCAGAGTGACTATTGGGTTCTTGGTCACCTCTCTTACCAAGACTCTTCTCCCCCAATTGCTCAGTTTGGCCAGACGACCAGATCTAGCAGGAGTCCTGGTTGTTCCAAACTTCTTCCATTTAAGAATTATGGAGGCCACTGTACTCTTGTGAAACTTCAATGCAGCCAAACATTTTTTGTAGCCTTTCCCAGATCAGTGACTCGATACAATCCTGTCTCTGAGCTCTGCAGGTAGTTCTTTTGACTTCATGGATTGGTTTTTGGTCTGATATGCATTTTCAGCTGTGAGACCTTCTAGAGACAGGTGTATGCCTTTCCAAATCATGTCCAATCAATTTATTTTGTTACCGGTAGACTCCAATCAAAGTGTAGAAACATCTCAAAGATGATCCAGGGAAATGGGATGCACCTAAGCTAAATTTAAAGTGTCATAGCAAAGGGTCTGAATACATAAGTCAATGTGATATTTCAGATTTTTCTTCTTTTTTTTTTTTTTTAAATGTGCAAAGTTATCACAAATCTTGTTTTTGCTTTGTCATTAAGGGGTATGGAGTGTAGATTTATGTAAAAAAAAAAAAATAAACATTTATAGCATTTTAGCATAAGATTGCAACAAAATGTGGAAAAAAAATGAAGGGGTCTGAATACATTCTGAATGCACTGTATATGGGAGCTTATTATGATTTTTTACAACTTAATCACTCTGCAACACAAGAAATTTGTGCTGTAAATTCCCCAATAGTAACCGGAATTCTAGAATGTGTAGTTGCACATTTGTTTTTGATAGTTAATCAAACTTACAGTCTTATAATGAAGTGGTAGCAGATGGTTACAACGTTTCAAACATTCCAATTTCTCAGATGAAAGTTACAGGCACAAGACAAAAGCATAGATAAATTATTACAAAATTCTAACATTCAAGGGGTAGTAATCAAGGGCTAAACGATCAAAGAAATACAGTACCTCTGGGCTACAGCTTAGCACTGTTTCCATGATTGACCCAAGAGAACAAACAATGTTCTGGAATACCAACTAAACTCACTTTAATAAGTCATTCTCCCTACAAAGCCACATGACTGATGCTGTTTTTCTATTCACCTACTTATACTACACTGTTAAAGTAACTACTTTTTTTGTTATGGAAAAGTATACACTTTTGAGTTTGTAGCAAAGTAGTGTGCAAGTATTAAGACATTCATTTACTGAGCACTTTATTAGGAACACCTGTACACCTTATTCATGCAATTATCTAATCAGCCAATCATGTGGCAGCAGTGCATTGCATAAAATCATGCAGATACGGGTTCAGTTAATGTTCAAATCAACCATAAGAATGGGAACAAATATCAGTGATTTTGACCGTGGCATGATAGTTGGTGCCAGACAGGCTGGTTTGTGTATTTCTGTAACTGGTGATTGCCTGGGATTTTCACGCACAACAGTCTCTAGAGTTTACACAGAATGGCGCCCAAAACAAAAAAAATATCCAGTGAGCGACAGTTCTGTGGATGGAAATGCCTCGTTTAAGAGAGAGGTCAACGGAGAATGGCCAGACTGGTTGGAGTTGAACGGTAACTCAGATAACCACTCTGTACAATTGTAGTGAGCAGAATAACATCTCACATAGAACCTTGAGGTGGATGGGCTACAATAGAAGACCACATCGGTCACTTTATTAGGAACATAGTGTTCCTAATAAAGTGTACAGTGAGTGTATTTTCACATCTTGAAACCAGACCCCATGGTCGCATTATGTGCATCCTGTCACCGTACACTGACCTAACAATCATCCTGTTAGAGTTATTATGACGTATTCCTCATTTCATTTTTTATTCACTCATTTCATTATTTCTATTGGAGAGCAGCAGCAGCAACGTGTCATTGAAAATCTGTCACAGGTTTGGAGTGGTGGTGGCGTAGTGGGCTAAAGCACCCACTAACTGTTAACTGTTAATCAGAAGGTTGCTGTTTCGATCCCCACAGCCACCACCACTGTGTCCTTGAGCAAGGCACTTAACTCCAGGTTGCTCCGGGGGATTGTCCCTGTAATAAGTGCACTGTAAGTCGCTTTGGATAAAAGCGTCTGCCAAATGCATAAATGTAAATGTAAATGTAGGTTTTTCGTGTGGGGATTCGCTGATGCTTTACAGTATAATTCGTAGTAATGTGAAATTAATGCAAGCCAAGCTGATATCATTTATCATTCAATGTGTTGCAGATGAAATATAACAGATATAACAGTAAATAAATCTTTTTGATCAAGTTAACAATGCTATCTTATGATTTATTATGTAAATATATCTACATCCACATCTTGAATGTTAGACCAAGTCAGAAAGACAGAACTTTTCCTTTAAGATTGTTTCCAAGAAAGAAAGCTCTTAAAAAAACAAGAATATCCACAGTAAGCAATACAAATACAGTAGATGGACAAAAAAATAAAATAAAAAAATACGGATAGTATGCACATTGATTTCCTGAGGTGCTACAAAAACTATGTTACAAATAATCTGTTTTTTTATTTTAATGTTTTTTTTAAACATTAGGATACTAAAAACTGACCTCAATTAGTAACGTTTACCAGGAAAGAAGTGCAAGAGGCAACTTATTTAGCATTTTACCATGAGTTTAAAGGTGTATAACGTTTTTAATGTTAAAATACTTTCTCCCATACCAGCTCATTATGCATTGGCACAACCAATGGCATGACTATCTGTTAAGATGGCCAGTCGCAGACTGGGGGGAGTGTTCAGGTAACCTGCATTAAAAAATATATAATTATAGATGCAATTACGTAGTGGTGTAAAAAGCACACACTTCGGCTTTAAGAAAGAAGTGTTCTCACTACAAAACAATGCTTCATTCAGTCAAGCTTAGATGGAGCTAAAGGTGTCACTTCTATCACTTGATCCATGTGACATCATAAAACATGCCCATATTATAGGTACATGTATTTCAACAGGTAGGTGTAGTTACATAAACACTAGGGACAATGAACTGATTATAAGTGTGTGTGAGAGAGAGCAAGCCATTGAGAAATAACATTTCATGGGTGTCAGTATAGACAAACTATTGTACACTAGTTATGTGTACATCCCTTGAGGGTTTTGCAAAAATACCTGGCTTTTACAACATAGGAAGTTACAATGTCATTACAAACTACAGCAAGAACAAACACCTAACACTCACAAGCACAACTTTGACTAAGTGTATCGAAGCTAAAATCCTGTCAGTTGAAATATTATCTCTAGACACGACAAGGATCATGATGTCATTGATTCATTCCTGCCTTGACAGCAACGACACAAGCTAGAGAAAGAGAGAATGCTTGAGACAGCTGTTCTTTACAAACGTTTTCTGTGCAACTATGTTTTTGGCTGACGCTCATATGGGGTAGTTGACAAATAACACATACACTTTCAAAATAAAGATTTAAAGGTTAAGATCTAGATGAATAAACAGTTGAAGTCAGAAATGTACATACACCTTAGCCAAATACATTTAAACAGACATTTAATCATTGAAAACATTCCCAGTCTTAGGTCAGTTAGGATCACTAATTTATTTTAAGAATGTGAAATGTCAGAATAATAGTAGATATAATTATTTCTTTCAGCTTTTATTTCTTTCACCACATTCCCAGTGGGTCAGAAGTTTACATACACTTTGTTAGTATTTGGTAGCATTGCCTTTAAATTGTTTAACTGGGGTCAAACATTTTGGGTAGCCTTCCACAAGCTTCTCACAATAAGTTGCTGGAATTTTGGCCCATTCCTCCAGACAGAACTGGTGTAACCGTGTCAGGATTGTAGACCTCCTTGCTCGCACATGGTTTTTCAGTTCTGCCCACAAATTTGGATTGAGGTCAGGATTTTGTGATGGCCACTCCAATACCTTGACTTTGTTGTCCTTAAGCCATTTTGCCACAACTTTGGAGGTATGCTTGGGGTCATTGTCCATTTGGAAGACCATTTGTGGCCAAGCTTTAACTTCCTGACTGATGTCTTGAGATGTTGCTTCAATATATCTACATAATTCTCCTTCCTCATGATGCCATCTATTTTGTGAAGCGCACCAGTCCTTCCTACAGCAAAGCTCCACCATGACATAATGTTTCCACCCCCATGCTTCAAGGTTGGGATGGTGTTATTCAGCTTGCAAGCCTCACCCTTTTTCCTCCAAACATAATGATGCCTGTTATGGCCAAACTGTTCATTTTTTGTTTCATTGGACATTTCTCCAAAAAGTAAGATCTTTGTCCCCATGTGCACTTGCAAACTGTAGTCTGGCTTTACAAGGTCCTTTGCTGTTGCTCTGGGATCGATTTGCACTTTTTGCACCAAACTACCTTCATCTCTAGGAGAAAGAATGAGTCTCCTTCCTAAGCTGTATGATGGCTGTGTGGTCCCATAGTGTTTCTACTTGCATACTATTGTTTGTACAGATGAACGTTGTACCTTCAGGCATTTGGAAATTGCTCCAAATTATGAACCAGACTTGCGGAGGTCCACAATTTTTTTCTGATATCTTGGATGATTTCTTTCGATTTTCCCATGATGTCAAGCAAAGAGGCACAGAGTTTGAAGGTAAGCCTTAAAATACATCCATTGGTACACCTCTGATTCAGTTCACCTCCTATCAGAAGCTAATTGACTAATTGTCTAAAGGCTTCACATAATTTTCTGGAATTTTCCAAGCTGCTTAAAGCACAGTTAACTAAATTTATGTAAACTTCTGACCTAATAGAATTGTGCTATAGTCAATTAAAAGTGAAACAATCTGTCTGTAAACAATTTTTGGAAAAATGACTTGTGTTATGCACAAAGTAGATGTCTTAAAAGACTTGCCAAATCTATAGTTTGCTAATATGAAATCTGAGGTGTGGTTAAAAGAGTTTTAATGACTTCAACCCAAGTGCATTTAAACTTCTGACTTCAACTGTATACTCACGGAGCACATTATTAGGAACACTATTGTCCTATTTAAAGTGCCTGACGTGGTCTCCTGTTGTAGCTCATCCGCCTCAAGGTTTGATGTGTTGTGCATTCTGAGATGCTATTCTGCTAAATGCAATTGTACAGAGCCGTTATCTGAGTTACCGAAGCCTTTCTGTCTGATCAAACCAGTCTGGCCATTCTCTGTTGACCTCTCTCATCAACAAGATTTTTCATTTGCAGAACTGCCGCTCACTGGATGTTCTTTGAGTGTTGTGCATGAAAATCCCAGGAGGAGTTACAGAAATACTCAAACCAGCCCATCTGACACCAACAATCATGCCATGGTCGTAATCACTGAGATCACATTTTCCCCCATTCTGATGGTTGATGTGAATATTAACTGATGCACCTTACCCATATCTGCATGATTTTACGCATTGCATTACCGCCACATGATTTGCTGATTAGATAATCGCTTTAATAAGGTGGTGTACAGGTGTTCCTAATAAAGTAAGTGATCAGTATAAGGCAAATTTCTGTTCCATCACCAAATGGAATCGCAAACATAATGACTGTATTCAAACAGGTTTCCCCAAACAATTATCTTGTCTTCCATTGGTCAAACAAATATGACAGATGCTAGTGGTTGAGCCAATTCTGCAGTGTCATGCTGGTAGGGATGCTCAAACGGAGCATTGTTAAAAAGTGCAACAAAGCCACAGTGCTTACACTTTTTGGGGGAATAAACCTACGAAAGGCTTGCTTATAGTGGTCTCTGCATATTAAGCTGGGACTGGAGAAAGTATTGTAACATAAAAATCCACACTTTGAAATAGTCCAATACATTCATTCAAGAATTTAAAAGTACAAATGTTCAGTGTAGTTTCTCAATAATTATGAAATCATAAAACTGAATGTAAAGGCTAATAGTTACACAAGAATGAGAAAATATGTGGCTTAAAGTAATTTTAGATGAAGCACAGCATGTCACACTGTAAGACGCTGCAGCCACTGACCATAAACACACACTACAAACTTCTTGGCTTACCTTTCTAAGAACTCTTGCTCTTTCCTCCTCGCCTGCTTCTCCGTCCTCTTTGTCGGTGCTCTCCAGACTTGGTTGTTTTTGTTTCGAGACTGCGAGGAGTTGAAAGGTTACTTGCATGGAATGAGGGAGCACAGGCCCTTTCTTTCTGTTCCTCCCCTGAGAGCAAGTGAGAGATACACAAGGCTTATTTAAGTTTAATCCAGGTTTCTTGCTCAAGCACTCTAAAAAGCCAAATCTTTGTTTATGTGCTCTCTCTCCCCTGCTATTCTTATATGCCCAACTGTGAATCTCTCTCTCCACCATACCTGCCCCCCCTTCAATAACTCACACACAAAACCTCTCTCTCTCTCTCTCTCTCTCTCTCAGGCTCCCTTTGGCACATTCATATAAACTCTGTAACTCCCATTCTCTTTGCTTCAAGCTCCCCCCACCATCTCACACTCATCTCTTTTCCCCTTCAAACAATTTCAACACAATGAAAGCAGCTTTGGTATACCATCTTAAGTCCCCCTCCCTTCTTTCTTGCTATAATTCTCACCACTTACACTCTCTCGCTCTTTCTCTCTCCTCTGCTTTGCCTATTCAGCCTACTTCCTCTCAGCTGGTTAGAGAAGGCGTGCTCGCTTGCTCAGTCAGCACACAGCTCATGTAAGTGTGTGTGTGTGTGTGTGTGATGGAGGGGGGGGGTGAGTATGCCTCTGATTGGCCAGTCGGAGGGGGATCAGATGCCACAGAGGCTGTCCTGATAGGTGTAAAGGTAAAGAGAAATATAAAATGTCCCACCCACCTGTTCTGCAGAGGCAGTGTATTCTCTCATAGAACTTTAATGAGTTATTGTGTGTGTTGGTGCCAATGACAGCTTTTATACATGTGTACCTCTCTGTCTAAAAGAGGCATTCCAGTGCAAGCAGAACGTGTTACTTTGGAGGCAAATATGCCAGAAAACACTTTACTTTTGTGAAATGCAGTGGCACCAAAGAGTATCTGGACTCTTCAGCCACACTTAAAAAGGCATTCATGTCTTTGCATTACATAACAAAAAACCAAGTGGCATCAGCAAACAAATAATGATCAACTAACCTCACTTTTCCAAGCCATTTTTGCAATTAAATGGCAACTTGTATCAAAGGTCTAAAAAAAAAAAAAAAAAAAGGTTATCTATTATTTTATAATTTAAAACCTACAAACATTTTACTGTGAATTTTTTGCTTGTGCCCTCTTTAATTTAAAAATGCCAATATTATCTAATATAATGCATAAAAACATTGTTTTTTTAAGCGATTTGAATTATGGGGACACTAGAAATGTGCCATAAACCACATTTATAGCATAATACTCTTGTAATTACCAATTTGTAACCAAAAGAAATGTCCTCGTAAACCACCCAAACCTGCCCGTGCACACACATGCACTCACACACGCACACACGTGCACACACAGTTCTGTGTGTGTTCATACTTGTGCACAATCATATCCTTTACTCAAATACATTTAACAAAAATAAGGAAAAGACCAATAAAAAAAAAAGCAAAAAAGGAAGTGCACAGCTGAGCGGATAAGTTACGACTTGAAAGCATGTTATCAGTGCTTTTACAGAAACAGAGACTTCTGTTGGGTATGTTTGTAAAGTGCATGTCTGCAGACAGGCATCCATGTGGCACAAGCTCTCTCAATTGCATGCAGCATCTTCCAAATAAGGAGCAGTAACTTAAATGCACTTAAATGAAACCATTTGCACATGTACAGGCGCACATGTACACAAAGATTAATTTCATCTCTTTAGACACAGCGAGGTAAAGGTAGAGGGGGAGGAGAGGAGTATGCGGAGAGCTTATGTTGAGAATGTATGAGGGTTTCCTTATGTGGGTGTAAAAAGATAGACTGTGGTAATAATAAACACAAATTTTCGTTCGCTTCAAGTTGAAGGGTTAATCACATGAAATGTTTTGAGGTGCTAAGCCAGGCAGAGGGTAAAGTTCTGATGTATTCCATTGGGTGTGGTGTTTAGACTGGCTTAAAATGAAAACATTCCTTTCAGAGACATTCAGCTACTTCTCCTTTAAGTGCTCTGTGCCCATATAAGAAGTGCTTAGGGGCATGGCTTGAGATGTGAGCCAGTCCTCTGCTGGTGAGTGAAGCAAAGCAATAAACAAATACAAAAGTGCACAAAAGACACAAACAGAGAGTTGGTGACAATCAATCATAGATTTTGTCAAAACTGCGGGCAAAACACTGAAGTAGATGGTTACAGTGCTCTCTGCTGCAACTGAAAAACAAGTTTTAATCTCCTTTGAACCCTTCCCCCAGCAGATATTCTAGGCTGTAGCTGGGGTGGATTTACTGTTCTATGAGAGACTTTTTGTGATTAACATTTTTTATTGATCCATCAATTAAACAATGAAAAGCAAAACATATACAAACAGAATCAATACTTAACCCTCACAATTGCCAAGCCCACACTCCCTCCTCAATACCAAGTTTAGATATCTCTCCCATAATCTCTTAAGAGAAGTTGAAGCTCCGTCCCCCAGACTCTGAATTAGCAGGGAGTAATACACTGATGCCTGATGACCTTTTCCAAAAGCAGTAATCACCACTCCCAGAGTATCTGCTGCTTTAGGGTGGTGTAAATGCAATGGCAAAATTGGGGCCAGAACTTTCTTATCTATACAAAACCAGGGAGGGGCTCTCTCAGGTGGAAGTGACCAATGAGCCAAATATCTGAGACCAAATGCATAATAATAAAACAAAATCTTGGGTAGGCCTTGCCCACCTTTGTTAATTGGCCTATGTAATTTAATGAAATGTTATCTGGGATGCTTACCATTCCAAATGAAGGACTTCGCTATGCTATCAAATTGCTTGAAATAAGAGAGGGGGACATCTACAGGGAGAGATTGTAACAGGTAGTTACATTTTGGAATACAATTACAGATAAATGTAATGAAGCCCACATCGCTCTAAAACCTTTTTTATTAAGTGGTCAAAATTAACTAACTAAAATCACACAAATTTGCTGGGAATAAAATGCCCAAATACTTAATGCCCTGTTTGGGCCACTGAAAAGCACCCGGATGAAAAGCAGTTACTGGGCAGTATGCTGTCAGAGCCAAAGCTTCGGATTTACACCAATTGACTCCTGAGTATCCTGAGAACTAAGAAAGGAATTTATAATTCTGTGGAGGCATGGCATAGATCTAGTGGGGTCGGAGAGGAATAATAAAATAACATCAGCATAAAGCAAAAGATTACACGGCAACAATAATGGGGAAAGAGGCCACGCCTCCCGCCACGGTAAGATAGAACAGCAGTGGGGAAAGAGGGCAACCCTGCCATTTTTAATCTGAAATTAATACATTTGTTTGTACCGCCACTTACGTGTGTCTATAAAGTAACTTAATGCATCCAATAACAATAACTAGCAAAGTGTGCAGAGCTCACAGTTCACTCGTCCGACCCTCGCATGGAGTCATGCAACTCCCTCTATGAAAGACTGTTAAATCTCACAGCTACATGACCCATCCCCTCCTCCATACTTGCCATGCCACATTTAAGTCAATCTCAAACTGTTGCATTAAATTATTTCTCCATTGAATTTTACACAGAGAACCACTTTTTTCTGAAGAACATTTGAGAAACAATTGACATGTTTCTGAAGAAAATAGTAGCAGTGATGGATCTCTATATAACTTATTGCCATGATGCTAGAATATTAAGGGTGGTTGCCTGGATGTAGCAATGTGGTTGCTAAGATGTTCTAAGTAGTAGATACTGAGTCAAAATGCTGTTGTTGTTATTTTTTGGGTGGTTGCTAGTTGGTTACTTACTATCCCAAGTCAAAAAGGCCTACCCTAGTTCCTAGATATGGTACAGGTCCTTTCTTCAAAGGAAGCCAACAGATTTTTTTGCCCAATTTATCATCAACCAGGCAAAAAGTAATGGTCAAAAATAGCTTAGAAAATTCATAGCACACCCCTCCTCAACAAGTTGCACAATTTGCCATAAAGGAATATTCCAGGTTCAAGACCTGTTAAGCTAAATCAACAGCATTAGTGTCATAATATTGAGTACCCCAAAACTTAATTTTGACTTGCCCCTCCTTTTCTATAAACAAAGCAAAAATCTGGGTTACAGTGAGGCATTTACAATGGAAGTGAAGGGGCCAATCCGTTAACATTAAAATACTCACTATGTCAAAAGTATAGCCACAATATATAAACAATATGCACGTTAACATGATTTTAATTGTGATAAAACTGCTTAATAACATTTTCTGTTTAAAGCCAACATGTATTGTAAACAAGCCAAAAAACTTTAAAACAACTGTAAAAATTATTATTTAAATCAACTTAACAGCTCAAGTAATATGCAAGAAGAATCAATGTAAATGCTTTTATTAAATTATAAGCTTCAGATTTCTGCCTTTAAACCCTCCAAGAAATTTACCACATTCACTTCCATTGTAAGTGCCCCATTGTTACCTCGCTTTTTGCTTTAAAAAAAGAAAAGAAAGAAAATTTATAATTTTTGTGGTAATCAACATTATACCACAAATGGTGTCAATTAAGCTAAACTTCTATTGAACCTGGAATATTTCTTACATATTTATACACCGTAAGAATCAAACTTTTTTTCTCCTGAACGAACTAATGCACCCCAAATGAATGAAGCATGCATTTATACTGTGTGCTGCATCATTTTTAAATTAGTTTGATGAGGAAAATATGTAAATAAAGATTTTTACGTTCAAACCACACTCAAACAAACTCTCCATGGTTCACCACTACAAGCTAAGAGCTGCAAACCTCTGGCAAACATTTGTGGCGAATCAAAACTCATTTGCATGTGAAAATAACAAGTGGCAAATTTGCTGTAAATTTGCAGCAAGTTTAGGTTTTTTGTAAGGGCTCCTAAATCAAGAATTTCATAGATGTGCACAATAGCAGGAGAAATATCACCAAACGAACACTTTCACAGAACACAAACGTCAGAACATTTCATCATCATTTTTAAATAAATGAAGTCTGGTCAACTGACTTTAACAAGTGTAAATCAGCCTTTCATAGCACCAAATAGTAAAATTTGAGTTACATGCCAGTGTTTAATACTCAGGATTAGCAGTATCCCTTAAAAACAAATATATAGTTCTGACAAATTTGCGCAAATTTCCTACTCGTTATTTTCACATGCAAATGAGCCGCAAATATTTGCCAGAAGTTTGCAGCTCTTCACCGGTAGCGGGGAACCTGCAGCAAATCTTTGGCGACATTGAAGAGTTTGCTGCAAAGCTCATTTGGATGTGAAAATAATAAATATACATTTTGCTGCAAGTTTGCCAAAACTCTCGATTTTTAGATCCCTTAACCTAAGAATGAGCAATAGTAATTGTGATGTTTGTCTATCCAAGCACGACTAATTATTTTAACTTCTTTCTGCCACATCCTTAATGATAGCAACTTGTCAACAGTATGGCAAGTATGCATTTAATTAACATAGTGGTTGTCAATGTATATTCTTGCCAGCTTCAACTGTGATGCTATTTGGAGCCATTTTGGAGCCACCAGACTGACGCTGTTATAGTCAGCTGCTCAACTTCCTGTTTTCCACTTCAATGAGCCAAGTGAAAACACACAAAAGGCTCAATCCTGTGCTCTCTGTACTGCTGGGCTACACTGATGTAAATACAGAGGATGTGATTTCTGCTAGTCAAACCTTTGACACTTTATACTTTCTCACTTCATTATTCTATCTTTTGATGTCATCTCTCGTGCAAAGAGAGTGTGTAAAAAGAGAAATCAGGCTACAGTAAGCAAGTGAATCTGCTCTAAAAAAAGAAGAATGTTCCAGAAGAAACTGTGCCCTATTCACAGAAAGCAAAGCTATTTTGAGCAATGGAACAGCAATCTTTACCTCTGAATGTATATTTATGATGTGAGTGCGTGTCAGGCAGATATGCTTCTTTAAAACAAACCATATGCCAATGAATGTACGTTTTATTTATATATATATATATATATATATATATATATATATATATATATATATACTACATATACACATATACACACACATACACAAATAAAACTAACTAATAAACAGCACTGAAACAAACTGAGACTCTATAAATCAATTGTGGAAGATCTGTTAAACTGTGATCGACATTGCCACAATAAAAAATGCATAGGTTAGACTAGCTAGATATTAAAGTTAGCCCTTCTGTAGAGATTATCACCTGACACTGATGAATGAGGACAGCAAATAACATGTCCTTGGTAACATACACTTCAATGTGGGGCTGCTTGGTGACAAATTTGCTTCACTGTAACAGTGTAAGGACTTAAAGAGAACAGGAATAGATGAGAAAAACAAGGTGGATTTGAGAGCAAGGGTAAAATGAAAGACAGCAAGAGAGAAATATGGATTTTCAAGAAGTTGATTGAGGCAGAAAAAGAAATAGTTTGTTAATCTAGTACAAGGGCACGCACAATCCACAAAAAAATCAAGCTAACCTACAATTAGCCCAACAGAAGCAAAGTAGGCTACATTGCCATAAAGAAAATAGAGCATACATCTTAGGCATTGCTATAATTAGCCTGTAGTCTGCAAGACAATACAGCAGGACTTCTAAAAAATCTAGAATAACAAGACCAAGAGCTAAATTTTATGTACTTTAATGACATTTTGTTTGGGGTTAGTATACATTAGATTTATTTTAGCATTGCTACCACTGAACCACTTCTAATTCAGTTTGTTTGAGAGGCTGTCTTGTTTAAATAAATGATAAACAGCTTAGCAGGTTAGGATCTTGTTCTCACACTGGCATTGTTGATATCATACGAGTACACACGCTTGCACAAATACACAAATGCACACCCACAAACTTAAATCTGTGATACTGATCTGGTATGAGCCTCTGTTGTTGAAATCCTTATCTAAGCACCTCATAGAGAAAGCACAAAGCTGATCACAGATCAGGGGAGGGCTAAAATGTGAGGCAGGTTTTAGATAAATAGCTCTAGTGATGGTTGTGTGGGTTTGGCTATTACAGTTAACCAACCATGGCAGCTATATGGCTGTTTAACTTTTCTTTCTTTCTTTCATTTTTTTTCACACCATGCCAGCTTCTGTGGCTATATTCATGGCAGGAACCACGTTTAGTTATTTAAAATAGAGTTAAAAAGGTGTTTAAGATTCATTTTTACTAAAAACCTTAAAACTACATTTGGATTCAATGGTTAAAAACCTTATCAAAAGTATCAACTGAATAATACAGGTTCCTCAGATGTGTAGAAGTATGACACTCCAGTAAAATATGTTTAATGGATTGTGGGTTCTGACAAGATGAGCACTTTGGTGAATTTTCTCCTGATAGTAAAACTTTGAACCCAGCGATTATTAAAAGGGAACACATATCTTGTTCCAACAACAAGATTTATTTAATGTAATTTGTTGTTTAAACACTGATCCCATGAGGTACAGGGCATTTTACTGGTTCGGTAGATAGTGCTTCTCTGGCAGCTCTGTCTGCTTGTTCATTTCTGGAGATTCCCGAGTGTCCAGGTACCCAGCAGAAAATAATATTAAAACTCTTTGCTTCAAGAGATGACAGTTTGATTAAAATCATCACGATTGTTGGGTGATCAGTTTTAGTAGCTTCCAAAGACATGATTTTGAGTTTGTTATTATTAAAAAAGGTTTTTGTGGAGTAGTCTCAATAAACTTCAGAGACAGTAGTAGAGCGTTTGCCTCTGCAGTGAAGACTGAACTTTGGTCAGGGATGCAGATACACTGTCACAGTTGGTTTGTTGCAAAAGCTGCTGCCACTTTATTTCCAGATTTAGATCCATCTGTGTATATTGGGATATGTTGTGGGTATACTGCTCTTATGTCCAGAAATTGTTGATGGAAATCATTCGGATGCATTTTGGATTTTTGGTTTCTTGTTAAATCCAGATGTATTTTAGGATTTTTGAGATCCCATGGAGGACTTTTTCAGAAATGTGTCTGTTCCAAACTGTTTAGATACACTTTCAGATTCTCCAGATGGGTTTTTATATGTAGGTCAAATGGACGAATGAAACGTGTTTTTTAATAAATGCTGGGAAAAATGCTGAATAGACTGGGTTTTCTATATTTGTTTTAAGTTTGGTTGCATATTGTAAGGCCAACTTTAGGCGTCTGATTTCCAAGGAAGGTTCATTGGCTTCTGCATAGAGACTTTGGATTAGTGATGTTCTTTAGGCTCCCAAAGCTAGTCGTATACCTTGGTGGTGTACAGTGTCTAAATGTTATATATATGACTTCCTAGCTGATCCATAAATGATACTTCCATAGTCCAGCTTTGAGCGTACCATGGTTCTGTACAAATTCATGAGAGTTGAGCTGTCTGCTATATAACCCATTTAGTTTTGGATCTATGGCTGTTTAAAGAAGCCCAGGTCCAAGCTGCTCATCTAAAGGCTAAAAAAAATGTTGCATACACAGAAACATGAACAAAAATGCATCAAAATCAAAATATTGTCCCAGGTTATTGGAATTGTACCCCATCAAAAGAGCCATCCACCTCTTTCCTGATCATGTCTGTTTTTGGTTTCTGGTCTCCAGTGTTTTCACTTGCATTGGTGTTTGATATTTGTGTAATATTGTTTACATTATATAGACTCTTGGAGCTTTTAGACCTTGTACATACAATTCATAACAAGCAGGGTTTTGACCAAATGTATAATACAAGTAAATGTACATGGCAGTAAGATACAATCAGTATTGTTCCATTTGACAACATTTGCTTTAACAGTCATTCTGTGTGTGCATTACACAATGATTTTAAATAAATGTGCAGAAGGTCGAAATTTCTGTATTATAACTACTCTATTCTAATATTTTGAGATACTGGATTTTTGATTTCCATGAGCTAGAAGCCGTAATCATCAAGATTACAACAAAAAAGGCTAGAAAAATTTCACTTTATGTGAAATGAATCTAGAATATATGAAAATTCCACTTTTTTTTATTAAATTACAGACAAAAAACTTTTCACAATATGAATTTTTTTTTTAGATGCACCTGTATAGTTTTAAATGAGACGTTTGCCTCCCATTCCACTCCACTTAAACTCCTTATGATGTTTATATTTTCTGACATTTTCCAACAATTTTACAGTATTTATATGATCTGCCCATGTTAATTTTGGGTCAAATAAGATTCCAAGAATCTAAATACTTTCACCCCGCCCACTGTTCTTTCATACACTTTCAGGTTACTTTCGGTGAGAATTATTTTCCTTGTGAAAACGACTTTTTATTCTGAGAATTTAAATCCCCATTCATATGCCCATTTTTCTACCTTTATTACTGCTTCTTGTATACTGTATAATGTCAACAGTTTTCTCATTGCCCCATCCTTAAGATGTCTCAGCATTAAGTACCCTATTTGATCCTTCCCTGGTGATGTACGAGTATTGGCTTATCTGGAGTTCATCTCTTACTTCTTCCCATGTTAACTGTTCCATTTCTAGGTCATATATTGCTGCTATCAACAGTATTTTTGCATTTTAGACTCAGTCCAGGCTGTACTGTTTATAACTCCAGCAATAAATGTTACCAACATTCTCTTTTCAATTCTTATATTTTCCCTTGTTACTTTATTGTTTCCTCCCATCTGTTCCCATGTTTGTACATTATGACCTATGTCTTGTCCTCTAATCTGTTTTGCAGCCTCAGCACATGTCATTTTCTTCTCTCCTCTCCTTTTCTGTATCTCTATTTCCCATTTCACTACTTCACATCCTCTATATGCAGCATTGTGGGCCTCTCCACAGTTACAACACTTTGGTTGCACTCCCTCACCACATTAATCATATTCATGATTTCCTCCACAGTGTGCACATCTATGTTCTTTTCTACACCTTGAGGCAACATGTCCAAACTTTTGGCAATTGAAACATCTCACTGGCCCTGGTGTATATTCTCTTACAGTATAACCCATCAACCCTAATATCACTTTTTTTTGGCATTTCTTCCCCTTGAAATTCTATCTTTATCATGTTTCATTTTCTCCCCTAATTCCTTCCACATTTGATTTCATTCTTCGCACATTCAATATTATTCCTCCCTTTATGTTACTTTTAATTTCATTCATGTCTATGTTAAGTGGTATGGTCTGGTACCCCAGGTATAACACCCCTTTGTCCCGTTTCTACCTTTTTCTCCTACGTTGTTTGTGCTAACCACTTTAATTCCGGTGATTTCCTTAAGTTTAAGAGCTTTATTTGCCTGTTCTTCTTTGTGACATCCCACTAACAAATTTCCATCGGATAGTACTTCTGCAAAATCTATTTCCAACAGATTTATCAATCATCTTTGCCAATTTTAATGGATTAATTTTACTTGCCCCAAATTGATCACCAAACATTATGTTTTTCTCACTCAGTTCATCTGGTTCTTCTTAACCACTTCTATCCTTCCATTCTTTCCATTGTATTCTTATAACCTCTTTCCAACTTTCCCTATAAGATCCACCATTTTCTTCTTCACTTCCTACCCCCATACATCCCTCGCTATCCCCCCAATCATGCCTCACTGTTCCATTCCCAGAGCAGTTGTGCCTCCCCGCTTTTCCCATTCTTCATCCCGCTGACAACGCCACAATCAGCCTCTCCCCGATGGTGATTGTATTCTCACAGACAACTCTCTGTATTCACTAAAGGAAGGCGTTGAAGTTCCCGCTTGGTTGGTGAACTAATTCACCTCTGACGCGACACTGAACATTCATGTGACGTCACACGCAAGCGACAGTTACACAATGCACTGTGGGAGTTGTAGTGTCACAGACATCCTAGATGTGGCTAAGTCTATAGTATTTTTCTATAGTATTTCCTTGCCGGTTTTGTCATTGGTAAAGTGAAAATCGTCACTTATGCGCCGGAGTTTAACACTTAGGGATTTAAAAAAATAAAATAAAATACTTGCTTTTGCACATACAACAAATTATCGTCAGAATACCCCAAACAGGAACAAGGGTCGATCAACTTAATTCACAAAGCCCAAACACAATAACAAGACTAGTCTTTAACAAACACAGAATCTGAGTAACAGGTAAGGATATATGTTAAGAGGACAATGGCAATGGACTAGTACAATTCTCATCACGATCTCATCAGGACAGTAAAAGAGTACATTGTGTTTAGGGGGATGTTCGATTGAAACCCCTCATTCAATGCATATGTATCGATAGCAAAAAGAGTCGCTTCATGCCTTAATGAGAAGCCAGCCACCTCACACTGAATAACCATCTTCAACACACATTTGCTTCCTACATCAGCCTGACATGCTTATTCTCTGATTTGAAGCAATCCCTTCCATGCATTTTTTCATCTAACCCAATAATGTAATACATGCATGCTTCTGTTGATGGCCACACTGAAAGAGGTCAAACAGCAAGGGTATTAAGGAACAGATCGAAGTCTTTTAAAAGGACTTCTGGTCGGCTGTAAAGGGCAGGTTCTATCTGCAGCTCTTTAGGGACATTTGTGCCTATTACAGGAAAACAACATATTCTTCAGGGTCTATGTTGATCCTCTGTTAATTTTTCTGGGAACAATGGAATTTGCTCTGCTGCTCTCCATTGTGCCTTTCCCTTGACGTACTGTCTGGCATTGGTAATGAGCAGGATGGATGCCTCTTACATATTCTGCAACCTGTTTACACACCCATCCACTCCCTAAACTCTGATGGTGAATCTTGCATAAAAATATGGGTATTATTGATAATATTCATGTATAATAAGGCATTCAGGGGGTACACAAATTGTAGTCTATCATAAAAAGCATACAGACAGCTCTATAAAATAAAAAGCCAGGCTGGATTCACATGGGCCTTGGCTGGAGGTGACGGGGTATTGCATTATAGAAATACAATCATTCTCACTTTAAGTGCATAGAATCTACTAAATCAAAATGTAATAAAAGGTTCAAAAGAAAGAGAGGGAGGGGAAGGGACAGAGACTGAGGTCGGAATGCGTGTGCACTTACGAAAGTTGCCTTCAGTGGACGAAATAACATGAATCAGACAAAGCAGAAACGCCCCCCTGCGCATGCACATCCAGCAGCTCCTGTATGCATTGTGTGTGCATACTCATTATAACGCTGTGATTAAAATACCATTATTAAACACACGTGAGAACGTTTCAAGTACAATGGGAGAAAATATCACAGTTAATCATTATACCAGACTGAGGAGTCATGTAATAATTTAAGCATAGATTTAAATGAAAACGGTTTAAGGTATATTCATGATTGATCAGTGCGACAGCAAACAGTACTGTAACTTCAATATGAAGAAATCATCCTATCAAGATTATATCTGGTCCTATATACATATATATACATATATATATATATATATATATATATATATATATATATATATATATATATATATATATATATATATTGAAATGAGAGCGATCTAAAGAAGGATGGCAGCACAAAGAGAATTGGAGTCGTTACTCACCCACAGCAGCAACGACAGGAACGACGGCAATGACAAGGACTGTAGCAGTCAGCAAACTAACATTGCCATCCTATCTGGAGAAAGAGTTTAATCTTATTTTAGACAGCTGGCAGAAGCTCCGTATCTTCTGTCTAATCGACGACAAACTATCTGCGTTGAAATCCCACTATGTAACCAACATATATTTGGCCTATGAGCATATAAATTGCTAGCTGTGTGATTCTGCTTTCCAAATGCCGACAAAGCTATTTTGATGGTCTTTCTTTTCCTTCCACGTCCTATAGCCACCTCTGCCAATGGGCCTTTTTCTATTTTCTGCTTGGCTGTCTGTCCAAACCCCTCGCCCATAAAATGATCCTGTCGCTTTAAAACAATACTTCCGGGATTTGCTAAAAAAAAAAAATAACTAGGGGGAGGGACTTTCGAACAGCTGAAGGGCTGTAATTTAAGCGATTGGTCGCTTTCTCTTCCACAAACCAATTGAATTTCTGTATCTATGTTATATTTGAATATATTAGCATAATCGCACTCTCATTGGTTCTGTAGCGGGCAACGTCTTATCAAGCCACGCCCAAGTACACGTGCTATTTGTCCCTTTTACTCCTCTGGAGTTGAACGACATAGATAAGGAGAGGACCGAAATATTATTATAATTATTATGCACTAATAATATTTCGATAAAAAAATACTAAAGCACATCAAACATACAGTAGTAAATTTATTATTTTGTTTAACAAAGTGTACAAATATTTGAACAAAGTTATATTTACCTTAAACGAGAACAACATAAACATTTACTTACAGAGCTCAAATGAAACAAGGCACTATTCAAATTAGTCGTGTTATTTTTTTGTATAATATAGCCTATATATTTTATTGACACATTGTTATTTCCAATTGTTATTTAAACGCAAAAGGTACAGAAGTTTGTACCACCACTAGACAATAACTCAAATTAAAGGCTGAAAAATTCTCAGTAGGTCACGATTCTATATAAAGGCACTTTGGAATAAAATAAAATGTAAAATAATTTAGACCGTATTAAATTAAGCAGCATTTACTGTCCGTTAGATGGCGCAATCGTACTACAGGTGTAACAAACATAAATCAAGTCTGTGGAGTCTAGCAGGTTGCATCACATTGTTTTACCAAAGAAGCTTGTTTTAAATAATTAAAAATGACACGTTACGTCATGCTTTTGTTGTCTTTGTCGTTGTAATTTTTTTTAAGAAGCTGTAGAGTAAATTTCAGATTTTATAAGATCATTTAATTAAACGTAATTCAATTCAAGAACTTAAGTACAATGTTAAAAACCATGGAGCCTTGTTAGTTTTATAAGATTATAATATTACAGATAGTAAAATATGCGGTTTAAAAAATGCTTTGCTCACCTGTGCTGGACCAAAACGTCATTGGATGCATCGCCTTTGAGACCCGCCCACATTAACAGTTTAGCGAAGGTGATTGGTTCCTGCTCATGTCACCTACACAATGAAGACACTGAATAGCTCTCCAGGCGTATTGCAAACACAAGCGGTCCATCACTCTTACCTTCATAATGAATATAAACAACTACGTTTACTCTTAGCAACTTCACATAACATTCACAAAAGGGAGGAATTAAAGTGGCTAATGACACAGGAGTCAAACAAACGAACTGTTTCTTTTGTTGGATTTAAATCTGAGCAATGTCGCTTCTGTGCGTGCGAGGTAAGTATTTTGAACCTCTCTATATTTTCATCTAGGCCTATTTTATCCTTGATCACATTTCACCGTCTTTTGGTAGGTCTATATAAAACTTTCTGTTTTTGCAAAAGTCCTAAACTTAAAATAGGCCTACACCTGCAACCGGTGAAAGCAACAGGTAACAGAAACTGGATATAATTTAAGTTATATTTAAATATCAAGTGAATAGGTACGTTTCGTTGTATGAAAGTGTTACATTAACTTATAAAACGGCGATTGTGTGTGTTATGGTGGATTTGAAGCGACTCGTCCTCTCTCTTAATGCGCTAACGTGGTTTCCCGGCGCACGGGTGCGCTGCGATGTTACTGTGACTCCGTAGATACAGTGATCACCTGTCTCATTTGCCGCACACTTTCACAAAACACGCATTTCCCCTCATATGAAGGTAAAATAGTGCCTACCCGATTTTCATGCGTAGAGTAAGATTTGTAAAAGCGTAAATGAAGTTACAAGCGTGATCGAAATAGCGGAGGCTAAATCAAATTGCAAGCATAAAAATAAATCGCATGGGTACATAACGTTTCGCTAAGGTGTAAATCAAGTTGCAAGTGTAAGAAAAAAATATTAGCAATACTTTAATGCTTTGCATAATTGTAATTCATGTGTTGTGAATCTGTAATTTCATATTAACACAGAGTACATTTTTTCAATCAGAGAACTGCAAACAAAGAAAGGGTGTCATGAACAGCAAAACGAATTGACCGCATTCAAATATGTCTGTATGTGCAAAAATATTAAATATTAAACTAAAATATTAATACATATACAATTTAATAATATTTACTATTAATTATCATTGGCAAGGCATTTCGGTGAATATATGGAATTAGCTGGTATCACAGAACTCGTGCTAGAAAACAAATGAATAAAGTAAGCCATGTAAAACAAAACACTGTGAACAGATAGGTAAATAGTCCACTTATATAGTTGTACTTGGAACCGTCATATCCTGGCGGAGATAGGAGGCAGGGGCGTGGAGCCTACCCCCGTGCAGGACGGGACTCAACCTGGGGTGGTGGTGGTGGGGTGGTGGAGGTTGCCGTGGTGGAGGTTGCCGTGTTAGCACACTGAAACAGCAATGTGATCGATTGTGAGGAGACTTCTAAAGCAACGGCTTACAAGTGATTGGCTGGGAATTATCTGGCTAATGGTGCGATGATGTACAGTCAGCTGCTAGTCTTCCCGCTAGAACTACGCTGCGGTTACATTTCTGGTGACTTCAAGAGAAGCATTTTGTTCTCTCGATTATGTGTACAATTCATGTTGCTATTTGCTAGCAGTGGTTCCCAATCCACATTTTGGATATCTCCCTTATCAAACACACCTGATTCAATTCATCAGCTCATTAGTGGAGACTCCAAGACCTGAATTGGGTGTGTCAGAAAAGGGAGATATACAAAATGTGCAGTGTTGGGGGGCCTCCAAGAACAAGGTTGGGAACCACAGGGTTAAAGCACTTCTTCCAGTAACCATTCACAGCAAACGAGTTCTCGCACAAAAAAGCAAGATACCTTAACGAATAGAGCAGAACGCTGGTGTCTCGAAACTTGTACATTTGAAGTTCTTTTTAAAATGGTAGCTAAAAATGTTGCGCTTCTGTGAGAGATGATAAAAACACAGTGAAAAGTGACACAGTTGTCAGAATGGTAAATGTTTGAAAAAGCGTGAGCAGACACAAAAACACATTTGGCTTGAACAGCCCCTTATTCACATGACACTGAACTAGCTGAGGTTTCTCGAAGTTACAGTACCTGTCAAAAAGGCAGTCTTTTGTTTCAGTTGATTGTAGGTATATATTAACTTTATCCATCACTGATCGCTCTCTCTGTTCTTAAATATCATGATACCGTTTTAATGAGTGAGAAACTTCTCAAAATTATTCCATTAGAGAGCAGTCCGAATGAACTAAATGGATGAATCACGAATCGATTCAGACCATTTTGCAAGCCTGTTTAGCCAATTCACTGAAAAGCACAGACTCAAAAGGATGATTTATTCGATGGCATCGCTGGTTCTTTTAAACAGACAACATCAGCACTGGACACATGTCATTTTCACTGAAATATTCTCAAGAGAAAATCTTTCTTCAGGTCAGTCGGAACTCTCAAGGTTGCATATGCAAATGGAAGATGGAACAGTGTATATCGGATTATTTCTGGAAAATATTTATGTCACAAACACAAGTCAATTACATGTTTGCAGTAGTTCATTTTACACATACAGACTGATTCTACGCAGTCAATCCGTTTTGCTGTTCATGACATCCTTGCTTTGGCTTGCATATCACTGATTGCAGGTTTGCAATGTGTTTGGCCATGTTTAGGTGCAAAAACAGTGCCAAAAGTGTAAGTGCAAAAAAAAAAAGGGGGATTCAGAAGAATACACAACAAATTGACTTTGTGTTAATACGAAATGACAGACTTACAATACATGAATTACACTTATGCAGAGCATTAATGTATTGCTATTATTCTTATGCTTGCAACTTGATTTACACCATTACAAAACGTTCCGTGCACATGCAATTTATTTTTATACTTGCAATTTGATTTACGCTTTCACAAATTATTCTGTGCAATAAAATGTTTCTATCAAGCTTGTAACTTAATTTATGCTTTTACAAATCGTACTCTGCACATGCAAATCTTTTAGGCACTATATTACCTTCATACCCTCATTATTTTCTGTATTTAATTTATAGGATGGTGGGTATTTTGCTGTGAACCAAAGTTCAAGCTTGGTGAACTCTGAACCGTGAATTCGAATGACAAAAGTAAGCGTGACCAATAGGAGACCGAAAGGTCACACGCTAACCTCTTGGCCAGTTCAAAGGATACGTATTTTAAAGTTGCGAGATTTATTGTTCCAGGAAAGTGAGTAGATATTATATTTGAACACTTTTAATATAATATTATTTGTTATTTGTGATTCATTATTTACTTAAACAAGAAGCTCTCCCGCGTGACATCATATCCTGGTTTGTTACGTAAAAATGTGTAAGCTCAAAGCCTAGTGTGACCGCCCCTTTAAGTGTAATTTTATTTTAGTTTGCAAAGATAGCATACCACACTTTTATTCTGCCAATTAGAAATCTGCCAGCCAGATACGCTCTCTGCCTGTCAGTCATTTTGCAGGTTCAGTTTTGCTGACATTGGATTTGCTGAGCATCTCTTGAGGGCGGGGTTTTGCCCAGAGGGCGTGCGATTAAAGGCGTGAAGGTGGCCTACAAATTTAGCATGGCTGAAGTTAATGAAATGGCTGAAATAGCCATTTTAAAGTGTAATTTTAAATATCACACAAAAAATGTCCAAACAACCAGACGAATATAACTATGTGAGTGTCCTGACAAATAAGATCCAAGATGGCGGCGCGGTAGCACGCAGCGGCCACTCCGGATCCACAATGGTGCTATTTTTGTTAAAAAAGCCCTACTTTTGCAACACATGGACATCGGAGCAACCGGTGTTCATGTCTACCATCGCCAGACACTACTGAAATATAAGACTCATGCAAAAACCAAGCTGCATGATGACCTGCAGGAGGCGCTACACATACTCGGCTTGCTGCGGAGACCAGGCCTCCAGCCCTCGGCGTCGCCTGATGCTGGTGGCCGGGGGAGAGGACGTCGTAAGCGGTGTGCGAGAAAGCGGAAGCGCGGAAAGAGGGCGGGGGTCCATGCTAGGCTAAAAACAAACCCTAGCTGGCCGGCTCTCCCGTCTATCCTGCTCTCAAATGTTTGCTCCCTGGACAATAAACTGGACTATATCCGACTCCAGCAGGCTACGCAGCGTGAGTTTAGAGACTGCTGCGTCTTTTTTTCACGGAGACGTGGCTCAGCGACAGAGTTCCGGATGCCGCCATTCAGCTAGACGGGCTCGCCTCGTTTCGTGACGACAGAAATACAGCTCTCTGTGGTAAGACTCGCGGTGGTGGCTTGTGTGTTTACATCAACACGGAATGGTGCAAGAACTCTATGCTAGTATCTAGTTACTGTTCATCGCTGTTGGAGCTTGTGACTGTTAGATGCAGACCTTTTATCTACCATGGGAATTCACCACTGTTTGCATAACCGAGTTTACATTCCCCCAGCGCTAATGCTAAGGAAGCGCTCTGTGAACTGTATGGGGCTATGAGCGAACTGCAGAACGCTCACCCCGACGGACTGTTTATTGTCGCCGGAGATTTCAACCATGCAAATCTCAAGACAGTGCTCCCTAAATTCCATCAGTATGTGGACTTTGCAACGAGAGGGGCGTAACGCGCTTGATCTTGTTTACACAAACATCCCAGGCGCGCATCGGGCGGAGCCCCGCCCCACCTCGGCTACTCAGACCACATCTCTGTTATGTTAATTCCAGCATACAGACCGCTCGTCAGTCGCACAAAACCGCTTCAGAAGCAGGTGAAAACCTGGCCAGCAGGAGCCATCTCTGCTCTTCAGGACTGTTTTGAGTGTACTGACTGGCACATGTTCAGGGAGGCTGCAACATATAGCAACTCTACCAACTTGGAGGAATACACAGCATCAGTGACCAGCTACATCAGCAAGTGCATTGATGATGTCACTTTCTCCAAGACCATCACCACACGCTCCAACCAGAAGCCGTGGATGACTGCGGAGGAGCGCACGCTGCCGAGGTCCCGAGACTCCGCCTTCAGAGCAGGCGATAAGGCAGCCCTAAAAATAGCTAGGGCCAAACTGTCACGGGCAATCAGAGAGGCAAAGCGCACACATGCCCAGAGAATCCACAGTCACTTCCAGGACAGCGGTGACACGCGGCGGATGTGGCAGGGCATCCAGGCCATCACCAACTACAGGACAACATCAGTTGCCTGTGACAAAGATGCCTCCCTTCCAGATGCGCTGAACGACTTCTACGCTCGGTTTGAAGTGCAGAACGACGTGATGGCGAGGAAGTCCACCCCTCCTCCCAACGACCAGGTGCTCTGTCTTACCACGGCAGATGTGAGGAAAACTCTACGTAGAGTCAACCCACGGAAGGCTGCTGGACCAGACAACATTCCTGGCAGAGTGCTCAGAGGATGTGCAGACCAGCTAGCAGATGTTCTTACCGACATCTTCAACATCTCTCTGAGCAGCGCTGTCGTTCCAACGTGCTTCAAGGCCACCACCATCATCCCCATGCCAAAGAAGTCTTCAGTGTCCTGCCTCAATGACTACCGTCCCATCGCACTTACACCCATCATCATGAAGTGCTTCGAGAGGCTCGTCATGAGGCAGATTAAGACCCAGATGCCCCCCTCACTAGACCCACTGCAGTTTGCGTATCGTTCAAACCGTTCAACGGACGATGCCATCACCACAACCCTCCATCCGGCCCTCACCCACCTAGACAATAAGGACTCATACGTTCGAATGCTGTTCATAGATTTCAGCTCAGCATTCAATACAATCATTCCCCAGCACCTGATTGGAAAGCTGAACCTGCTGGGCCTGGACACCTCCCTCTGCAACTGGATCCTGGACTTCCTGACTGGGAGACCTCAGTCAGTCCGGATCGGGAACAGCATCTCCACCACCACCACACTGAGCACTGGGGCCCCCAGGGCTGTGTGCTCAGTCCACTGCTGTTCACTCTGCTGACTCACGACTGTGCAGCAATGCACAGCTCGAATCACATCATCAAGTTCGCCGATGACACGACCGTGGTGGGTCTCATCAGCAAGAACGACGAGTCAGCATACAGAGAGGAGGTGCAGCGGCTGACGAACTGGTGTAGAGCCAACAACCTGTCCCTGAATGTCGACAAAACAAAAGAGATGGTTGTTGACTTTAGGAGAGCACAAGGTGAACACACTCCGCTGAACATCGACGGCTCCTCTGTGGAGATCGTCAAAAGCACCAAATTCCTTGGTGTTCACTTGGCGGAGAACCTCACCTGGTCCCTCAACACCAGCTCTATCACCAAGAAAGCCCAGCAGCGTCTCTACTTTCTTCAAAGGCTGAGGAAAGCACATCTCCCAACCCCCATCCTCACTACATTCTATAGAGGGACTATTGAGAGCATCCTGAGCAGCTGCATCACTGCCTGGTTTTGGACTTGCACCGTTTCGGACCGCAAAGCCCTGCAGAGGATAGTGAGGACAGCTGAGAAGATCATTGAGGTCTCTCTTCCCTCCATCAAAGACATTTACAAAAAACACTGTATCCGCAAAGCAACCAGCATTGTGGACGACCCCACACACCCCTCACACAAACTCTTTACCCTCCTCCCGTCTGGCAAGAGGTACCGAAGCATTTGGGCCCTCACGGCCAGACTGTGTAACAGCTTCTTCCCCCAAGCCATCAGACTCCTCAATACTCAGAGACTGGTTTGACACACACGTGTCCTGAGTTGCACTTTAATTACTGTCACTTTATAACTGTCTGCTACCTCAATAACTGCTATGTGCATAGAACACTATCTCATAGTATGTTATGTTTACATTTTTAGAAACTGTCATCTTTTTGCACTACTGAGTACTGGTCGGCGCTGCACTGTGTCTATTGTCCTGTTCATTGTCAGTAATTTGTTGTACTGTCCCGTACTTTTTGCACATGTTTGCACGTGCACTTTATATAGGTATATATAGGTTTTTTATATAGGTATTTTATTTCGTTGTGTTGTCTCATGTGGTCCTGTGTTGGTCCTTTGTTGTTTTTATGTAGCACCATGGTCCTGGAGGAACTTTGTCTCGTTTTGCTGTGTACTGTACTAACTGTATATGGTTGAAACGACAATAAAAACCACTTGACTTGACTTGAATAACACTTGTCCCTGAGACAGTACTAGGCTCTGTTAACAGTACAAAATAATCTGATGTGGGGTGTGTTTGGGAAACCTGTTTGGAAACAGTAGTATTTTTTGCAATTCCATTTTGTGTCTTTAGTGGTACTGAAATTTGATATAAACAAAGGAAATTGCATCTGACAGAAAGTCTGTGGTTGACGCATGCATTTGACTGTGTATATGAGAGTCTCCTCTCTGTATAAATAAGCTACATTTGTTTTTCAGTTTGGGCTACAGTAAATTGCAGTTCTGTGAGGTCTTTTGTGTCACTAAGATCTGTCATGCTGTCAGCAGTCATGAGAGAGGAAAATCAAAAGTGACTGACATTTCAATGAATAAAGAGATATTCTGGGATAACTCTGCAAAATAAATATGATTTGCTCTCATCATGAACGTAACCGGGGATCATTATATTGTACTTTTTCTTCCAGTTCTGTTGAAACAGTTCTGTTTCTGGCCATGTCTTACAGTAAATTGTTTTTAGAAAGGCATGAGGTATGAGAAAAGGTTAACAATATGCAAAGAGCGGTACAAATGCAAGGTAATGCATTAGCCGATTTGATTTGCTGTGTGTGTGATGCAGTGGATTGTTGAGAACCCAGTTTAAATGGTTGTAAGTTTGTTCTTAGGGATGCACTGATGCCAATTTTTTCTCTCCTGATCTGATTCCGATATCTGAACTCTCAGTATTGGCCAATCCAATACCAGTGTTGTTTTTTTCTTAATCTGTTTATAGAATATCTATACCTTACTGTGTGGAACTGATTAGGGGTATTATTTTACATGGATAGAAACACAAACCTCTTACTACACACATTATTTCATTTTAAAATAGAGAAAACAAAAAATGATTCCATAAAAAATGTGTAGCCTTTTAAGAAAAACGTTATTTTTAAATAGTCTACTGGATAATTGTTACGAATGAGGTCAGAGTCAGACAAGGGATGAGGATCCAAATGCGGGTTTATTGATAAAAAGGAAACAAACAGGGATGAACAAACAAAACTACCACGATGGGCAAAATGAAAACAAAACACGGAAACACAGGAACTGGAAACACGGGAACACAGGCATGGGAGCGAGCATAAACTACGCACAACAACATTCAACGATAGACAAGGACTGAAACAAAAACCAGGATATATATACATGAACATAGAACTAAGGGGCCAATGAACAAACAGAACACTAAACAAGATAACAAGATGACAAACAGAAGCAAATGGCAAACTTAACGAGGGCAGGTGAAAACAATGAACAGTGAACACGAGGGCTGACAGGAAGACTATGGAGGTACAAGGGTGACAAAAGTGAAAACTAAGGAATAACAAAAGTGACAAAATTACAAACAAAGGGCAACAGTGAGACAAGACAGGGTAACCGTTACATAGCACCCCCTCAAGGATCGGATACCAGACGATCAACAAAAACAAAAACGGGAAGAACAAATGACCAATGACTGGGGGCACAAAGGGCAGACAGGCAGTCCGGGGGGCAACGAGGGGCAGACAGGCAGTCCAGGGGGCAACGAGGGGCAGACAGGCAGTCCACGGGGGGCACAAGGGACACAGAGACAGACCAAGGAGGGCGAGAGGGCAGATAAGCAGTCTCTGGGGGTGTGTGCTGGGAACCAGGTCGGGTGGCCTGGGGAGCTTCCACCGGGTAGGGGCGGGTTTAGGTGGACTGGGAGATGGCCGTAGAGCAGGGGCCGGTTCAGGGGGCCTGGGAGGTGGCCACAGGACAGAGGCCGGTTTAGATGGCCCGGGAGCTGGCCACTTGGCAAGGACAGAGACCGGGTCAGGGAGCCTGGGAGGAGGCCACTGGACAGGGACTGGGTCAGGGGGCCTGGGAAGAGGCCACGGTACTGGGACCGGGTCAGGAGGCCTGGGAGGCGGCCACAGGATGGGAACATCTGGAGCTGAGAGGGGCTCTGGAGACAAAGCTGTGGGAGGTTCTGGAGGCCCAGGAGGCGGAGCTGAGGGAGGCTCTGGAGACTCAGGAGGCGGAGCTGAGGGAGGCTCGGGAGGCCCAGGAGGCGGAGCCAAGGGAGGCGGAGCTGAGGGAGGCTCTGGAGGCGGAGCCGTAGGAGGCTCAGGAGACGGAGCTGAGGAAGGCTCGGGGAGAAGAGCCGTAGGACGCTCTAGAGGCAGATCCCTAGAAGGCTCTGGAGTCTCTGGGAGCAGAGCCGCAGGAGGCTCAGGAGGCGGAGCCGTAGGAGGCTCGGGGAGAAGAGCCCTAGGAGACTCGGGAGGTGGAGCCGCAGGAGGCTCTGGAGGCGGAGCCGTAGGAGGCTCTGGAGGCGGAGCCCTAGGAGGCTCGGGGAGAAGAGCCCTAGGAGGCTCGGGGAGAAGAGCCGTAGGAGGCTCGGGAGGTGGAGCCATGGGTGGCTCGAGAGACTTGAGGGGTGGAGCCATGGGAGGCTCGAGAGGCGGAGCCCTGGAAGGCTCGAGAGGCTTGAGGGGCGGAGCCCTGGAAGGCTCGAGAGGCTTGAGAGGCGGAGCCCTGGAAGGCTCGAGAGGCTTGAGAGGCGGAGCCCATGGAAGGCTCGAGAGGCTTGTGAGGTGGAGCCCCGGCAGGCTCGAGAGGCGGAGCTCTGGAAGGCTCGGAGAGGCTTGAGCGCTGGGAAGCCCTGGAAGGCTCGGAAGGCGGAGCTCTGGAAGGCTCGAGAAGCTTCGGAAGGTGGAGCTCTGGAAAGCTTGGGAGGAGGAGCTCTAGAAGACTCGGAGACTCTGAGAGACTTGGGAGGTGGCGCCCTGGAAGTCTCGAGAGGCTTGAGAGGCGGAGCCCTAGGAGGCTCGAGAGACTTGAGAGGCGGAGCCCTGGAAGACTCGGGAGGAGGAGCCCTGGAAGGCTCGAGAGGCGCTGGCTCTAGGACGGGCACGACCACTGGCGCTGGCTCTTGGGCGGTCCTGGCTCCTGGTGCTGGCTCTTGGATGGTCACGGCCACTGGCGCTGGCTCTTGGACGTTCACGGCTACTGGCGCTGGCTCTTGGACGGTCACGGCTACTGGCACTGGCTCTTGGACGGTCGAGGCTACTGGCACTGGCTCTTGGACGGTCGAGGCTACTGGCACTGGCTCTTGGACGGTCGAGGCTACTGGCACTGGCTCTTGGACGGTCGAGGCTACTGGCACTGGCTCTTGGACGGTCGAGGCTACTGGCACTGGCTCTTGGACGGTCGAGGCTACTGGCACTGGCTCACGGATATCTGAGGCTACAGGCACTGGCTCACTGACGTCTGAGGCTACAGGCACTGGCTCACTGACTTCTGAGGCGACAGGCTCGCTCACAGTAATATGCGTAGTAGGGTTGTGCCCATGGACGATATCATCGTCCATCGTGATGGCTGACCAACATCACGATGTAGAGCCACCATCGTGATGCCACGCTCCCTTTTGCGAGTCTTGCTAGTGTGACTCACTAATCCTAGTCTCTTCTATAGTTAACCTAAAAACTTTGCAGGGATTGCTCTGTAAATTAAATTGAGAATATAACTAATGCATATATGCTATTTTAAATACTGTAGTATATGCCAGAGACGTGACGTGTTAGTCTGAAAATACCGTGTCAGGCAGGCTATACAAATATTGATCTTGACATTGTTAGCTTCTTGTCTTTTTTTTTACATGTCTTACACTGTACATTTATATTAAAATATGTTATGTTGTAGGCTACAAGAAAATAGCCTTTATTAATTAATTATTAGTAGTTGTAATGTCTCAGAAAATCTTGCTCATTGTCACATAGCTCTTGTATACACTGAAGCGGCAGTTTAAGATAAACCCAGACCAGCGAACGTCAAATAACGTTTGTCTGGTTAATACTTTTAAAGAAAAATTTCCTTGGCCATAAATCCATAATGTCAAATCAAATGAAAGAAACAAGGTGAATATGAACACACATTTATTAAAACATAGAAGAACAACAAATAAAGAACAAGAAAATGGGAACAACACTCAGACCGAAACTCGGCATTAACATTTCACTTATAATTAGCAGCACAATTAACTTCAGCACAGGCTACAAAATAAATTATGTTACTGAAATATTGTGAAGTGGTCATATGAACTACACAAATGAACGTTTAAAAAATAATATGCAAAATCGAATAGCTCCGCAACGGATGGCGAAAAATGCGTAAAGAAGTCTAATATCTTTCACCATAGACCATGTTTAAATTTCGATGTTTCTGGCCAGAAATACCAACATATTCACTTTATCTGGTTTTAATAAGCTGCGGATTAGAGTAACTACACTACCCGCTGTGCTGAAGACCCGCTCTGATGGAGTACTGGTAGCACATATGCACAGATATTTCCGTGCTAATCTTGCCATGAACGGAAACCTTTTGTCGTTCGTTTTCCACCAAGTCAGCGGATCCTCTTCCCCATCAATGGCCATTTCCTGCAGGTACATGGTCATTTCTGCCTCGACCTTTTGCTCATCAGTGAGCGTGGCTGTGGCTGCTCTCTTCGCAAGAAGGCTGCCCAAAGACGACTTTTTTTTCTTAGGCGCAATATAGGCCAATTAAAAAGCCCGGATGAGTACTAATTAGTTGGGCTAGTAAAATAACGAAATTATAGTTTTTCAGTAGAAAAAAAATATCTATGTAAAGAGATATATTAAAATAAAAAGTGCTTAAAAGTGCACAACTCTTCATAAGTGGAAGAAATATTTTTCCCCCTTACGTGCAACCTATTGGAAAGCGTGGATGAGTCAGTTGAGATAGTAAAATAACGAAATTATAGTTTTTAAGTGGAAAATAGTATTTATGTAAAGAGATATATTAAAATAAAAGTGCACAACTCTTCTTAAGTGAAAGCTAAAAAAAATGCTTCACGTGTCGTGCAACCTACTGATAAAGCGCCGACGAGTCATTAGTTGGGTTAGTAAAATAACGAAATTATAATTTTTCATATAATTTTTGAAAATTATATGAAATTATATAACACCGCCCCACCCCACCCCACCGACGATATCATCGTCCATCGCGATGTTTTACTGTCAACATCGTCAACTGCCAATTTAGGGGACATCGTCCAACCCTAATTCTTAGGCGCAGGCTCGCTCACAGTGACATGCGTGGGCGCTGGCTCGCTCACAGTGACATGCGTGGGCGCTGGCTCGCTCACAGTGACATGCGTGGGCGCTGGCTCGCTCACAGTGACATGCGTGGGCGCTGGCTCGCTGACCGTGGAAGGCGTGGGCGCTGGCTCGCTGACCGTGGAAGGCGTGGGCGCTGGCTCGCTGACCGTGGAAGGCGTGGGCGCTGGCTCGCTGACCGTGGAAGGCGTGGGCCGGAAGGCGGAAGCCCGTCTTCTCTCCCTCCTCCGGGCAGAGGAAGAGAGCCGCGCTGGCTCGTGGTAGGCGACTGACGTGAGGGTGACCTCGTTGACAGGTGGAGTTGGTGTTACAGGGGGCGCCGGGGGGTGGCTGAAGAGACACCACTGTGGACGGTGAGGCAGGGTCCTTCTCAGCAACGTCCACCGCGAGCGGTGAGTCGCACACCAGTAGGGTCGCCACCAGGAAGTCGCGGAGGGTCCAGTCACGCGTCACCTGTGGCAGCCGCTCCTTCAGTGCAGGGTGCAGATTGCCCCTGAAGAAGACCACCAGAGTGTAGTCCGGGAAATTCGAAATACTCGCCAGCTTAAGGAAGTCGTGCATGATTCTTGCCTCAAGCAGAGCAGGTGGTAATTTGCTTGTTGAACCGCTGGATCCATGGTGGTTCTATCGTTCTGTTACGAATGAGGTCGGAGTCAGACAAGGGATGAGGATCCAAATGCGGGTTTATTGATAAAAAGGAAACAAACAGGGATGAACAAACAAAACTACCACGATGGGCAAAATGAAAACAAAACACGGAAACACAGGAACTGGAAACACGGGAACACAGGCATGGGAGCGAGCATAAACTACGCACAACAACATTCAACGATAGACAAGGACTGAAACAAAAACCAGGATATATATACATGAACATAGAACTAAGGGGCCAATGAACAAACAGAACACTAAACAAGATAACAAGATGACAAACAGAAGCAAATGGCAAACTTAACGAGGGCAGGTGAAAACAATGAACAGTGAACACGAGGGCTGACAGGAAGACTATGGAGGTACAAGGGTGACAAAAGTGAAAACTAAGGAATAACAAAAGTGACAAAATTACAAACAAAGGGCAACAGTGAGACAAGACAGGGTAACCGTTACAATAATGCAGCAGCAAAATTAACAGTTGTTCCAGCGAAAGTCTATAGTAGAAAAAAACATGTTCTCTTTTTATTTTGTTGTTGTTGTTGTTGTATCAGGACTAGGGATGGCAATATGTAAAACAATTTTTTGCAATAATTGCCTTAAAAAATCGTCAACCCCCCTGCTGAGGGTCAGTTACATTTTTTGCTTTATTAATTTTGCTTTAAAAATTAAATTAATTTATTGAAAAACATAAACAAAAGACATCTAAATTCACCTCTCGTGAAATACATTTGGATGAGGAGCTCGTGGACTGGTTTCAGCCTCGTCGCATTTGGCGGGTGGCATGTGCTAGTTTCACACCCTGGCCACTGTTTAATATATTTGGCAACTTCCCAGATCCATGGTTTTGCCATTTCTCGATATTGTCGATTATCAGCTGTGCTGATCATCGTTATCTTTGTAAAATATCGGCGATATCCGATTACATCATCCAATCGCCCGGCCATATAAATTTAAATAATAATAATAATTAATATTGTTGTTAATGTTATGAATAATAACAACAATATAATAATTATAAAAATAAATATTATAATTTTTTATACAATGGTAAAGTCTTAACATTAAGTCCCTTGGGCTTTTATATTGACAGAACAATCCTAGTTTTGGATTCATGAAATGTTCTTAAAGGTGCACTCAGTAACTTTTGTCTTTGTGTCATCATGAACTTACACTGATATCTAGCTTGGATGCAGCATAATTTAAAATCAATAGTTTTCAGTTTCAGATTCCGTTGAAATGTAGTATTCACAGTTAGCCATGATTACTTTAATCAATGAGTGAAAATGTCAAATAACAGGACAGCTACTGAGAGTAAGTGAGTAATATTTGGCAGGTCATTTGATTCTAACCTGGCAGCCCCCATGTGCGGACCCTCTCCATGTAGAATAAAACAGCTTTTATAAGGTTACTGACATGACTGGAGTCTTCATTGTAATGTGAGTGGTCATGACTTCCTATATATATTGCAAAAATTACAGTGTATGCCTTTAGGGGATAAACTTTTTTGAGCATAAGCAGTAGTATAATATTGTATATAGTATAATCAGACAATTTTAAATCCTGTCATTTTATTATTTTTCAGATTAACTGATTTTTTATTTTTATTTTTATTGATTCCTATATTAACACATAAAGCGAGAACATACAAACAGAATCAATACTTAACCCCCTCTATTTAGAAGAATTAAAAAGACACTCCCTGTTTTATATATCAAGCCAAAAGCTTCCCTGGTTTTTTTTTCCATGACTATCTTTCCTCAAATAACCAAAACTCCACTTTCCGTGACAAAATAGCATTATATCTGTATTTCAATCGAGTCAATTCTCTGAGGCCATCAGACGACATTCTGCACTTCAGCTCTGCCTCTGGACTTTTAATATTCTCTTCCAACTCCACGAGTTTTCATGCTTTGGATTTTTTAATGAATGAGGCATACTGTATGTTCCGACCCCTAAGAAACGCCTTACGTGCCTCCCAAGCCACGGACATACTGAGGACCAGTTGGTCTCCATTTAAACATTGATTTCGGTCTTTAACATTTGTTGGAAATCAGGATTTTGCAAAAGGGATACTTTAAAGCAGCAACTATGTTATTTATTTTTCTCTGTATGTGGCAACATCTCTAAACACACCAGGGGATGATCTGAGATTAAGATGTTTCCAATTGAGCAATCAACAACAGATGAAATGAGGGACTTAAGGAAAAAAATCTATTTTAGAATAAATCTTATGGACTGATGAAAAAATGTATAGTCTCTACCAGATGGGTTCAAAAGTCGCCAAATATCTGCCAGACCAAGATTTTTACACATCCTGTTAAGTGTCAGTGTTGGTCTAGGGGATTTACACACTTTTGCTTCACTTTGATCAAGGACTGAGTCCATCAAAAGATTAAAGTCTCCTCCCAATATTATACCACGAGGGGTGCCAACTGCTTGCAACATCACTTCCAGATCAATAAAAAAGCCCTGATCATCAACGTTAGCCACATAAATATTAGCCAAAACCAACCTTTGCCCCTGAATTTCTGCTAAAACAATAATGACTCTTCCTAATTTATCTTTAATCTGTTTGAGAAATTTGAATTGTAGATGTTTATTTAATAATGAAAGTATTGCCCTGCTCTTACTTGAGACAGCACTAAAGAAAACATGTCCACCCCATATCTTTCCAAATTTTTCAGCTTCCTGATTAATTCACAGAATTGTCTCAAAAGTTTGTTCCTACACAAAACTAATTCCAGCTGATATAAAGCCATTCAGTTTCCTCGGACAGACAAACAAGTGTTTAGTGAGCCAGTTTTTATGAGTTCAGCAGATGACATAATCATTCTAATGACCCTTAAAAATATTCCACAAAACAAGCTCCAGCCGCTAGTCGGAACCAGCACAAAAAAAACAAAAAACAAAACTGGTCTCCCTGATTCTTGAATGGTCAAGTGTGTATTACTGGTGGCGTAGTGGGCTAAAGCACATTACTGTTAATCAGAAGGTTGCTGGTTCGATCCCCACAGCCACCACCATTGTGTCCTTGAGCAAGGCACTTAACTCCAGGTTGCTCCGGGGGGATTGTCCCTATAATAAGGGTTATGTAAGTCGCTTTGGATAAAAGTATCTGCCAAATGCATAAATGTAAAATGTAAATGTATTATTCACTCAGGAGGATGTATAAAAAAAATACACCATGACTTACTCAGTCCGTCAACTTTATATATATATATATATAACAAAGGCATCCTTTGTCATACACATGACAGTATGCAGTCATTCTTAGTATCCATTCTCTATCTGGCTGGGAACTTCAGTGTAAAAGCGATCATGCAAAAGTTTCTTGAAGAAGTTATGCCACAAAACAAACTCCAGCCACTAGGCAGAACTGACGCAAAAATAAACAAAAATGGTGCCCAGCTTCCTCGGACAGCCAGAGTAAGTACAGTGAGTTAATCCACTCTGGAGCAACATGAAAAACCCCAAATGGCTTACTCACCCATTGTTTTTATAAAAGACAGTGTTTGCTTGGGACATCTAAATACCCTGCGACCATCCTTTTGTTTCTATTCTCAGTCTGGCTGGAAACATCAGTCCAAAAGCGATCTTCAGTTGATGTAAGAGTTTCTTACATTCCTTGAATCGATCTTGTTTCTCTCTTGTTGAATTTGCAAAGTCTGGGAACAAGAAAATATTGTGATTCTTCCAAGAAAGCTTTCTTTTGCTCCTTGCCTCGAGCAACACGAGATCTCTATCAGATGATCTCAGAAATTTGGCCATAATTGATCAGGGCCTGTCTCCCTCAGTAGATCTTAGAGCCAGGACTCTGTGAGCTCGCTTGATTTCCAGTTTATGGCCTGTTATGTCAAGCAGACTCGGGAAGCGCTCATCTAGGAAATTCACCATATCTCTGCCTTCTTCATGCTCAGGAATTCCAACAATCCGTGTGTTATTCCTTCAGCTCCTAAATTCCGAATCTTCCAGTTTTCCAAAAAAATGTTCCACAACTTTTTTGGTAGTGGGCGGATTAACGGATAATTCCCTTTCCGATGACTCCAGATAATCAATCTTTTCCCGTTGCGCATTTCAAATTGAGTCCCCGATCTGCAGGCCCGAGGTTTCATCTTGAGAATGTAAGTGTCTTTTAATGTCTCCAGTGACCTAGGATTTTGACTTCTTTGCCATGTATACCTTAAAGTACTGGGTGTATCGAATCTAACTGGATTATAACATGAAAATAATAAAAAAAAAACAGCAAATTGCGCAGAGTTCGTGATTCACACGTCTGCTTCTAGTATGGCATCGTGTTGTTGGAGCGATACCCGATCCGGTTAAAACATCAGTATCGGAGCCTATACCGATCCAGGTCTCGGATCTGTGCATTCCTAGTTGTTCTCCATATATATAGAGGAAACACACACACTCAGTAGGAGAAAGTGATGAGTTAGAGGGATATGTATAGACTGTTGCTGGGGTTGGTGGTGAGGCAGCCTTAGTGTAATCCGCTTGCCATCTGGTGCCGTATGTGTATGCAAGCACATCACATTCATGCATCTCTTCAGCCTCTGTTCTTCTGCTCTAACCTAGAGAATACATTTCAAATCTTGCTGGACATCTTATTTGTTCCAGATCTGTGCTTAGTCCACTTCTTCTAGTCTCCTCCCCTGGCCAGAAATGCTGGTTATAGTAACTGAAGTTTATGTGTTCGTTCAAGCTGATGTAATTTTTAGATGTTAACTTAAAATTAAATAAAATTCAGTGAACTATAAGTCTTCAAAGTGTAAATCTGGTTTGTTTGTTTGAGCAGCCTGTCCAGCCTGACAAAGCAATGTTGGCCTGACCAATGGTGCAAATTTCCATTAGAAGAAGGGGGAGTTTTCTGGAATCCGTTTTTAAAACCGTGATCATTTTTGCAAATTCTGTTTGGTGACGCTAGTGGTGCAGAAATTACACACTTCCATTTTAAGATGTGCGAGTGTAGACTAGCATAAAGAATGGTTGAAAGAGATTGGGATTGGAGACTGTCCTAAGTTTGAATTTATCCTGGACATATGTGGCTATATACTGTTATTTAATTTCAATTCTTTTTTTCTGTATCTATTTGTGTCCCTTTTTCAAGCATACAGTTTATTGTACAAATGCACAAATCTCACTTTTCTGCTGTATGTTGTTATTACTTACTGTTTTTTCTTTCTTTCTTTTTCAGTAAAAAAAGCCAAGCTACAAGGACCTCCAGGTAATGGACGGTTTGTGTCATGCATGAAACAGTGTGTGTTTTGGCACTAAAATTACTATAGTCTGAAAGAGACAAAAATAACACATCTTTTAGACAAATTATCGTTCATATGATTGTTTGGTGCTGAAACGAGCTGCTTGAATCAGACTCATGCTGTGGCCTAGTTGGTGTGGACTGGAGAGACGGTGAACTGGTTTACTAGTTAGCTAGCAGGCAAGCACTAGTCCATCAGGGAATTTTCACTCTACTCTAACACCCGTTACACTTTTTACCCAAGAGAGAGACACACACATACATGCAAGTAATTTTGAATGGCCGAACCTTAGGAATAGAGTAAGCAATTTAGAGTGCCATTGAAGACAACACTGATGTATGAAAACATAAAACGAAATTGAACAAATAAATGCACAGACATTCCAGACATTCCAAAATAAACATCAGCCTTAAACAGCATGCACACGGATCAGTCACAGTTCACACTTTGTAATATAATGAACTCTATGCACGGCACATAGCCTATGTAGTTTTGGTCAAATCTAAGGTGACAATGAGTGAAAGTTTCAAGAGAGTTACAGCAAGCTACTCTTCTTTCTAAAATGAAATGATTGATCACAACAAATGTGTTATTATTAAGTAAATGTATAAAATGATCTCAATAATGAGCTGCAGTAAGTTTAAATATATACAATATAAAGCTTGCAGATTGGCTAGACATTGCTTTCCATTGTGTGAGGCTTCCTCTGTGTGCAAAGTGTTTAAATTACATTTGCATCAAACAATTGTACAGCGATTTAAAAGTAAGGAATACAACAACACAAGTGATTCATGTTAAGGATAGCACAAACAAACACCAGAAGATGAAGTTGTGGAGACACTCTGTTGCTCATCTTAGGTTTAGTGCCCTCACAGGGTAACAAATCATCACAGAGAACACTACAAAGCTCTAAACAGTACAATGTTTTTGTAAATTATTATAATTTTCTCCCTAGTCAAAGCATGACAAAGGGCATGCAAAGGGCCATATTCTTCTGAACAAAAAAAAAATAGGTGAGGATTGTTTATTACGTTTTAATCGTATAAACCGTAATATCACACCACAATATTAAATAACAGTAATGATTCAATAACAGTGATACAATAGTAATGTAATCATTATTTATTGTCAAATTATTTTTTTATTGTTAATTGTCACTTTTTGCTTTTCTGCCAATAAAATGGAAAAAAGGGAGAGTAAAAAGTGCACTTCATAATTTTCCTCCATCATAAGCACTCTCTTCAGTTTGTCAGTGCCCTGCGCACACATATTACTAATCTTTCCAAAATGAGATGGGATTTTATTAATATAAATGAGTTATACTGAAAGTAAAAAATCTATACAGTACACTGCATTAATACAATTACATAAACTAATATTGAACAAAATTAGACAGATGTTAGGGTTAAAGTAAGGAATGTAAGTATGTTAGGAAATAGATTATAGTTCACTTCCACATTTGATGTGAAGCTGGTGTATCGTCGATTGCAATATCATACTAATTTATAATATCACAGTGGTATACTTTATCAAGCAAGATTAATCATATTAATCAATTACATGTATAATTATATATTGATAAGTATATATATGTGGTAACAGGTCAGACAAGCTATATTTTTGAAAAAGTTGTCCCAAAAGCGAAATCAAATTTGTTTACATTTTTGAAGCCGTGCACATAAGCAAATAAAACTAATTTAACCGCACTACTGCAATCATTTCAGCATTTATGTGTGCATTACGGCTCCATCTTGAGTGTAATTATGGCTTCTGGCTAGTATCAGTGTGTGCAATTCTATCCACCCATTCAAAAATACTTTAAGATTTACTGAACATACAGTATATCAGCTCTAGTCTTATTTAGAATGAAACATTTTAAATATTTATAAAGAAGAAGAATTATAGGAAACAATAAATTATGAACAATTTAGTGCCTTTGTCTGATTCATATATTACCATGTAATCCATAGGAAAGTAACTGTAATCTGATTGAGGATTTTTAAATGTAATTGAATCTAATTGCAACAGTTGATTTTTGTAATTGATTACATAATCCAGATTACATGTAATCCATTACTGGTCATTAGTATGGATTGAGGAGTATGACCCAACTATGTGCTACATAACTCAAACTGTATCTACACATTAATATATTTCTGTCTAACCTTAATCAATTTGTGTAGGATTAGCGGATACTGAGCAGGGTTCTGTGATGTCTGACTCCCTTTCTTATTAAGTGTGTCTGGGTTTTAAGGTGCATCCCAAACTGCACAATTCTGCACTATTCTATGCCATTTTGTAGTGCAAGTAGAACGAGTAGTATGTTTACACTGAAAATGCAGCAAAAAGAAGTGTACTTTAAGTACCTGGATGATGCACTTTTTCATCCATCAAAACAATGTGGAATGTTGGACAATTCATGCACTCAGCGCAGTACACGCAGTACATAGTGGAAGGGGCAGAGTTACCTGGCTGTGCTGCTGGTCTGTCAAAACAGTTGTAAGTAATGAAGAATGTAGCAGCTGGTGAAACTTCAGTGGATACAGCACCTTACAAATGTGAGTTGAATGCTTTACCATCACCCCAAGCTGTGTGAATATGTACACTGTTTAAAATACAAGTGTTGAACTAAGGTTGGCTTATGTGCTAAAGCTAGCGGTAATACATCACGTGCGTTTGAAACGTCACTTCTGTCAGCTGATTAACTGTGAATGCTTCCGTGTAGTAAATGAATTGTTGAATTGTTTGGATGAAACTACATGTGGCAGCGGGGGCGTGGTCAAGTGGCCGTCCGGGAGAAGAAGCGGTAAGGGCGCTTGCACCTGAGCTAAAATTATGTCTAACACCTGTCTCTAATTTCAGTGAGCACGGGGAGAGCGGCATAAAAGCAAGACCAGAAACTCCAGCGAGAGAGAGAGAGTCGGACCAAGCCTGTCTGAGTAGCTTATGAGTTGTTTGTGTAAAACTGATTGTGAAGCTGTAACTGCTGAAAGTGCACGAATTAAAGCCTTACCGGTGAAGTTGAAGCATGTTTTGAAGTCCACGTGTGCCAGGAGGTTCGTTGCCGGCAGTTGAGCCGCGAGCTGGGCTTCCCCGGACAATAGAGGGACAAGGCGAGGTACCCATTGGTCGTGTGGCCAGCCCCAAATTTCAGCGGTGCGTTCAAAGAGGTCGAGAAAAGCTTCTGGATCGTCCGCCGCCCCCATCTTCTGTAACGCAGGCGGGGGCAAAGAGGCGCGGGGGTCCGGTGTCGCGGCTGTGGCTGGAGCGGCCTCCTGGCTGAGACTCCGGATCACATGCCGGTCCTCTGCTTGAGCCTGCATGATCTCGAAGAACCGACGATCTTGGTCCTGCCGGAGCTCAAGCAGGGAATGTTGGTGGCTCTGATGCATTGCAGCGAGGGACTGGAGGACCTCCGCCAGCTGGGTGGACTCTATGGGGCGATTGCCTTCCATAAATTGGAAAATTTTGATCCCGGGTTTCGGCACCAGTGTGACACTCTTCTCCACGGAGGGAAGGAAGACACAGGAAAACAGGCTTCAACTTCACCGGTAAGGCTTTAATTCATGCACTTTCAGCAGTTACAGCTTCACAATCAGTTTTACACAAACAACTCATAAGCTACTCAGACAGGCTTGGTCCAACTCTCTCTCTCTCTCTCTCTCGCTGGAGGTTCTGTGCCTGCTTTTATGCCGCTCTCCCCATGCTCACTGAAATTAGATAATTTTAGCTCAGGTGCAAGCGCCCTTACCGCTTCCTCTCCCGGACGGGCACTGGACCACGCCCCTGCTGCCACACTACACTTTGAAAATTAATACACTACATGCCTGAGTTCATAGTATATTTTATAAGTGTATAGTGTGTCGTTTGGGACACACTTTTCTTTTTTAATCCCCTTTTCTCCTCAAATTGGAATGCCCAATTCCAGCTGTTTACTAGGTCATCGTGGTGGCGTGTGGGTACACGCCTCAATCCGGGTGGTGGAAGACAAGTCTCAGTTGCCTCTGCTTCTGAGACATTCAATCTGCGCATCTTATCACGTGGCTCGCTGTGCATGACACCGTGGAGACTCCCAGAATGTTCATGCTGTTCTTCGCGGCCCACGCACATCTTACCACGCACCCCATTGAGAACGAGAACCACTAATCGTGACAACAAGGAGGTTACCCCATATGACTCTACCCTCCCTAGCAACTGGGCTAATTTGTTTGCTTAGGAGACATGGCTGGAGTCACTCAGCACACCCTGGATTGGAATTCATGACTCCAGGGGTGGGATTCAGCGTCAATACTCGCTGAGCTACCCAGGCCCCATTTGGGACAAACTTTGAGCTTTAGTCTCCTTCTGCCACACATAGAATTGATTTCTGCTCTCATCCATCCGTCCATCCATCCTTTTTTTATTTATTTATATTGAGCATTGTGTGTTTTAATTGCCTGATGATGCACCTCATAATTGCATAATTCATGATCTCTTGATTGACCTCATGTTGAGTGACTATTCCATAAATGAGAGTAAAGTCACTGAGGAAGAGAAAGATGGAGACACCTAGCAGCTGAACATCAGTCTGTGTCTGATTTCCAAATGAACAAAGCTCTGTCTGTGTGACAAGAGTCCCATAGAAATCTCATCTATTGCTAATAACAGAAAAAAAAACCTTTTCAGCTTAGTGAGTCCAACCCACAGTGGAGAATTCAATACTGTGCCAGAATCAAATGAAGTTTGACTTCTACTAAGATTCTATTAGCAGAGGGATTCTTTTTGAAAAAGTGAAAGTGAGTCCCTTTACTTTTACAGCTGGAAAAGCCTAATTGCATCAAATTTGGAAGCCTATTATTGAGACCTCTGAAGCAAAAGTCTAAATTCTTTCTACTGTAGAAGATTAGGGGTGGGGCGGATGCTGCTTTCTGGATGCAAACTTAGAATCTAAACATGCTTTTAGGTCAAATAATATTATGTTTTTTTCCCATTTTTTTTTACACCAATGGAAATAAACATTCATAATGGCAGTTGACAAAATATAGACATGCATAAAGGAAGTTAGAAAAATGTTTTAGTTTTAGATTTAGAGTATAATACATATACTGTATGAAATGTCAAAAACGATTATACTGTTGAAAGAGAAGCAAAAGATAGATAAGTTTTAACTGGTGCTGTTTGCATTTTCCATCACTAATATGGGCTATAGCTGGTTCTTAAGTGTGTGTGTGTGTGTGTGTGTGTGTGTGTGTGTGTGTGAGCGTGTATTTATCACTTTGTGGGGACCAAATGTCCCCATAAGGATAGTAAAACCCGAAATTTTTGACCTTGTGGGGACATTTTATTGGTCCCCTTGAGGAAAACATCTTATAAATCATACTAAATTATATTTTTTGAAAATGTAAAAATGCAGAAAGTTTTCTGTGAGGGTTAGGTTTAGAGGTAGGGTTAGGTTTAGGGGATAGAATATAAAGTTTGTACAGTATAAAAACCATTATGTCTATGGAAAGTCCCCATAAAACATGGAAACACAACATGTGTGTGTGTGTGTGTGTGTGTGTGTGTGTGTGTGTGTGTGTGTGTGAAACCCCCCCAATCATGTGACATTGTTACTCTAAACAGCAGTTAAATGTCAGCTGTTCAAAACCAGGCATGTGCGAATATTACTTATTTATTTTCATAAGTCATCGAAAATTAAATATTCATCAGGTTGGGCATCCCTTGGTGCCCCCTTGCACACGGGGACAGCGATAAACAGACAGAGAGAGTTAGAGAGCAGATTAAGGAAGCACTGAAGTAAGAAAGAAAAAGAAGAAAATTTTCTTTTGTAGTCATGGAGGTGTATAATGGCAATTATTGGTGTTGCAGAAAGAGAGGGAGGAAGCAAAAGATTCCAACAAAAGACTTCTATATCATTAATTAGAGGTCTGGGAGATGACTTCAGAATTATATTAATATTTGATAATTCCCTGCTTCACCCTAGGCCTAGACCATTTATTACAAAAATCACACCTCATTTCTATATTTTCTTTCAAAGCTGACTCCTTATTCTAATTCAAACATGTGCTCAGCAATTTAAGATTATATGTTAGGTCTACAAAACGGAAAGGAATGAGATTAATCTTTTTGTTGTGCTCAGATTTGTTTCCTAACATATGTCGTTGAATCCTGCGACCTCAATTTTGTGAAATTTAGATTTTGTTTTGTTTTATTTTTGGACAGCAAAACACAATGTAGCTCATTTTAAATTGTTAAATCTAGCAAATTAGTCTCCCTGAAAGAGTCAGTGCTGATACAGGCTGATTTTTGGTGGTTAGAGCTGTTTTGGTGCTGTCAGGCTGGTGGACTTGCATATACATGCTATTAACTGTCAGAACTTTGCTGTGGAAGCTGGCCGACCTGTATGGTCTTTCTAGTTAAGCTGGTTGACCAAAGGCTTTTAACACTTGGTTTATATAAACTGGTGTTGTGTATTGAGTTACGGTTGTAACCTGTAGAGGGCGACGTAGCTCTCTGGGACTGTATGATACGCAAAAAAAAGAGAAGAGAGGGGGAATAATAAAAAGACTTAAGTGAAGTTGATTCTAGTGTGTGGCTCTCGTCTGTTCTGCTGTGACTATTACAAGATAAAATATAACAAATTGGCGACGAGGATGGCGACTGCCGGTGTGCCTCTTCCTGCGTTGTTCCTGCCATGCAGTGGACAACCCACTATCCCGTTCGATATGTGGATGAAAATGTTCGGGAATTACCTGCTCGCGATTCACGCGGAGGGGATGACTGGCCCGATACGAGGAAGCGTGCAATTCTCCTACACTGCTTGGGCACCGAAGGCCAACGTGTATTTTATACACTCACGAACGTAGGTACAACCTATGATTCAGCAGTGGCTGCACTGCGTGCACACTTCAGTCCAGCAATAAATGTCGTGGTGGAACGACACGTTCAGGCAAAGAGTACAGAGACCACATGAGACTGTAGCTGAGTATGTGGGCGCGCTACGTGAGTTAGCTACTACGTGCGGGTTTGCTGGTAATACAGATGAGATGATACGGGACCAACTTATTGAGCACGCTAGCTGTGTAAAAATACGTGAGAGACTGTTAGTACAAACTGAGGCAGACCTCACTCTGGATACAGCAGTAAAGTTGGCGTGTCAAGTGGAAGCAGCTATCGGACATGCTCAAACTCTAGCTTCGGAGCCGCATGCTCCAGTGCACGTGGTGAAGGCAAGACCGAAACGTCCATTCAGAACCAGAGCAAAGAGCAGTTACTCCGCAGAGCCTGCAGCAGCACTGAGACAGGATCAAAGCTGTTTTAGATGTGGATCAGCTGCTCACATGGCAAATGCTCAGGACTGCCCTGCAAGAAAGTGACATGCTGAAATTGCAATAAGGTTGGACATTTTGCCCGTGTATGTAAGTCCAAACAAAACACAGCCAAAGTAGGAGAAGTGGTTATTCTGGAAATGAATACGGTGCGAATGATAGAGAATGGACAAAGAGATGACAAAATTACATGCACATTAGCCATAAAAGCAAAAGCAACTTCCCGTACTGTGGAGTTAGTGGTGGATACTGGATCGGCGGTGTCAATCATTCCTGAGCACCTCTACAGAACGCACTTCAGTGGTGTTCCGCTTTCTGAGCCAGAAAAAAGGTTAGTGACTTACACCAAAGCTGAAGTTCCAGTGCTAGGTTGCATGTTAACTACAGTGCAGTATGCGACCATTACAGTACCAGCTACACTGTACATCGTAAAGACAGGCACGGCTTTGCTGGGAATGGACTTATTCAGAGCACTGAGACTTTCTATTGACAACAACAGCGTGCTCTCACCTGCGGGTCCAGTAACAGAAATCAGAGAGATCAAAGCCGAATCTGTGACTGGGGAGAAGCTAGGACTTGCTAAAGGTTTCATTCACCGTGTAAAAGTCAGGGAAGACGTTCAACCTGTTCAACAAAAGCTGCGGAGACTTCCACTTTCTGTTAAACAAGCTGTTTCTGCTGAATTGGAGAGATTGTTAGAAATGGATGTAATAGAGAGGATTGACGCATCTCCATGGGTATCACCCATCGTTGTCACACGAAGAAAGAATGGTGCAGTGAGAATGTGCGTGGACTTACGTGAACCAAACAAGGCGGTAGTGATGGACAGTTACCCACTTCCACATATGGATGATCGCTTCTCTGAAATGTGTGGAGCGACTGTGTTCTCCACCACTGATTTAGCAAATGCTTATCATCAGGTGTTACTGGCAGAGGAAAGCAGAGATATGACTGCATTTATAACGCACGAAGGGCTGTTCAGGTTTCGTCGGGTTCCATATGGACTGTGTTCAGCTCCAAGTGCGTTCTCTAAAATGATGTCTCTGGTCCTGAAAGACCTCAAGGGGTCCAGAATTATTTGGATGATGTAATAGTCTATGGCACAGGAAAGGAGGAGCATGATCGTAACCTGCAGATGGTGCTTGCTGCGCTAAAGGAAGCTGGTCTCCAGCTCAACAATGAAAAATGTCACTTCAACCAGACAAGCTTACGGTTCCTTGGACACACCATCTCAGCTCAGGGTTTGCTGCCAGACAAAGATCACCTCAAGGCTATTACAGCGGCTCCAGCGCCTAGCGACACCACCACACTGCGCTCATTCCTGGGGCTCACAGCCTGGTACGCAAAATTTGTGCAAAACTATGCATCTCTGGTGGAGCCCATGCGAGACTGCCTGCGTGACGACATATTTCAGTGGACGGCAGCAGCACAGTCAAGCTTTGACACGGTCAAGACTCGCATTGTAACCAGTTCAGCGCTATCCGTCTTTGACCCCAGCCTTACTACGATCGTGTCTACAGATGCCTCGGATTATGGGTTGGGGGCCATACTGACACAAATGCATGCTGATAACACGGAGCGCACAGTTGCTTTTGCCTCACGTTCACTTACCCCTGCCGAACGAAAATACTCCATTGTGGAAAAGGAGGCGTTAGCCTGTGTGTGGGCTGTGGAAAAGTGGAGGACGTTTTTATGGGGGACAAGATTTACACTGCGTACAGACCACCAGGCTCTGACTACACTGCTACACACAAAAGGACTTGGGCGCGCAGGAATGCGTGATTGCCCGGTGGTCAGCCAGACTCCTTTGCTTCACGTACGACGTGGTGTATCGTGCAGGAGCACAAAACTATGCTGCTGACTGTCTCTCCCGTCTGCCTCTACCATCAGAAGAGAATGCGGAGGCAGTGACTGAACCCGAACTTGTAGCTCTGCTGGATACAGAACTGAAAGCTCTCTCAGTGAAGGACTTCGCTGTGGCATGTGAAGCATGCCCAGAGCTTACTGCCATCAGGGCACAGATGAAAAAGGGGTGGCCTAAAACAGCAAAGTCTCTACCTGCAGTGCTCAAACCCTACTTAGCTACTAGAGATGAACTCTCAGTTCAAGATGTGACAATATACAGGGGCCCTCACCGACGGCTAGTGCCTGTGGCCCTGAGAAAACAGCTGGTGGACCTGGCACATGAAACTCACCAGGGTGTTGTGCGCACCAAGCAGAGGCTGCGTGACTTATACTGGTGGCCCGGCATGGACATGTTGGTGCAGGACAGCATTAGTGCATGTGTGACCTGCCAGATGAATGATAAGAGCGCTAAGACGCATGATGCTCCACTTCAGCCAGTTCCACTGCCAGACGGTCCATGGCAGAAAGTAGGAATTGACATAGTCGGGCCGTTTGAGTCAGCGAACTGGGACTGCCGCTATGCAGTGACTCTGATTGATTATTATACAAAGTGGCCGGAGGTGGCTTTTACACATTCAATCACAACCACGGCGGTCACTACCTTCCTGTCTGCTGTGTTTGCCCGCTCGGCAACCCCACAGAACTCATTAGTGACAATGGGACGCAGTTTACCTCCAGCGAGTTCACAGAATTTCTGGCAGTGAGAGATATTATACACAGGAAAGTGTCTTTGTATTACCCACAAGCAAGCGGAGCTATTGAACGCTGGAACCGCGTTCTCAAAGAAACTCTTCTTACTGCTGAGCAGGAGAGGAAACCGTGGAAATCATTCATACAGGACTTCTTGCTTACATACCGTGCAACCCCACACAGTACAACAGGAGTGTCACCATATGAACTCATGTTCAATAGGAAAATGCGCACAAAGGTGAACATCGGTCCAGCAAGCAAAGCTACTCTGCTGACAGAAAAACAACTGCGCAACCGTGTCATCTCTAAACAAAATGCATCAAAACTTTACACAGATGCGAGGAGAGGTGCACAAGTACCAAAGATCAAAGAGGGAAGCCTAGTAAGAGTACGGAAACCCTTCCATGTCAAGAAAGGACTGTCAAAGTTCCATAGACCTGCCAGGGTGGTACGGAGAGCTGGTGCAAATGCGTATGTGCTGGAAGATGGACGCACTTGGAACGCTACTCATCTTTCACTGGTTCCTGACAGGGTAAAAGATACCATTGACAGTTCTGTTCCGGTACCTGAATCGGGACCTGTACAATCCTCCGGTGATGTGCGGATGTCTGCCAGGGTCAGGAAAAAGCCTGCATGGCTTAATGATTACGTACAGTAATCTTTCTCATGGTCTTTGGGGGGGGAATCTAAAAAAAAGGACATTGAAATGTCACTGAAAAAAATAACAATAATCTGAATGTTGTTTTGCTTGTGAATTTGTTTGTTTTAAATTCACTTAAGTTTAACGCTTCTGTTAGAAGTGTGATCATCATAAGGTTGCATGTTATAGCCTACTGTTAAATGGTTACAACTACCGGGAAAAAAAAAAAAAAACTAATGTTAAAAAAAAATATAAACATTTAAGTTTGTATTATATTACAACCGAGGTCTAAGTGATTTAAGAGACGACGTAGTCATTTTGATTTTACCTGGTAAGCTCCTAAACAAGAGGGGAAATATGTTGTGTATTGAGTTACGGTTGTAACCTGTAGAGGGCGACGTAGCTCTCTGGGACTGTATGATACGCAAAAAAAAGAGAAGAGAGGGGGAATAATAAAAAGACTTAAGTGAAGTTGATTCTAGTGTGTGGCTCTCGTCTGTTCTGCTGTGACTATTACAAGATAAAATATAACAACTGGGTCATCTTGTTCCTTGCTTGTACATTGTTCATACTTTACCCTGTATTATTAAATCAGTCAGTCACCATATACCTTTGGCATCTCAATTTAGCCACCGCAATTCAGGATGTACCACAAATCTGATTTTGAGCAGGGCTTGATAACCCTGGGTTTAAAGCAGTGATGACTGCCTTTTCGAAATTTTGAAGTGTGAAACATTCCTTAACTCATGCTTAAAAGTGGATGAACTCATTTAAAAAATTTGACAGAGCAGATATAACAAATTGGAAAAAATGTAATACAATTCTTGTAAAAGGTATTTTTTCACAGACTTTTTAGAGGCATAATTGTAATCCAATACTTGATCCTAACAAACAAATATGTACTAATTTTAATTTATTCATTTATTTTTTTATATAATTCCACTGATTACAACAAAATTCATGTGTCTTCCACTACACATAAGAACAACCAGTCAGTAATTGCACTACCTGATTGAAGTCTCTCAAGCCTTAAAAGAATAGCTCACCCAAAAATGAAAATTCTCTCATCTTTACTCACACTTATGCCTTCCTATATGTATGATTTTCTTTCTTCTGCTTAACACAAATGAAGATTTTAGATTAGAATTATAAGAATTTCTCAGCTCTGTTGGTCCATACAATGCAAGTGAATGGGTACCAGAACTTTGCACATAAAGCACATAAAGGCTGGATAATTATTTTTTGTAACCTACGCATATCATATCATTTCTGAAGATATAGATTTAACCACTGGAGTTGTATGGATTATTTTATGCTGCCTTTATGCACTTTGTAGAGCTGTTTTTAATGCTGTTGTGACGAGGCAGGCGAGGAATGAGGATCTATACGCAGCTTTATTCAAATAAACAAGAAAGCTCAGAATTCAAATAAACAAGAAAGCTCAGAATTCAAATAAACAAGAAAGCTCAGAATTCAAATAAACAAGAAAGCTCAGAATTCAAATAAACAAGACAGCTCAGAATTCAAAACACAGGGAACCTAGCACAGAGCATAACCAAACATGCAAGAACTGACAAATTAACTGGGGGAAACAAGGGCTTAAATACACAAGGGAAAACAAGGAACACCTGGGGAAACAATCAGGGGAAATCCAATCATAAAATGAAACTACAAAGAACTACAAAAACCTAACAGGAAACAGGAACTAAACAAGAACTTCAACATAAAAGCACAAAAACAAAAGACAACAGGGAATATGTGACAGCTGTAGATTCAGTTGAGGGGTATTAGTATTTTAGTTCTATGTTCTGTCCGCGTCAGCGGAAAATTGCACGTACGGGAACCGTTAACAGAACCAAAAGTTATAAATCATATGGTAACTGATTCTAAACAAGTACCAGCATCCAGATCACAACATATACTGATGACCTGCAGGTCTTTTCAGCTGGGATGGGTTTAAGAATAAATTATATTGGGGACAAAGATGGAATAATCAGTGGACATGGAAGATCATTACAAACCATGTCATTACACATAGCTTTTTCCGGTACTTCAACAAACCCATAATAGTTATATTTTTCGAATAGTTAGGCTATTTGCTACACCACTCTTGATTCTAATACTTGATGTACCTGTTAACTTTTGATTTACAGGGTCAGAGATATATAGTTAAGAGAAAATAGAGGTTTTTATAGTGTTATATTTCCTTTTCCACTTCAGCTGAATCCCTCCTTCAGGTCTAACGCTTTAACAATGATAGACGCACATACATACACAAAATTACACACAATAAACCAGGCCAGCTTTTAGAAAGAATCAATTGCCCTTCACCAACTTTTTCTATCTTCTTCCATCTCTCTCTCTCATTCAGCCCCAATTCTGCTCTTCATTATGGTCATATCAAGAGCAGACTGCTGAAGTTGTGTCCCTCTCTGCAGGCATCAGGATAAGGTTGAATCCATAGGGACAGAGATTACACAGAGGGTGCTACAGCCAGTCTGCAGAGAGACAGACAGTGAGAGATTGAAGGAATTCTCAGTAAACTGGCATTACATCTTTAGAAAAGATGTCTGATTCTGACCTACAGTAAAAGAATATATGGATGAAACGTCTAGGTTACTGTTGAAACCTCCTTTCCCTGATGGAGGGATCGAGACATTTGTGTCGAGATAAGTGACACTAGGGCACTTTCTTGAAGGCCTCGGATACTGCTGAACTTGAGAAAAGGCCAATGAGAATTTGGCAGACAGAATTTGCGTGTCCCTCCCCCAGACATACAGGTATAAAGGGAGGGAATCATCTGCATCTGTTCATTCAGGTTTTGCACTGAGAGCCGAGAATAAGGTTCGACCGTTACAGTGACTCGTTCCCTCCATCAAGGAACGGAGGTTACAACAGTAACCTAGACGTTCCCCGTCTGTCGCTCACTTTGACGTTGTGTTGAGTGAAGCGACACTAGGGGTCTCTATTCAATCATGCCATGAGCTGAACCGTGTACATGCGCTGCTTACGCAGTACATGCGGGCAGGCAGTTGCGTGCCAAAGCAACAGGCTGTGTCAGACTGCAAGTACCCTTCCCCAACATCTCATAAAAAATCATCATAAACTTTTTAGGTTCCCGGCATCCAGGAGGGGGGGAACAAAGGCCCATCCTGTGAAGCAGTAATTAGTAATTAGTAGTAGTAACTAGTCATTTTTAGTACCCGTAGTGGGTCTGGTCGGGGATTCCTCTGCTGAATTTGCGGACCAGAGGGCTAGGGGGGAATAAAATCCAGGGAGCGTGAATGTAGTGGACTCTCCTGGGGGAAAAGAGCGCACGTGATCACATCAGTGTAGGGGAAAGGCACTATGTGCAAAAGGAATACCTGGTCAGACATACTGCATTCCCAAGTTCTACGTGCTCAGACCTAAGAGAACACGGGACGAGACCGACACAACCCTGAGATTGTAAAATTTTGTAAAGGTATTGGGTGTTGCCGAGCCCACTGCTCTAAAGATGTCTGCTAGGGAGGTGCCATTGGCCAGTGCCCACGAGGATGCCACACTTCTTGTCGAGTGTGCTCAAACCCGCAAGGGGGTGGGCACGGCCTGGGTGTGATAGGCCAAAGTGATTGTGTCAACGACCCAGTGGGAAAGCCTCTGTTTGGAGACAGCGTTCCCTTTCTGCTGTCCACCAAAGCAGACAAAGAGCTGCTCAGAACATCTAAAGCTCTGCATGTGGTCCACATAGGTACGCAAAGCATGCACCGGACACAGCAACGAAAAGGCTGGGTCTGCCTCCTCCCGGGGCAGCTCTTGCAGATTCACTACCTGGTCCCCGAAGGGGTCATAGAAGCCTTGGGCATGTAGCCCGGTCACAGTCTTAGGACGACATGGGTGCCTGCCGAACTCCAGGCAATTGTCGATGACAGAGAATGCTTGCAGGTCCCCAACCCTCTTGATGGAAGTGAGTGCAATCAGGAGAGCCATCTTCAAGGAGAGGGCTTTGAGCTTGTCTGATCCTAGCAGCTTGAAGGGGGTTCTCTGAAGGCCTGAAAGGACCATGGAGGGATCTCATGAGAAACCTGATAACCAGATTGTGCTTCCCAAGGGACTTACTGTCCACTGTGTCGTGGTGAGCCGATATGGCGGCTACATAAACCTGGTGGATGGAGACAGCCGCCCCTCCAGCCTCTCCTGCAGAAATGAGAGCTCTGACCCGACTGCGCATCTCTGCAGGTCTTCAGATTGAGAAGAATGTCAATTAGTGAACAAGCGCCACTTCAGGGCGTAAAGTTGCCTGGTAGAGTGAGCTCTGGCTTGGTTGAGTCTTGCGTTGTGTCTATTACAGCAGGTGGTAGGCCACTTAGATCTTCCACATCCTGTTCAGGGGCCAAATGTGGAGGGTCCAGAGGTCTGTGCGTGGATGCCAGAGGCTGCCCCGTCCCTGAGAAAGAAGGTCCTTCCTCAGGGGAATTCGCCAGGGAGGGGCTGTCGCAAAGAGCGTGAGATCCGAGAACGAAGTCCGAGTGGACCAATAGTGGGCCACCAGAGTGACTTGTTCCTCATCCTCCCTGACCTTGCTCAGCACCTGTGCAAGTAGGCTCACTGGGGGAAATGCTGTGTCTGTCCCGAGAGGAACAGTGGGAGGTCTCTTTGGATGCGAACAGTTCTACCTGTGCTTTGCCGAACCGCTCCCAGATCTGCTGGACCACCAACGCTGCTGTGTTGAAGTGGCCCGGTATATGAGTGGCGCACAATGACCTGAGTCGCTGCTGGCTCCAAAGGAGGAAATGTTGGGCGAGTTGCAACATGTGACGAGAGTGCGTGCCGCCTTGGTGATTTATGTATGCTATTGTGGCGGTGCTGTCTGAGCGAATCAAGACGTTCTTGCCCCGGAGTAGCGGGAGAAACCTCCGGAGGGCAAACTGCTGTGGCTGGCTTGAATAAGTTGAGACATTTCAGCACCGACTGCACACGCTCATTGCTAAGCTGTTAAAATAAACTTAATAAAGCTATCTCATATTTTTTTTTTTGTCATCCTGGGGGATGGTCTCTGGTTCCAAAATGGACCAGTCACAACTATTGTCATCTGTGTCGACACAAAGCATTTTTTACATTTTGAAGAGGTGCATGTCAGGCTACGGCATAGCTACGTGTAGCCTATTGCATAGGTTTGAAGTATAAATCGGCCTTGGTGTTCACAGTTGTGGTCAAGTTTGTCTCAGATGTTTGTCCTAAAATGCCTCAGAATAAATAAAAATGGACACAAAAGAAAAACTTTTTTTGTTAGCATACAGTAAGATTCTAGAGCTATAACATTTATTGTGATTAGCATAATACAGATAATTTGGTCTTGGAAGAACTTTTTGTTTCAGTTCATAATAACTTTTGATTATGGACTTTGGTATCCTGGCAAACCTGAGCACAGTTTGAGACATTGTTGAGATCTGACCTAAATCTAAAAGAGGATATTGTGAGATTACAAGGGTCTTTTTTTCAGGAGAAACATCTGAGAAGCAGGTGACCGTCTCGAATATGTTTTTAACCTTCCCTGAGTTGGAGGGAATGAGACATTGTGTCATGCTGACGCATAAGGGAGTGTCCTTCTACACGACCTAGTTAAAACCTTTCTACAATAATGCCAGGATTGGCAATGGTGTTTAAGCCCAGCCCATTTAGGCATGAAGCTGTCTGGTATATAAACGGGCACACAAACACCATTCCTCAGAATTTATTGACTGAGGGACAAAGAGCGCATCGCTCACACCTAAAAAAAAACCTGAGTCCGTAGTGCGGCTAGTTACATAATGTCTCGTTCCCTTTATCTTAGGGAACCAAGGCCGAGACGTTCCCTTATGATTCAGTTGATCGTGTATGGGATGCATATGGGAAGCAGATTCCCATCAGACCTCACTATACAACATAACCTTCCCAGAGAGGAAATTTGACGTCACAGTCCCGCAGGACGGCGACCGACATGAGTATGCTGCAAGTCAGTGACCATCATGGTGAGCCAGGAGGGAAACACTCAGAATATAGGTATGAACCATGGTCATATAATATGAATTAACTCCTTCATCCCGCTCGACCTTGCCGCACCGCTATGCCTCCTCGTGTGATACCTCGGGTGTCACAGAAGAGGCAGGTGGGAGGGCGCTGGAGGCTGAATCATCCCTCAGAATGAGGGCGATTCATGAGTGCTTGTGACTTTGGGAGATACAACGGCCTGAATGCAGGCAGTTGTGTAAAATGATAGGGAGCCCATACTCGAAAAGAGGGGCATAAATGTATGTTTGGTCAACAAAATAACAAGCGCTCTAGATAGAAAGGACTTGTGATGTGAGAGACATTATGTCTAGGTTGTAAATCCTTGCGAATGTGTTTTGAGAAGACCATCCTACTGAAAAACATATGTCTTGTATGAGTTTAGCGCTAGCAAAGGGCATAACAAATGCAAGAACTGTTCCTCATCCAAATTAAATGGAGGAGGGAAAAAGGCTAGAAGTTAAACCACCTGCGCTCAAGCGTGTGGTTAGAACCTTAGACACATATCCTTTCCTGGGTTTGACTGTGGTTTATGAAATACTCAGACCAAATTCCAGACATGAATTTTCAACTGACACTGCTTTTAAATCACCATTCCAAAGCCAGCAGTAATACGGCCAAAGCCAGCAGTAATACGGTCTTAAGAGAAAGCACACACAATTCAACATAGTCCAGAGGCTCAAAGGGAGGCCAATAATTTGTGACCATATATTATATGTAGATTGATTTCTCCTCTCTAAACTGTTTCTCCAGTGCATTCTTTCATCACCACTGCTGCTACGTGAACATAATGTATAACAACACTACGGAGAACGAGCCGTGTCCTGACACTCACATACTTAGATCGCAAAGGCAATGCTGGTAGATCGCACAAAATTGAAATGTGTTTTCATTACATTTTAATAAAAATAAATATAATGTCTTTCCTTCTTTTAGTTTCTGTCTGACTTGCACTTGAGGAGTACATTTTGACCAGGCAAGATTTTGTTTATTCATTTGCCATGACAACTAGGTTTGCGCCTTCCAAGGGCTTCTGAGAACAGAGCACGAAATTGCGAAGCTAGTAGTGTTTGATACTTGCTACCAGCAGCTACTACCCGGATATTGCAAAACTGTCTGATTCCATTCAGTGCAAATCATCAGAATAAGTTAAATGCCCTGGCTATTTAATCTATTCTGCTGTAGGTGTTTTGGGTTTAGTGTTAAAACTGAATGATATCAACATTGAACATTATTATATATTTTTTAATTAATTAGAAGATTAATTCCATGTAAGGGATACATGAAGTAGTCCTAACAAGCATTTAAAAAAATTTTTTTTACTGTTTTTTTTTTTAGTTGGTAGATCTTATTGAGTTGGTCATTTAAAAGTAGATAATCACTCAAAAAAGTGTGGACACCGCTGACATAGAATATAGATTAACATGGCAGAAGCAGAGCTGCATCTTCCTCCAAATAATTACAAAGCCAATGTTTGGAAACACTTTGGGTTTTATAAGAGAGATTGAGATTTTGATAAACCCATGCAGTTTGTAAAATATGTCATGCTGCTATAAAATATGCAGGCAGTACGACAAATTTAACAAAACACTTGAAGCGCTGACACGAAAGCACATTCATCTGCTGGCAAGTTATGGAACATTTCTTCATTGTTTATCCCTGAGCAGCCTTAAATTGTGTCACTGTTAAACGTGTGAACTGTTAGTTGTGTAACTGGAAACAGAACATGAATATAACGTCTGGTTTTATTTAATCTTTTTATTTTATTTTTTTTTGCACTACAAAGGCCTTTTTGTGAAAGGTCCATGCGTTAGAAGTCAGAAGGCACTTAAGTTAATTTATGATTTAGTGTCTATATGAACCAAAGAAATAAAAGTGAACTCTCTGTATCCTACCACATTGAATTGCATAGCATTTGGATAGTATTCGGATAGTATCTCTAGGTGGTAGACATGCCATGCCTGTTTCGAACCTGTCCAGGTGTCGAAAGTCAGGCATCCATCACACACCGCGCCCCAACCTGTGTTGGATGCATCTGTCAGCACTTCCCTGAAAATTTGACCCAGCATAACACCCTGTTGGTAGAAGGCAGGTGCTGTCCATGGTGCTAGAGCAGCCAGACAGCTGTGATTCACCATGATGCGCATGCGCCAGAGGCTCGAGGTACAATGTGGGACATCGCTTGAGCCAGTACTGGATAGGTTTCATGCGTAACAGACCTAACGGGATGACGGCGGATGCTGCCGCCATAAAAAGCAGCATTCTCTAAAATTACTTCAGTGTTCTTCCAGTATGAACTGAGACCGACACCGAAGAATGGTCTGTACACGCTTGTTCATGAGGTGCGCATGCACGCTCACAGAGATGAGATGAACTCCTAAAAAGGAGATTTACTCTCTGGGGAAAGTGTGCTTTTCGCCCAGTTGACTTTAGACCAGATTTTCTATATGGCAAAGTAGCAAGTATGTGTTCGCTCCGTAGTGCCTCTAATTGGCTAGTAATAACCAATCGGCAAGGTAATTCAAAACACACACAGACCGTTCATTTTCAATGGGCGAGCGCTGCATTGATACATTTTGTTAACGTGCTGGGAGCCAGAGACCAACTGAAATGAAGGACTTTAAATTGACACGTAGTTCCCTCGAACACAAATCTAAAAAGACCCTCCTGTACTGTGGTGCGATTGGTACATGCAGTGGTATCTCTTGATGCAAAAGTCCTGAGGATGGATGTGTGATAAGATCTTTTGAATGGACACGTCTCAAATCTAGAATGGGCCTAAGCACACTGTCCTTCTCCAGAATGAGGAAATAATGACTGTAAATCCCACTGTGTGTGTCGCAGTCTGGGGCAATCTCTATCGCGTTTTTTGTGAGGAGACTGTGAATCTCTGCACACAACACCGACACATCCTGTGGTTAGACCACAGATTACAAAGCACTGGTGAAGCGAGGTCTCATGAGGCCGGCATACAAATTGAATCGTTTGACTGTGCTCAATCGTTTTAAACACCCAGTCTGACACGCCCGTGAGGGCTTGCCACGCATTCATGCAGCTGGACAGCAGGCTTATTAATTCAATTCACAACCCGTTATTTTCGAGAAGTTTGTGTATTTCAGCTTGTAACACTGGCACATCTTTAGACGGAATCGTGGAAGACAAAACACCATTGAAACGGCCGACGTGTAAATTGGATCATATAACCATGTTCGATGATTTTTAGCAAGCAGTCAGAAATGCCCGTAAGGGCTCAACACGCGTCTGCATAACGGGACTCTTTATTGAAAAAGTGTGTCTCATGCATGTGCAACTAGCCTGTACTCTTTTTTGCATTCTTTATTGAATGTGATTAAATGCGAGACACAGAAACAATATATTGAACAACATTTTGAACAACAATATTCCTTTCCCAACAAACAGAAGTGGGGAAGAGGGGAACATCATTGTGTGTCTCCAATCGAGCCTTCTTCAGGAACATTCCACTTCATAGGTCTGTGCCTGTCAGGAGCACTTTTGCTGTGGGGGGAGGGGGTTTCCCCTTGGTGCAGAGTTTGTACTGAGGCGGCCTTCGTTTGCACCATGGCTTCCGTGGGTTTACCGGCGGTAGCAGGTGTAGGGTTTCTAGCCAGGCGCACATTTGAGTGAGCCAAATGTGATGAAGTAATGCTTTTTTTTGGCATATAATGTCTCATAGCCTGTGAGTGTTGCTGAGACTTGACGTAGCACTCAGCAAAAAAGCTGTAGCAGTGCGGAGCTCTTCGAATGTCACTGGATCGTAGCCTTGCTCATCCATTTCCTTGAGTATCTTAGCTTGGAAAACTTGGAGCACTGCCATCACGTGGAGTGCTGTACCAGCTTGGACCGCCGCTGAGTATGCTTTTCCAGCCAGTGCGGATGTCAGTAGAAACTTAGTGAGAAGAGTGTAATCACTGTGTGAGCGAGCTGAATAGGGCGCACGCCAGGATTTTGTCAGTTCATTATGAACTTCTGGGAAGACAGGGCAGATCTGCAGAACATGGTTGCTTGACAGCGTCCAGACTGCAAGAACCATTCATCAAGGCGAGATTATTCAGGTTCCTGTGGAGGAGACCACTCGAGACCAAGCTCTTCGACTGCCCTTGAAAGGATGTGAAGCATCTCCATGTCAGTGGCACATGCACGCTCCTCGCCCTTGCTGGGGTAAGGAGTGACAACATCCTCCATTGACCACTCGCCTGATGCAGCAAGAGACATAACATCATCCCCAGTGTCAGAACCACTGAATGTGACGAGGTTGTGCACTTCTGCAGAAAGCCGAAGCTCGTCACGCTCATACTATATCGGCATAGACGCAGTATATGGAGATTGAGCGGCTCGCGGGGCGTGTGCCAGCATGAGGTCCACCTCAAATTCATCCCGCTTGACCTTGCCACACCACTATGCCTCATCGTGTGATCCCTCGGGTGTCACAGAAGTGGTGGGTGGGAGGGCGCTGGAGGCTGGATCCCTCAGAATGAGGGCGATTCATGAGAGAATCGTTTTGAGACACATGCCCTCACTGTGAGGGCAGTCTGTCTCTATGAGAGCTGTCTCTATGTGGGTGTGACCAGACAGTGAATGTAGCTTTCATGCAGATTCCTTGCATAAGCAACACTTATGGAATCTTATAAAATATATACACAATATCAACAATAACTTATAAGGATACAAAACTCCTGCCGAAGCGCTACTTGGAATCAGGATGCTGAAGCGGCCCATTCACCAGCAAAACTTAAAGCGGCGAGGCGGAGTAAATGTTTGCTGGAGCACTGCAGGGGTAGTCTGTCTCTATGAGAGCTGTCTCTATGTGGGTGTGACCAGACAGTGAATGTAGCTTTCATGCAGACTCCTTGCATAAGCAACACTTATGGAATCTTATAAAATATATACACAATATCAACAATAACTTATAAGGATACAAAACTCCTGCCGAAGCGCTACTTGGAATCAGGATGCTGAAGCGGCCCATTCACCAGCAAAACTTAAAGCGGCGAGGCGGAGTAAATGTTTGCTGGAGCACTGCAGGGGTGCGGAGAGTCTTCTTGTTGCCTTAAAGATCCCACTGACTTGTGTAAATAAACAGCAAAGTAGTAGAAGGCTTCTAGACGAGAAATGAATCGCTGTCTTGAAGAAAATTCTGACGAATGGTGTTTGCGTGCCCACTTTTATACCAGACAGCTTCATGCCTAAAAAGGCTGGGCTTAAAGACCATAGGCAACACTGGCATTATTGTAGAAAGGTTTCAACTTGGTAGAAGGACACTCCCATATGAGTCAGCATGACGCAATGTCAAGTGTACTGAAAAGTAAGGGAACTAAGCATTACTGGTGTTGTGCGGAAATCTGACTCCCTGCTAGATTCTTACTTCTCACATCCTGATTTGTCCCTATTTCTAAAGCCTAAACACACCCATCACCACACTAGGGAGTCAGAAATAGACATACCTGCAGTGGAATTATGCTCATGCTCTGCAATCGTGGGGTTTCCTCTTGTGTCTAACTCTGGGATTTCCCCAATGTACTTGAGTGTATATACGCGGATGTGAGGGACAGTAGTCGATATTTTAAATTGGTGTAGTTGGTTGGTAATTGGTTGAAATTGGTATAGTTTATAGTGTGTGTGATTTACCCTTTTCCCACTGTACCCCCAGAAATGTAGAATTATTTCTGCTATGTGTTGACTTAATGTTATGATGTAGGACTACATACTTCAATGTTATTTATTTGGTCTGTTCCACGTATACAGTGAGGAAAATAAGTATTTGAACACCCTGCTATTTTGCAAGTTCTCCCACTTAGAAATCATGGAGGGGTCTGAAATTGTCATCGTAGGTGCATGTCCACTGTGAGAGACATAATCTAAAAAAAAAATCCAGAAATCACAATGTATGATTTTTTAACTATTTATTTGTGTGATACAGCTGCAAATAAGTATTTGAACACCTGTCTATCAGCTAGAATTCTGACCCTCAAAGACCTGTTAGTCTGCCTTTAAAATGTACACCTCCACTCCATTTATTATCCTAAATTAGATGCACCTGTTTGAGGTTGTTAGGTGCATAAAGACACCTGTCCACCCCATACAATCAGTAAGAATCCAACTACTAACATGGCCAAGACCAAAGAGCTGTCCAAAGACACTAGAGACAAAATTGTACACCTCCACAAGGCTGGAAAGGGCTACGGGGAAATTGCCAAGCAGCTTGGTGAAAAAAGGTCCACTGTTGGAGCAATCATTAGAAAATGGAAGACGCTAAACATGACTGTCAATCTCCCTCGGACTGGGGCTCCATGCAAGATCTCACCTCGTGGGGACTCAATGATCCTAAGAAAGGTGAGAAATCAGCCCAGAACTACACGGGAGGAGCTGGTAAATGACCTGAAAAGAGCTGGGACCACCATTTCCAAGGTTACTGTTGGTAATACACTAAGACGTCATGGTTTGAAATCATGCATGGCACGGAAGGTTCCCCTGCTTAAACCAGCACATGTCAAGGCCCGTCTTAAGTTTGCCAATGACCATTTGGATGATTCAGAGGAGTCATGGGAGAAAGTCATGTGGTCAGATGAGACCAAAATAGAACTTTCTGGTCATAATTCCACTAACCGTGTTTGGAGGAAGAAGAATGATGAGTACCATCCCAAGAACACCATCCCTACTGTGAAGCATGGGGGTGGTAGCATCATGCTTTGGGGGTGTTTTTCTGCACATGGGACAGGGCTGACTGCACTGTATTAAGGAGAGGATGACCGGGGCCATGTATTGCGAGATTTTGGGGAACAACCTCCTTCCCTCAGTTAGAGCATTGAAGATGGGTCGAGGCTGGGTCTTCCAACATGACAATGACCCGAAGCACACAGCCAGGATAACCAAGGAGTGGCTCTGTAAGAAGCATATCAAGGTTCTGCCGTGGCCTAGCCAGTCTCCAGACCTAAACCCAATAGAGAATCTTTGGAGGGAGCTCAAACTCCGTGTTTCTCAGCGACAGCCCAGAAACCTGACTGATCTAGAGAAGATCTGTGTGGAGGAGTGGGCCAAAATCCCTCCTGCAGTGTGTGCAAACCTGGTGAAAAACTACAGGAAACGTTTGACCTCTGTAATTGCAAACAAAGGCTACTGTACCAAATATTAACATTGATTTTCTCAGGTGTTCAAATACTTATTTGCAGCTGTATCATACAAATAAATAGTTAAAAAAATCATACATTGTGATTTCTGGATTTTTTTTTTTAGATCTACGTCACCTACGATGACAATTTCAGACCCCTCCATGATTTCTATGTGGGAGAACTTGCAAAATAGCAGGGTGTTCAAATACTTATTTTCCTCACTGTATATGCACTCTTTTTAAAAACCAGTTGCATAAGCATTTTATCAGATCGTCTCATGTGTTTACTTGGCCACATAAGCTGCATTCTCTGGGACAAACAATTTGTCAACCCCCTTTCTCTTAATCCCTTAAATGGCATAAGGTTTTCATGTTTAAATGACGTTTCAGATTGGCACTTCTTTCAAAAAACCCTAGAATATACTGTTCCCTTCCGAGGGAACTCGCACTGCGTCGTTGAAAACGACTCTTTGGGGAACGCTCCTTAGCGTGCGCCTCTGAATTATGAATGAAACTATTCCAATCTTGATTGGTGTTGCGTCATGACGTAACATGTGACGGCATAACCGGATGCATAAAAGTGACGCCGGTACACATACACATCAGCTTTCGCTCTTCAGCAAGCGCTCTATGTTGAAATTGTTTGTCTTATTTGGTGTTGTTTGTCTGATTTAAAAATATTATGGCCACCGAACAGTTCAAGAAGTGCGTGCACTCCTGCCCTCGTTTCATTACGTGTAGGGACACGCACGCTTTATGTGTGAACTGTTTGGGAGCACAGCACGCACAGGCAGCTCTCGAGGGATCTGCCTGTGAAAGTTGTGAAGCATTACCCATGAGAGTGCTGCGCTCCCGGTTGGCGTGCTTCGATGAACACGGTCAGGCTCGCGTTCCCCACGGTTTTGGTCCCGCGTCTGTTGAGGCAGCGCGGCGATTGAAATCGCGGGGTTCGCAGCGGGATTTTGCAGATGAGAATGAGACTGCTGCGGCACGTTCTCATTCTTCGTTTGAGGATCCCGAGCCTACTGTGAGTGGTGCAGAAGCCCGCGTCGCGGCTTCTTCTGCCCATGATCAGGTCCCCTTGCTTGAGCTCACTGCTTCCGAGGAAGTGGATATGCTCAGCATCGATGCGGACGACCGTGAGCCAAGCACGCCAGTTTTTGGCCAAGCTTATGAGGAGCTGATTGAGGTTGTGACGCATGCCGTGGCCAGACTGAATATCAGCTGGCCACAAAATGAGCAGGGAACGCAAGTTGAAAGCAATTAGACGTGCGTTTCCTGCGGCACAGATCACAAACTCAGCGCCGGGGTTTGCCGTTTATCCCCGATCTCCACAAAGATATCTAAAACGAGATCGTGGGGTAAACCGCATTCGTCCCGTATCTCCAGCCCCAGTGTTTGATTACAGATGATGTTTTGGGGGCACGGTATATGGGCTAAAACCCCGGCGCTGCCTAGTAAGCCCTGCAGAGATACATCTGCTTTAATAAGTAGGGCTTACATGGCCGCACACAATCGGTGTTGGTTTCCCGCCGTCTCTGACGCTTCGGGCCACATCAATTTCCAGCGAACGCACAGCGAACGTTCGTGTCAAAAAAAACAAAAAAAACAACAAGCATCAATTGTGGTCACAAGAACCGTATCGACTAAATCCTGCCGGTTTCCCGCTTCAGGAAGTCGGGAACAGTGCTCGAAAAACACCCGAGACCAGCCTCGAGAGGCTGGTTCCCTTAGTTGAAGCTTCAGGAAAGAGGTCCTACCGAGGTGGTAGAACCTCGGAGGGCTGTCCCCCCCGCAGCAGAGCAACCGAGGTTGCTCTCGCAGCGGAGTCCTCAGGAAATCGGTGTCGGTTCCCGCCGTCTCTGACGCTTCGGGCCACATCAATTTCCAGCGAACGCACACCGTGCCGTTCGTGTCAAAAAAAAAAAACAAGCATCAGTGGTGGTCACAGAAACCGTATCGACTAAATCCTGCCGGTCTTTCGCTTCAGGAAGTCGAGAACAGTGCTTGAAAAACACCCGAGACCAGCCGAGAGGCTGGTTCCCTTAGTGGAAGCTTCAGGAAAGAGGTCCTACCGAGGTGGTAGAACCTCGGAGGGCTGTCCCCCCCCCCCCTCCGCTGCAGAGCAACCGAGGTTGCTCTCGCAGCGGAGTCCTCAGGAAATCGGTGTCGGTTCCCGCCGTCTCTGACGCTTCGGGCCACATCAATTTCAAAAAATAAAAAACACACATCAATTGTGGTCACAAGGACTGTATCGACTAAATCCTGCCGGTATCTCGCTTCAGGAAGTCGAGAACAGTGCTCGAAAAACACCCGAGACAAGCCTCGAGAGGCTGGTTCCCGTAGTAGATTTTGTAGAGGCATGGAATCATCTTCCCAACATATCTGCATGGGTCCTGCATATAATAAAATCAGGGTACAAACTGCAGTTCGGGCACCGCCCCCCCCAAATTCTCTGGGGTGGTGCAGACTACAGTGGTTCCGGAGCAGGCTCAGGTGATGGAACAAGAAGTGCAATCTCTGCTGCTGAAGGAGGCCATAGAATGTGTTCCTCATTCAGACAGGGAGTCCGGTCTTTACAGCCGGTACTTTATAGTTCCAAAAAAAAAAAAAAAAAAAAAAAAAGGATGGGGGGTTGAGGCCGATTTTAGATCTCAGAGTTTTGAACCGGCCTTTGAGGAGGTTCAGGTTCAAAATGCTTACCATTCCTGTCATCGTGAGTCAGATCAGATCCGAGGACTGGTTTGTCACGATAGATCTAAAAGACGCCTATTTTCATGTACCCATCCTTCCATGTCACAGGAGGTTCCTGAGGTTCGCTTTCGGGGGCGAAGCTTACCAATATCGGGTTCTTCCGTTCGGCCTAGCACTCTCTCCCCGCACATTCACCAAATGTATGGATGCAGCTCCTGCTCCTCTGAGACTTCAGGGCATCCGCATACTGAATTTTATCGATGACTGGCTCATTCTGGCCCAGTCTCGAGAAATGGCGGTTCGGCATTGAGATGTCGTCCTTGGCCATATTCGAAGTTTGGGGTTGAGACTCAACACAAAAGAGTGTGTTACAACCATCCCAGTGCACAACGTTTCTGGGTGTTGTGTGGGACTCTGTTAAGATGCAGGCACGCATGTCTCCTGCACGTATCGAGTCCGTTCTGGCGATGGTGTCCGGGTTAAAACTAGGCCAGGCCATCACTGTAAAGCAGTTTCAAAGACTGCTGGGCCTCATGGCAGCGGCATCCAACTTGATACCTTTGGGCCTGCTACACATGAGGCCCCTCCAGTGGTGGCTGAAAGCCAAGGTGTTTTCCCCCAAGGGGAATCCATTTCGTATAATCAGAGTAACGCGCAGATGCCTTCGTTCTCTGCTAATATGGAAGAAACCTTGGTTCCTGTCCCTAGGGCCAGTGTTGGGAGCGTCATGTTGCCGGAAAACCGTTTCGACAGACGCCTCCCTCACTGGCTGGGGCGCGGTCATGGACGGCCGCTTTGCTAGGGGTCTGTGGCAGGACCATCATCATTCTTGGCACATAAACTGTCTAGAGATGTTGGCTGTGTTCAGGGCTCTGAGGAGCTTCCTTCCAGACATCAAAGGTTACCATGTCCTAGTACGTTCGGACAATACATCAGTGGTAGTTTATCTGAACCGACAAGGAGGACTCAGATCGCGCCCTCTGTGCAGACTGGCGCATCAGATAATTCTTTGGTCCCAAGGGAAAATACTGTCTATCAGAGCATGTATATTCCGGGGGTTCAGAATCAGGGAGCAGACATCCTGTCGAGGCAGGGGCTGAGGCCCGGGGAATGGAGACTTCATCCAGAGGTGAAGTTGATATGGGACAAATTTGGACCATCAGAAGTGGATCTATTCGCGTCTCGAGAGACATCCCACTGTCCACTTTGGTTCTCCCTCTCACATCCAGCCCCACTGGGGTTGGACGCCATGGTACAGGCTTGGCCGAGGCTTCGCCTGTACGCATTTCCCCGATCGCTCTGCTCCCGGGAGTCCTGGAAAGGGTCCGCCAAGAGGGCATCAGTCTACTTCTGGTTGCCCCCATGTGGCCGGCCCGAGTATGGTTCTCAGACATAATTTCACTCCTGATAGCTCCGCCATGGCAGATTCCTCTGAGGAGGGATCTGTTGTCTCAGGCGGGGGCACAGTCTTCCACCCTCGTCCAGAGCTGTGGAAACTGTGGGTCTGGCCCCTGAGGGGGTTCAGTACCTAAATGCTGGTCTATCAGCGGGGGTGGTTGAAACCATACTTAGCTCTAGGGCTCCGTCTACTAGGAGATTATATGGCCTCAAGTGGAATGTGTTCTCCACTTGGTGTAGAGAACATGAATTAGATCCAGTTAACTGCCCGGTGGCTTCAGTTCTGGAGTTTCTTCAAGATCGTTTCTCTGCGGGTCTCTCCCCTTCCACACTTAAGGTGTACGTGGCTGCCATTTCGGCGTTCCATGCACCACTGAGTGATGGGCCTCTGGGGAGGCACCAGCTGGTCATTCGTTTTCTCTGTGGTACATGGAGGATGAGACTGACAACCAGGTCCAGGGTTCCTGCCTGGGACCTGGCGGTGGTTCTCGAAGGGTTATCCCTGGCCCCCTTCGAACCCCTTCAGTCGGCTTCGCCCAAGGACCTGACGTTCAAGATGGCTTTTCTCTTAGCTATTACCTCTCTAAAGAGGGTGGGTGATCTTCAAGCCCTGGCAGTGACGCCAGCTTGCTTGGAGTTTGCCCCTGGCGGAGTTAAAGCCATTTTACACCCGAGACCTGGCTATGTGCCTAAGGTGCCGTCTAACACGGCATGGTCTACGGTCCTGCAGGCTTTTTATCCTCCACCTCATGTGTCGGCAGAAGAAGAGAGGCTCCATTTGCTCTGCCCTGTCAGAGCTTTGAGTGTTTACCTCGAGAGGTCCTCTTCTTGGAGGAGGTCGGACCAACTGTTAGTGTGTTTTGGGTCACCTAAGAAGGGGCTCCTGCCTCGAAACAAACCATTAGTAATTGGATTGTTCAGGCTATTATCTCGGCCTACAAGGTGCGCAATTTGCCTTCACCTTTGGCCGTGAGGGCTCATTCAACTAGAGGCATGGCGTCCTCTAGGGCTCTCTTATCGGGAGTACCCCTCCAGGAGATCTGTGAGGCAGCCGGTTGGGCTACCCCGCACACTTTCATCAGGTTTTACAGTCTGCACCTCCCCAGTACGCCTGGCGCACGTGTGCTCTCGTCCTAGCTGAGTGCCTGAGTTCAGTTTCACCCTAGGGCAGGCCTTTTTTCGGTGCGTGGCCTAGTGGGCATTCGTTCCCCAAAGAGTCGTTTTCAACGACGCAGTGCGAGTTCCCTCGGAAGGGAACGTCTCGGGTTATGACTATAACCCTTGTTCCCTGAGAAGGGAACGAGACACTGCGTCGTCCTGCCACGCCCCTCAAGGCCTGAGAGCGGCTTGCTTCATCGCTAGGCTAATGTGTATGTGTACCGGCGTCACTTTTATGCATCCGGTTATGCCGTCACATGTTACGTCATGACGCAACACCAATCAAGATTGGAATAGTTTCATTCATAATTCAGAGGCGCACGCTAAGGAGCGTTCCCCAAAGAGTCGTTTTCAACGACGCAGTGTCTCATTCCCTTCTCAGGGAACAAGGGTTATAGTCATAACCCGGGACGTTTTCTTAATTGCATGTCAACAGGTTCACTTGAAAGAGATCTTTTCTTTGGGCACCCTTTTCTCTGTGCTTGCCTTCTCTTTCACCATGCATTTCGTTTGTAAACTGGACCTGGAAAAGTGAAAGTTAGAGGACAGGGGGAACTTAAAATGTAGGTTTAGTGCAGGAAGAGAATGAAAGCATTAAAGTCTTGACTGTACTATTTGTCAGCCTTGCCAGATAATCTCAAATGGTCAGATTGAGCCATCCTCTTCAGTGAGAACACAACATTTTCTCTGGGACCATCTATAAGATTCATTAGACCTAAAATCAGACTGTTAAAATACAAGAAATTAAGTGTGAAAAAAGAGAGGAAACCATCAACGAGGTGCATGTCCTGAAACACCTCTTATGTTCAACATTTTCTTTGAGTGGTTTTAAGAATGTCCTCCATATAAGACTGTACAAAATATGGACTTCGTTTCTGTGAGGTCTTCTCAGGGAAAACATCTAGATTAGATGAAAAATGCCACTGTACACACACACACACATGCAATTGAGCAATATACTGCTGCTTAATTTTCCCAAATGAAAAGTTGGGAAATTGTTTGTGCTACATTTAGAGTAATCACAAGGATGATTTCATTATGGAAATAACAATATCTTGAAATAATCATACTTTTTCAAAATTAATAATAATATTTTAAATAATCCTTTTTATCCAATTTGACAATGCTTTTTTCTGCACTTTTTCCTCTCTCTCATCCACTCGTTCTCTGTTTATATTTGACCATTTCTTTTACAAATCACCCCTATGAGGTTGACAATTTTTCTAACTGTATTAAAATAGTAATCTGCTTTGAGGTCTTTGTAAAAATCAGGACACAGAGTCCTGGGTCAAGATACAGAAGTGATTTACCACTTTTTACTTTTACTGTCTTAAACCAGATCTCAAAATAGTGCGTTTCAGATGGGTGCTGCAAATTTGTACTGATATACTGATCAGTTCTGTGACAAGGCAGGCAAATAATGAAGAAGTGCAGCTTTATTAAAAAAAACAAAAAAAAAAAACAACAAAACACAGAGTAAAGAAAAACATAGGGAACCTAGCACAGAGCATAACAAAACATGCACGAACTAACAAATTAACTGGGGAAAACAAGGGCTTAAATACACAAGGGAAAACAAGGAACACCTGGGGAACCAATCAGAGAATGAGACAATCAGGGGAAAACCAATCATAAAATGAAACTACAAAAAGCAAACAGTAACTAAACAAGAACTTCAACATAAAAGCACAAAAACAAAAGACAACAGGGAATGTGTGACAGAGCCCCCCCTTTAAGGAGCGGATTCCAGACGCTCCAAAAAAACAAAAACAAATTGTCCATGGAGTGTAGGGGAAAACATGTGGTTCGGGGGGACGACGACACAAGGAGCAAACAGGCAGTTCTAGGGGGCACAAGGGGCAAGGAGAGCAGAGGAACATGGCAAGGTCAGGGAGCAGATCAGGCTGAACGCCAGGGTCAGGAGGCCTGGGAGGTGGACAGGGAGTGGATCAGGGGGCCTGGGAGTCAGCCACAGGACAGGGACTGGGTCAGGAGTCCTGGGAGGCGGTCACAGGACGGGGACTGGGTCAGGAGGCCTGGGAGGCAGCCACAGGACGGGGACCGGGTCAGGAGGCAGCCACAGGACGGGGACCGGGTCAGGAGGCCTGGGAGGCGGCCACAGGACGGGGACCGGGTCAGGAGGCCTGGGAGGCGGCCACAGGACGGGGACGGGTCAGGAGGCCTGGTAGTCGGCCACAGGACAGGGACCGGGTCAGGAGGTCTGGGATGCGGAGCCGCTATAGGAATAGTCTCTGGGGGCGGAGGCCTGGGAGGCGGAGCCGCTATAGGAACAGTCTCCGGGGGCGGAGCTGTGGAGAACTCCGGGGCGGGGCCGTGGAAGGCGGAGTCTGGGGAACAGAAGCCTTTCTTCTCTGGACGAGGCTGGCAACGCTGGCTCTGGAACGGACGAGACTTCCAGCTCGTTGGCTGTGGCAGATGTGGGCGTTGGCTCGTTGGCCGTGGAAGGTGTGGTCGTTGGCCTTGGCAGGCGTGGGCGTTGGCTCGTTGGCCGTGGCAGGCATGGAAGGATGAGGCATGGAAGGCTGGGGAGCGGCCACTGTGGGAGGAGATTTAAAGCCCTCTTCCTCTACGCCCACAGTGAAAGGCGAGCCGCTAACTCGCAGAGCCTCCTCCAAGAACTCGGGTAGTGCACTAAATTCGTCAGCTCTAAACTCACGGACGTGATCCTCAACTGGACAGTCCCCTTGCTCGAGGAGGAGAACGCTGATGGCTGCTAGATCCATCTTGGGTCAGTTCTTCTGTGACAAGGCAGGCGAAGAATGAGGATCTAAGTGCAGCTTTAATAAAATAATAATAATAATAATAATAATAATAATACACCGAGTAAAGAAATACACCGAGTAAAGAAATACACCGAGTAAAGAAATACACCGAGTAAAGAAATACACAGGGAACCTAGCACAAAGCATAACAAAACATGCACAAACTAACAAATTAACTGGGGAAAACAAGGGCTTAAATACACAAGGGAAAACAAGGAACACCTGAGGAACCAATCAGGGAATGAGAGACAATCAGGGGAAAACCAATCATAAAATGAAACTACAAAAGACTTCAAAAACCAAACAGGAAACAGGAACTAAACAAGAACTTCAACATAAAAGCACAAAAACAAAAGACAACAGGGAATATGTGACAAGTTCAAAGACATAACCAGTTGTTGGCAGATGCAGATGTTTGCATGATTGGCTTCATGATAAATTTGAATGCTTTCATATTATGATTACATAAAATGTTTAGGTTGAGGTTCATTGTATAGGAAAGACATTACAGAATTATAAATTCCAGTATTATATATGAACATTATATAAGATGACTAGAAGGAAAGTTTGAAAAACACAATAAGTGTGTGTGTGTGTGTGTGTGTGTGTGTGTGTGTGTGTGTGTGTATGTGTGATCGTGTATTTATCACTTTGTGGGGACCAAATGTCCCCATAAGGATAGTAAAACCCGAAATGTTTGACCTTGTGGGGACATTTTGTCGGTCCCCATGAGGAAAACAGCTTATAAATCATACTAAATTATGTTTTTTGAAAATGTAAAAATGCAGAAAGTTTTCTGTGATGGTTAGGTTTAGGGGTAGGGTTAGGTTTAGGGGATAGAATATAAAGTTTGTACAGTATAAAAACCATTATGTCTATGGAAAGTCCCCATAAAACATGGAAACACAACATGTGTGTGTGTGTGTGTGTGTGTGTGTGTGTGAATTGGTTGTTGGATGTTTTCCTGGTAAGTCAATTATCAAGAGAAGAAAGTCATGAATTGTTGAACTTTGTTTAACTTTTACTATTAGTCTATCTTTTTATTCCAATTATACATAAGTTTTTTTTATAAATTGGAATGGAGAGATAGAGAAACACTTGCATTTATCATGATATCATTGGTACCCATGTCTCTCTAAGTGTTCTTGTGGCACTTTATGTCTAGGTTTAATTATGCCTGCTTGTTTTGACCTCTGACAGCCTGTCTTTGTCTCTGCACATAATAACTATTGCATTTACATAAACCCATGAATATGTCACACATACACACACACACACATGCGCGCATACGCACACGCTTACACACGCAGTTAGAGGAAGATGTCACGTCTCAATTTTCCACAACAATTCCACAACAATGGATGTCAGATTACCAGATTATGTCACATTACTTCCTTTAATTAATAATAATAATAAATGGTTATTTTTCTTTTGCAGACAAATTTAACGTGTATGTTACGCTAAAGGTCCAGAATGTTAAGAGCACCACCATCACGGTGCGGGGAGACCATCCCTGCTGGGAACAAGACTTCATGTTGTGAGTATAGCGGTGTTTTTTTATGTTTTTCTTTTTATGTTATTAGGCATGTCTATTCCACAGTGCTCAATTTTGGGACTAATGTAAGGGCCTGATTCACTGAAGGACTTTAAAAACACTCAAAACTACTTTCCTGTGGAAAATGAAAGATGATGTTTATGAGCACATCAAACTGGATATGCAGAAGTGTTCCATGTAAATGAAAACATTCTAGGTCTGTTCATCTCTGTTTTAATATTTTATTTTATATAGCAATCAGGGCTGTAAACCCCATAGAGGGGGTCTTCAGTATTCAGAATAGTGGTCAATCAATATTGTTTTAGGATCGATAAGGATCGATTCTTAAACTTTTACATTTGTTCCCCAATTTTGAATATTTGTTTTTATCCTTGGAAGAAAATAGAAATAAATGTATTTGGGGTGAAAGAATTGTCTTTTAAAGATATAATAGTTATCATGTTCTTTTGTTGACTTTTTCAGTATTTCTTCATACAGCCATCATGTCTGATGAGATTGCTTTTTTGTCCTGCTTTAAATTACCTCACTTCAATTTCTCTTACCTTTGACCCTCTTGTGTCGAAATGACAAATGTTAAATAGGTGTTTGATGGCCTCTCAGGAGGTTTTGTGTGTCCCAGAAATTGTCCCCGATTTTCAGATTGTTCTAGATAGAACAATTCCTAAGAAAACATAATGAGAATCAGCCACAATTAAAGTAATTACTAGAGAGAGAGAGAGAGAGAGAGAGAGAGAGAGAGAAAGCAGGACTGGGACTACACACAAAAACATTCACTTACACAAAACTCAAGGACTAATGTTGGATTAAAGCATTTTGTGATTGTTATACTCTGAGTGTATTTGGTTACATTCATGCTCTCTACTTATCACCTGTAGAATTGGGTTGGGGATGAGCCTCATCTTGTTACAAACCTGTATAAAGTAATTGTTTTAATTGAACTCAAAAATTGACATTTTTGATGAATCTTTACACAGCTCTTGCTATACAACAAGAGTTCATAGTGACATCTGTCAAGTTCCAAAAACATCTACAAAAACACCACTAGAGCACCATTATAGAAGTCTATTTGACTGTATTCCAAGTCTTTAGAGGCTATAATGATAGCTTTGTGTAGGAACAGACTGAAATTACATAATTATTCACTGATAATCTTCAAATCCGCTGAAGCTTGCCTCTAGCTTGTGTCTAGATAAAAAAAAAAATTATGGAAAAGGGGAAAAAACATTGGTTTTGAAATTCTGAACATGAACACAGGCAAGACGCAAGCACTGACATAGTGAACATTTTCACAGAATAATAACTTTTTGGTCTGTTCCTTACACAAACCTCTGCTGTGGGTTTTCAAGACTTGAAATAGAGTGCACAAGTCATATGCACTACTTTCATTATGCTTTTTTGGTGTTCTTTCCTTTTTGAAGCTTGACAGCCAAGGTCACTATGAACTATGTAGTTGTATGGCTTGAAATGTATGGATTTGGTATTAATTTCTATTATATTTTTGGTAACAATTTATGGTAAATTTGATTTTGACTCTGCAACAGCCTTTTGAAAAGCCCAAATTTGTTGACTACTAGCTGAAATTAACATATATTTATGCTTTTATCAAAACCTTTACCACATTTGAAAAGGCACAGTGTGGTTATAGGGATAATGTGTCAGGAACTCCTTGACTTTGTGTGTGTGTGTGTGTGTGTGTGTGTGTGTGTGTGTGTGTGTGTGTGTGTGTGTGTGTGTGTGTGTGTGTATGTGTGAGCGTGTATTTATCACTTTGTGGGGACCAAATGTCCCCATAAGGATAGTAAAACCCGAAATTTTTGACCTTGTGGGGACATTTTGTCGGTCCCCATAAGGAAAACAGCTTATAAATCATACTAAATTATGTTTTTTGAAAATGTAAAAATGCAGAAAGTTTTCTGTGAGGGTTAGGTTTAGGGGTAGGGTTAGGTTTAGGGGATAGAATATAAAGTTTGTACAGTATAAAAACCATTATGTCTATGGAAAGTCCCCATAAAACATGGAAACACTACGTGTGTGTGTGTGTGTGTGTGTGTGTGTTTGTGAGTGTGTGTGTGTGTAAAGGGAGATCCTCTGTGCCTGGATTATTGTCCTGCTGCTCACTAGGACTCACTATGATCAGCATGTAAAAAATCCACACACACACACGCTGGTGTGGCTATCCTTACGAGGGCTCTCCATAGACATAATGATTTTTATACTGTACGAACGATAGATTCTATCCCCTAAACCTAACTCTCACAAAAACGTTTCAATAAAACATTTAGTTTGTTTTTAAGCTATTAGAGTTATGGGGACACTATAAATGTCCTCATAAACTACATTTATAGCATAATACCCTTGTAATTACCAGTTTGTAAACTAAGAAAAGTCCTCGTTATCCACTCAAACCCGTACACACACACACACACACACACACACACACACACACACACACACACACACACACACACACACACACACACAAACAAAGGCATAGTAGGGGTGTACAGCGAATCCATTATCCGTATTTGTATCTGTATCTGTTCATATGACAAAATGATCTGATTCGGATAGAACTGGGTGTGGGTAGGGCTTAAACCAGAAGTGTGTCAAAACTAAATGAAACGCCCATTTTAAAATGTTACTCATCCATTTATGGTTTCTGTTAAAAATATGCCTTGTTTATGCTTTTTCATAATAATAGCTTAATAATAATAATAATTGCATGATAAAAATAATAATAATAATTCCCTGTAATAGACCTGTCCAGGGTGTTTCCTGCCAAGGCATGCAACCTTGCATAGGGCAAGCAGCTATAGAATATGGATGGATAATAATAATAATAATTATTATTATTATTGGCACAATATCCAAATGATTATTTTAAAATGTATATTATTTTATTTTTAAAAAATTTACCAGATGAAGCTGAATTTTTAGGCTACATTAACTGTGGAACATGTTGTTAACTGTGGTTTCTTCTGGTATTTCAGATATTAATATCTGCATGAAACTGCTGTGAATGTATAACAATATTATTCTGAAGGCAAGAGGTGTCATGCAAAATGTGAAATTGTCAAGCACATATTTTGCAGTGAATAATAAATACAAATTCAGACATCAATATATCCTAAAAACATAATTTTTTACGATAGGACACCGTTATTTAGTTAAATAATAATAATATTTATGTTACATTTAGCACTTAAGCACTTTTCCAGTTCAAGAACACTTAACATTCTCACATTTAGCACAGTTTAAAGAAGAAGAAGAAAATGGCATGTTTCAGTTTCTTCATTTTACATAAGGAGGAATATTCCTAATAGATGAAAACTAAATGCATCATTTAAACCTTTATGGAGCATTTTTACTTTTTTTCGGAAAAAGTCTAATAAGATAATTTCCTTAATCACTGATGTGAATATATATGTGGTCAACTTTAATAGATGGATAGACTGGCTCTGACATTAAATCACTTCAGGAATTTAACATCGTGCTCAGGTTTAGGCTATAAATGAATACATGGGAATCACATGTACGTGAAGCATGTTGTAGCATATTTAGGGGTTTCAATGAAAGTTCGCTAACTGGTTAGTTTAGCGTGCTGTTATGCTATTAGCTTAGCTGTACTGTGTTGACAATATGGTGTTGGCAAGTTGCGCATGTGCGGTTAGTTGCCACAGAAGAGTCTCTTTAGGACTTCCCGTGAACTGTCGTCACCATAGCAACCAACACCAGTGATTGGTGATCTGGGTCAACACTAATGAAATTGGTTTCAAAACAGTAACAAACAGTAATAAGTTTAAGTGCCCAGATTCTCACAACAATATATGTAGCGAATTTGGTATGATAAATGTTCACTGCACTGGTTAAAATGTCATGTATATTACTATTATTTGTAAGGGAAACAGTATGTGTGTTTTATTAAATTAAATGGTCCTGTTTCTACATTACTATGTAAGGAAATTTATAATGGAATCAGTCACATTTGACAATCGTTATCATTTAGATAAATGACAAATAACTAGATTATTTGTCTGAATAAAATTCTTAACCATTAAACCATTAAAATCGTAATACAACGTCTAGTTGTATCCGCTCACAATTTCTACTGTAGGGAATTAGCTTTAATAAGATAATTATGATTAATTCTCTTATTGGAGTAATTTTATTCTCATGGCTTATTGACAATAATATTAGACACATAGGTATAGCTTTGAAGCAAAATCGTTTAGAAACGGGGATGAGATTATTTATCAAAATATACCACAGTCAAAATATCTCTAAAAGGGAAACATGAATAATTAATTATAACGAGTTATGATCCCAAGAGATTCCATCCAGAATCAAAACCTTCAGTATCAGGATCAAAAGTTCCTCTGATTCACAAATCAAAACATTAATCCAAGCAAGCGATCCATGCAGTTTAAACTGTCAGGAGATTGCTGGATCCACACAAGAGCATGAGTGCAATTTCAAGGCTGCGACTAAAACCAGGAAAATGCTGCCTACAGAGGCTATATATGGAGGTAGGATGAAAATAAGGTGCTTTTCAAACTGTTGGGAGACCATTTTCCTTAAGAGTTCCATTCATTCAAAACAGATGTCAGTTAAGCCATTAACTGATTAGGCAGCAAGTCAGTTGCCTATGTTTTCGGATGCAGCCCAAATTAAAAGCACTTCACGTGTGCTATAAGTAGATGTCTTATTCACTATGCACTGTATGTACAATTAGTTTGACTCTATATTCTTTTAAAAAATTTGATTGCTTGTGTGGACATGCCATCCATGGTTGCTGGACTACTGTGTGTACTGTTATTTCCTTCTTCCTAATATATTAACAATTTGTTGTTCAAATACATTTCTAAAATTTGATGACTAAAGAGAAATCTGAAGAAACTGCAATCTACCATTTAAAATACAATATCATATTTTAGTTTTGTATTAAATTGAGTAAATATGTTGCTAAATAAGGGTTTATTATAATTCTTTTTAGCAATTTTATGTTTATAATATTTACAATATTTAATATAGTGATATATCATATTTTGTATCGGCCTATCGGCCACCCTGCTCTCTGGACATCGTCATCAGTCATTAAAAAACCCATATCGGTCGACCACTAGTGAATACTGTAATAATTCAGCAGACAGGACCACACTGCCCCCTCTTAAGAGGCTAGGGTTAGGGTTAGGGTTAGTGTTACGATTCCTGGTTGTCTGCCCCGTGTTTCTCGTGTCACCTCTCATGAACTACAATTCCCACAATTCCCAGCCCTCATCACTGCCAGCTTTCAATCGTTGTTCTCACCTGTTTGTCATTTGATCTTCATTACCCCTCTGTATTTAAGCCCGGTTGTTTGTTCAGTCTCGGTTGATCGTTGTTTGTAGATGTTGGATGTCGATGTTCAGCCCAGTTTACCCTGTTCATGTACCCTTTGATGTTGCTGATACAGTTCTACTTGGTCATTGACATTGAGTCTGTCCTGTGCACTCTGATAACTGTCTAGTTTGGTTCGACTACCAAATCGGACATAAGAACACTACAAATGACAGTCCGGACTTTAAAGTGGATTAGTGGTGCTTCCCTGCCCAGCCTCTAAGACCTGTATGCCTCCAGAGTGAGGAAATGGGCTGGAAATATCACTGTTAACCCCGTACAACCAGGCCACCAACTCTTTGATCTAATGCCCTCTGGCCGGCACTACAGAGCACTTAGCAGTATATTCACTGTGCAATTTAATATGTGTGCTGTAAATTCAGTTCATACCTATGCATACCCTTATCTCTTTTTCCTATTACATTCCCATATTCCCATATGTGTAAATATGTTATTCTTATTGCCTATAATTTGTTATTTTGTCTTAATGCGTATCATGTACTTTATTTACTTTATTTATGTTATTGTTCTGTGTCTCACTGTCACAGAGCACAAATCCCTTGTAAGTGAGAGCATGCTTTGCAACAAAGATTTTAGGAAAAGAGGTGAATGATGCAAAAAACGTTATTTTAAAGCGGTTAGTTCACCCAAAAATTCTCACATGATTTATTTACTTTTAAGCCATCCCAGATGTTTTTACTTTCCAGATGTGTATAACTTTCTTTTTTTCAGCCGAACCGAAGTGAAGATTTTTATAAGCACATTTGAGCTCTGATTGTCCATACAAATGCAAAAAAAAACAGGTGTCATCAGGCTGCTTGCTGTTTGATGGTCCAAAAGGCATATTTAGGCAACATAAAAGTAATCCAATTACTGTCAATTAATGCCCTCAGAAGCAAATCAATAGGTTTGTGTAAATTTTTTTTGATAATTAAAACTTTATTAACTTTAAAAAATCGCTTCCTGCCAGTAGTCTACATCACATTGCTGTCACGTTACGTGAGCAAAATGGTGCATTCATGCAAGAAGTCGGAAGTTAACGCTTTGTAGACAACTGAGGAAGGAACGTTACATGAGAGTTAGGTCATTTCAATCAGCAATCCACCACTGGCCGGAAGCAATGATTTAAAGATAAAAACTTAAAATCATTTAAATTATTGAATTGTTTCGACTGGAGTCAATAGACATTTATTGATTGAGTCATTTGGATTACTTTTATGCTGCCTAAATATGCCTTTTGGACCGTCAAATAGATTTTAACATGCATTGTATTGACAAAAAGAGCTGAAATGTGCTTGTAAAAGTCTTCACTTCGGTTCTGTTAAAGAAGGAAAGTCATACACATCTGGGATGGCTTAAAGGTAAGTTAATTATTTTATTTTAGGGTGAACTATTCCTTTATTGCCAGGCCCAGGCATAAAACTACAGTTTGCCTGCTTTGAGGTTGAAGAAACAGGTCATAGTTTAGAAATGCATGTAAGATCTGTATTTGTGCATTTGTCCATATTTTTTGATGTTCTAATTGTTTTTTTCTTGTGTATTTCTGTGTGTGTTTGTTTCTGTGGTCTAAGTGAAATTAATCGTCTGGACCTGGGTCTGGTTGTGGAGGTGTGGAATAAAGGACTCATCTGGGACACCTTGATAGGAACTGCATGGATCCCACTTAACACCATCCACACGTCAGATGAGGTAAGGGGACACCATCATCCAATCCGAATGCAGACAACTCCACTGTCATTCTGGTGAGGCATGAAAGTGCTACTCCCACCCTGTCTCACACATGTTGTCAAGACCATCTGAGTCATACCCAGAGCTGGGGTGTGTGGGGAATGTTCTGGACAGTTTTGGAATAACCCCAGGTTACCAGTCAAGACATAAATGAGTGTATAATTAACAGTCTGTTTAAGCAGAAAGTCACTCAGTTAGGTTTTAGGGGGTACATCAAATATAATTAGTGTTTTTTCAAAACCCATAACCTTAAGTATTAAACTTTGGCACTTATTTTATCCCCATTGATTTGTATTAGGGATACCTATTTCTATACTTTTCTAAGCAATCATGCCTGGTGACTCAAACAGGAAAAGAGTCACATGGACTAAAAAGCTAGTTGAATTAGTTAGGGTGGCTCTCATAAATTCATAAATTGCACGTATATAAATTGCAACACATACACCAGGGTTCACCAATTAGTTTTCACCAAGGGCCAAACTACTAAGTCAAGGGCCATCAATGTAATGACAACTTATGGTGCTACTGCTATTAATATTATTATTATTAATATTGTTGTATTTATTATTAAAAGAGTCACGCATAAATATTTTAATGCGTGACTAGTATTAGTAGTATTCAGTATTAGTAGCCTGTTTTATTTATTAAAATAATTATGAACATTTTGTTTGTATAGAGATACACAAAACTACACAACTTTGTCTGCTGAAACAAAAACAAAAAAAATGTCCCACATGCGAGTCAACTGTTCCAGCTCGTCTCCAAAGGAGATCTACTCCCTGCACTTTCCTTAATTGCAAATTCAATTGTAAGACTTATTAGCATTCATTTTGGTGTGAGCAGGCCTTTAGCACGGGCCATACATTTGACTCTAGCAGACCGGATGTTGTCCCCGGGTTACCTATTGAGGAACCATGACATACACAGAGCAAAGTTTGTCACTGGCGAAAGTATAAATAAATAATAAATAAATAAAATATTTTTTAAATAAATAAAAAACAATATACATAATATAAAATAAACATGAAACATGACATTATGAACAAAATCTCTCTCTCTCTCTCTCTCTCTCTCTCTCTCTCTCTCTCGCTCTCTCTCTTTATCTGTATTGCACTCATACTGTATCTCAGAGTCAGTATTAACAACGCTTTGCTTGGCATGACTTTTATAGTGCTGGTCTGTCTCTCTCTCGTTAGGAGGGGCCTGGAGAATGGACCTCACTGGATTCTGAGGTTCTGATGAAGGAAGATGAGATATATGGTACTAAAAACCCCACTCCTCACCAAGTGCTGCTGGACACACGCTTCGAGCTTCCTTTTGGTATTCTTGTTTTTTCCATTTCCATAATTTTGAAAGCATTGTATCCATCCTAAGCATATTTTCTGGCTGCCATGTGTGTGCGCGCCATATACCGTGGCCTCAAAAAGTATTGCGACCCTTAAAAGCCACACTTATATTCTCATTGCATTATAAAATATGAAACCAAGTGGCATCTGCAAACAAATGGTGTTATACCTTTTCTCAGAATTGATCCTAAGCAGTTCTTTAAATTGCAATATATAAGAAAGCATGTTATAGAAAGATAGTAAAGATAGGTTAATGGGGAGACATACTGTAGATCAGAGCATTACAGAAAAAAGGAGAGGAGTAGAAGGGCTCTGTTTGTGATGTTCTTGCAATAACCTCGGTGTCTCATGCCATTGTAAACACTTTGAATACAGAATTTGAGAGAGCTGTGTGTGTAGTAGGACAGAGAAACTGGAAGGGAGAAGCAAGAGATATAGTGGAAACAGTGAAAGAGTTTTATGGGAATATACTTTATCTGTAACTTTATCTTGATGTTTTGTTGATGGTTCAGATATCCCTGATGACGAGGCCCAGTATTGGACTAAAAAGCTGGAGCGTATCAATTCTATGAGAATACATGATGAGGTACAGTCTGTATCTCATTTTTGTTTGTTCATGCATGTGTTTAGATGGTGTAGAGATATGTATGTGATAATGTAAGGGTAAGAAGAAACATCTCTAATGGGACAGGGCAAGAGACATGTGGATTTTTATTTATTTCATTTTCTGTTCTTTAAGCAATATTGATGCATTCCTTACTGTGACCATGATTAGTTATATATTTGATCTAACTTGCCCAAACCTACATGAATTTGTTGTAATACGCAATATTCTTGATTTACTTTGTGCCGTTGCTAAAACAAAAAGGATTTCTGCATTTAAGTGAAATGAATCATGCTCATGTTTTTATCTTCTACTGCCACCTGCTGTGTCTACAGAGTCATTGCAGGGGCCTAAAAAGAGATTGTTCTCAACTGGTTTTACTTCAGGGCCCAGATTTGACATTGAAAAGTTGTTGTAAATATGACATTTAAAGCAAGCAACATGACACCAAAATTGTAATCTTGTAAAAGTAAACAAAAGCATCCTTAAAGTTAAAAATCGAAATGTATTCATATATTATAGTAATTTGTTAATGCAGTACTCAAGAGACTTGTCTTTATCATTTAATGTTTAGTTTCGAATTTTAATGCTTTCATGCTCTCAACAGCCAATAATTCAATGCACACAACACAATGCGGTTTGCACAAACCATGTGTATCCCTGTTGCAAGTGAACGTGTATTTAATATAGTCTGTTTTGGGGGGTTTTCTCTCTCTTACCTTATGTTTTTTGTTCATGGTTTTCGAGGATGAAGGCGTCTCACACAACCATGTCACACACAATTCATGGTGGCATCTGCCTAATTTGGCTAGCTTTTACCACTTGATAGATAAATATGTGCCAAAGTACTGGAGAGTTTATTTGGCATTGGATGTCAACAATGAAAGAAATGAGACCCATGTCTCTTCCCTTTTAAAAGTTAGTAAGGCTTTTTATTTTGCTGTATGTTTATATGGTTGGTTGCATTTTATTGTTTGCATTTAGCATTTTTACCCATGCTATCTGTAAAACTATCAGAACAGACCTGTGACCTATTTTTGACTTGCAACCCACCAATTGAGAGCCACTCATATATAGACTGTTGAGTTTTATAACAAATGAAAGGGCAGATCAGACCAGAAATGTCTCTACAGGGAGAACCCCTGCTCAAGAAATCTATTGTTGCATTTAGTTTTCATTGCTGCTATGCTTAATTGCATTTTTAATCAATGTAAAATCTTTACAAGTAGGCCTATATGTCTACTGTAAGGGATGCACTTTATTGTAAATATGCACAGGTATTAAAGTGGTATGACAGGAAGCACTTCCTGTTGTGTGTCATCGTGACCTTTTAGCCTACTTTTCATGTAAATGTCCTGTTCATCTCAATAGTATTCACTGCCAGATGAAGCACAGAGAAGACAACTTCCCTCAGTGCCCTCCCAATGCTGTAAGTGTTTTTATTTGAGCTTTTACATTGGAAAATTATGTATTTTTAAATGTCCTGTTCAAGCCAGTAGATGGCAGTAATTTATAGCTGTTCTAATGCATTTAGCTTTTTATGTTTTTCAGACTTCATGTTGCATTACGCTTGTTGTATTTATTTTTTGTCAGGTATTTCCTGTTATTTAAGCAATCAGGATGTCCTTGAGTAGGCTAATTGATATCATTTCTTAAAAGTATTTTCTAAGAAGATCAGAAGAATGTCTGTTTTATGATATATGAAATGATTAGGAAAGTAGAGACCTGGGGGTTTTGTAGTTGGCAATGCTTTGATTTACCATTTTCAAATTTGCAACTTTTTCCACATCACTAGGCAATTGGACATACTTTGGATGGAGTAATCAGCAGAGTATGTACTTCATGTCCATCACTCATCATCATTTCACTTCAGATTCACTGCATCTATCTCTCTGTATCTCTGCATGACTTTCTTTCTTTCTTTTTTCTTTCACAAAATGAAAGAGTGAATCATAAGGACATGTCCTTGAACTTTACCAACATTAAGATTTAAAAATGCCTCCAATTTTAATCACCTTTTACCTTTTTGCAGTTCACGTATCTGCTCCTGTGGTGTGAAAATGTTTTTTTTTTTAATCATTGAAATATTCCATGTAATCTTTCAATTAATACGAAGTCATAAAACTTCATGTAATAATAGAAGAATTAGAAATAATAATGTAATAGTTTGAGGTGAAGTGTAGCATGTCACACTACAGGACACTGCTGTCACTGCTTGTGTCCCCCCATGCAGCGCACATGAGACTCGACTCGCATCGAGAGAAACAATACAATACTCAGTTGAGCATAAACACGCATAGCGCACAAATTTTGGGTAAACATTTTCTAAAAAAAATTATATCATATTAAACAAAATTGTATCGATGCTTTTACAGTATTGAATGGATTATAAGTATATTTGTTTATCAAAAATGGTCTTGCTTTGTCCACCATCTTGGATTTATTTTTCCATCAAGCTCATCATGGTGCATTTTTGGATCGCCTACCCAGGGAAGGATACATATGATGATACCTTAGAATTTGGATATTTTTCGAGTCTGCATAACACTTTGTCCTAACCAGACACGATGCAGTAAGATTTCAGCAACAAGCAATCTCTGTCCACAGTAGATGTGATGCAACACCACATTATTCATACACTAAGATGACAATAAAATCAGAACAGTCAAATGTAACCGTTTGTTTATCGAGCATAACTCATTTTCTCACTGAATCTGCATATGGACATACGCCTTCTATGGACGTGATAAATGCACAATCACTCACATACACAGGGCAAAGTTACTTTACAAATCACATCCTAATTCAGTCTGTTACCATTGTTTATGTTCACGTGGTACTCCAGTTGCTATTTCGCCATTCTCCATATGACAGGGAAGCGGAGAGAACGTCAGAGGGAGCCAGCCAGTATTTCCCCACCATTCTTAATTGTTGTGTGTGTGTGACAGACCTCTGACTGAAGTGAGTGAGAACTGAAGCACAACTTTCAGTAGGTTTTTGACACTCGGCCAAAATCAGGTTGTCATGAATGGGCTAGTGAGATGCTGGCTTTAATACACTGTTATAAGAAGGGTTTTTGACCCATTTATTGACTGTGCTGACTGACGCACCTTTGCAGAAAGTATGGCTATCGTAGCTGGTAAAGACAAAAACTCTGTTTAACATGGAAAAGATACATTTTTATTGCATGCAGCAGTGCTGCGTCGCATCTGGTTTGGACACGGTGTAATAAAGTTCACCTACCTTTTGGAACAGCCTTTGCATCGGAAGAGCCTATGATGTCTTTAAGGGTTCATTAAATGCTCTTTTATTTATATATAGTTTTATTTTTTTTCCCTGAGATCTGCTGACAATGTTATTGAGGGTTTTCTTTTGTCAGAATTTAGTAATATATGATCATTTTCTACCCTGTCTTTGGCCCTCTGACTGAAACACTTGGTTTTGGTCTAAGCACCTCCTTAAAACTTCAAAATAAATGTCCACTTTTATGATTGGTTAACATCGTGCAGCCCTCTGAAATCAGCGATATTTGAAATTAATTTGGAAGAGAATGAACAACCCCACAATGTTATAATTAAATACATTTCAGGGTTTACACATAATGCACATCCACCACATTGCATCTGAATACTTTAAACTGTTTCATCTCAAGCCTAGCATTTAACACAAAGCAACATAAACTTTTAAACATTCATGACATTTGAAGTATTCATTAATTAAATGGTTTACTTTCTGTTTTGCATCTGGTCCATTAGTGTTTTGAACTGCCCCATCCTTCAATAATAGTTGCTTTGCTATGCTTGAATCGTATTATGACTGGATATGATGAAGACACATCCACATGACGCGCACACAGCACAAAGCACAATGTGAACTAGATACACACATACACCATCACATTGCCAGAAACATAAAAACGGTCCACCTCTAATGACGACATCGAGGTATACGCTGATAGCGTAACTTGTTTCATCAGAGCATCCACGAACAAACTGGCTGGTGTTTTTATGGACATTTTCAACTTTTCTCTCTCCTTGACTATGGTCCCCACATGCTTTAAAACATTCACCATTGTGCCTGTACCAAAGCAATCAAAAATCACTTGCTTAAATGACTGGCATCCTGTTGCTCTGACCCCCTGAGAGACTAATCAGAGATTACAACTGCTCTGTGCTGCCCTCCTTACTGGACTCACTGCAGTTTGCATACCGCAACAACCGCACCACTGATGATGCCATTGCATCTAAAATGCACACTGCTCTCTCCCACCTGGAAAAAAGGAACACATATGTGAGAATGCTGTTTGTAGACTACAGCTCAGCATTCAACACCATAGTGCTTGATGAGAAACTCTGAGCTCTGGGTTTAAACAGCTCGCTGTGCAGCTGGATCTTGGACTTCCTGTCAAGCAGACGCCAGGTAGTTAGAATGGGCAGCAACATCCCCTCATCACTGACCATCAACACTGGAGCCCCACAGGGCTGTGTTCTCAGCCCATTCCTGTATTCCCTGTACACACATGACTGTGTGGCAACACACAGCTCCAATGCCATCATTAAGTTTGCTGATGATACGACTGTGGTAAGTCTGATAACAGACAATGATGAAACAGCCTACAGAGAGGAGGTGCACACTCTGACACGCTGGTGTCAGGAGAACAACCTCTCGCTCAATGTTAGTAAGACCAATGAGCTTGTGGTGGACTTCAGGAGAAAAGACAGATAACACAGCCCCAACACCATCAATGGAGCACTGGTGGAGAGAGTCAGCAGCTTCAAGTTCCTCGGTGTCCTCATCACAGGGGAACTCACATGGTCCGTCCACACTGAGGCCATTGTGAAGAAGGCTCACCAGTGCCTCTTCTTCCTGAGACAGCTGAGGAAGTTTGGAATGGACCACCACATCCTCACACTGTTCTACACCAGCACTATTGAAAGCATCCTGACTGCATCACTGCCTGGTACGGCAACATTACTGCCCTCAACCGCAAAGCCCTGCAAAGTGTGGTGCGAAAGGACATCTACACCAGGCAGTGTTTGAAAAAAGCTTGGAGGATCATAAGAGACTCCAGCCACCCGCACCATGTGCTGCTCTCTCTGCTTCCATCAGGCAGAAGGTATCGCAGCATCACGAACCACAACAGCTGACTTCATGACAGCTTCTTCCCTCAAGCAATCAGACTTTTGAACTCTTGATCTCTCGATCAATATTAATCTTATTATCTCACACTGGACAGTCATACATTATATTCTCTCAACAACACACTGGCAACTGACTATCAACCGACAGCCTGAATGTCAATACAGCACAATACAACCTACTGTATATTTTATATATACAATTTTTATTGTATACTGTGTATTCCATATTGTGTGTATCGTATACTGTACATTGTATATTATTCATGTAAACTGTCATCACTGTTATGTTGATTTGAAAATGGTTAAAAATGTCCATCTAGTGCATTTTTTCAATAATTAAAAATAGCAGTCAAAGATGTCTGTCTAGAACATGAATATATAGAAAAATAATCAAAAATAGTGCAGATGGGTCCTACTTTGATGTTCAGGAATAATTAGGCCATAGTATATCTTGTTTGTCCTTCTCTTCTCTTCAGTTTACAAACTGAAGCACCAGTGGGCAGAGCCAAGGGTATATTTTTGAGCTGTAGAGGCGGCCATTAATTTATTAATTCCATGACTACCCTAGTGACGTTGGGAAGTCATGGAAGTAGAGAACAAGGTGTTTTTGCAGCTTGTTTTCAATAAGTGCTTTTATTGTATTGTGGATTAAAATTTGGGTTCTGAAATTTACAGTATGTTTTTACAGTAGAAAGACCTCTTATATGTCAAAATATCAAGGGAAATTTGATTCCTCATGACATGACCCCTTTAAAGTGCTACTCTGGAAGCAGCTCAATAGGTTTTAGAACAGACACTTTCATGCCTACTACCATGTTGCACTTTGTACAGTGGAGTCTCTGCTTTCATTTCATACATTCATCATCTGTTTGAATGTTCAGAGCAAAGATTTAAGTGAAGACTATCCCCTCTATCCACACACCTGGAATTGACAACACATAACTATCCTCTCTATTTCTTTGTGCTGTAGCCTTTGATGACCATGACAGTGCTGTCGATGACAGGGACAGTGATTACCGCAGTGAGACAAACAGCAGGCCTCCACGATACCACACAACAGCCCAACCCAATTCCTCACTCCATCAGTATCCTATTGGCCAACGATTACAGCATCAGGCTTTGTCAAAAGACTCTAGGACAGACTATCTCCAGAGCTATGACTTGGATTATAGAGAAGGAAGAGAACAGAGGTATATTCAAACCTTATTTTGCTTACATATGTTTTTTTAATATATATTTGAAATATGCACACTACCCAGAATTCAATGTTCTGCATTATTTCAGACGTTACTGTACAATGTTCATACATTTACAATTTTTTATTTGATTTTTCTCGTTTATCCATTAATTTATTTTCATTTCAAATTATTTGTTCTATTCTCCATTGTTAATTTTCCCCATCCATTTTCACTTTACGAATACAAGATTTTCAAATGGTATAGATGGAGTTGGAATAATTCCAGTAGATTCAGGCATGGGAGTTGAAGAATGGGAAACCAAATACAAAATAAATTACAACATACTGGATGACGATAACCTTGAACCAGTGCAGAAAACTTGGGATGATGATGACACCAAGAGTGAAATTTGTAGAATTACTCCAAAGCCAGCCAGTTCTACTAGACAGTAGAGTGTGATGTAATGTCCCCTAAGGCTGAGGAGTTTGATGCATCAGGAAATCTCATCGAGAGAGCAGACATGGGCAGCAGTGAGGTCTGTCTATTCTATAACGAAGCTACAAACTTTGAGGATGAAATTTCCCTGCCCGAGATTGCCATCATACCTTCAATTATGCAACTTCGCAAGCAAAGGGCAGGTCAAGAATCATATAGAGAGGCACTGTTGTACAAAACCAGGATGTGGGCATTTTATCAAACATTTATTTGAAGACACCCTTGATAACTATACAACTTCTTGTGAGGAGGAGAAAGCTAGGATGAGAGCCATCAAGGTATTGCTGGAGTTTGTCTATAGAGGGCATGGGCTCACAACCTGAGCATCAGTCATTATGTGGGGGATTAGGAACTGGGCCAGTAGAGCTCTTACCTGAAACAGAATTATCTGTTGAGTTACCTGATGGTATGCCAAAAGGGGCTTCGTCTAAGCAAGGAGATTGTAAAACTGAAGCAGAACATGCCAGTCAAGCACCGACTGAAGACACTGGATTCTTCAGCCCCTTTAAAAAGTAATTTAACTCACTGAAATCAACCAACCAACCTGATGATAAACCAGCTGAGAATTCTCCTGCCCCCTCAGTGTTTTCTATTTTCAAGTCAGCTGAGGGTCCAAAAACAGGTGATGTATCAGGTGTGTTTTGTAGTAAATTAAAGCTCCCTTTCTTTTCCTCAGATGCTCATACCAATGCTCACGTGCCTAAACAAGAAGGTGGTATGCTCTCTGGATTTCTAAAACTGGCAACAGGTAAACATAATAATGCTCATAAACCTGGCACACACCAAACTGATGCTAAATCACCACTGTCCAGTCCTGCTGTGCTGCTTGAAAGTGTGCCAAAGGAAATTCATATACTGGATGGTTCTCCAATCTATTTAAAGCAAGTCCATCCTATCCACCCAAAGCACAGACTGTAACACAAGCCTCATCAAGGCCAAGAGCAACCACACAAAATATTCCCACTGTTGTTGTTGTCCCTGAAAAACTCGAAAGCATAGAAAAATTCCTGTCTACTAATGAAAATCAAAATGAGATTAAAATAGTTACACAGGATGCAGACCAAGGTGAGAAGCAACTGGAATTTACAACTGAAAACATGTCACTTCGAGATGGAACAAAAACCAAGCCAGAGGACTATTGCCATCCACAGACTCCGATGCAGCCAAAGTTTCAAAGTGATACACAGTCTCAACCCCAGTCAAAGGATTTGCTCTCTGGTCTTTTATCTGTTGGCAACAAACCCCAAGCAAGTTCTAGTCAGCCTCAACAGGGTGGATTACTATCAGGGTTGCTATCCACTGTTACTGGCTCACAAAACCTGAATCAGTCTCAACCAGGGCAGCATCTTCTCAGTCAGGAGGACTGTTGTCTGGATATATTTAAATGGCTGCCACTGAAAACCTCACCACAAGCAGCCAACCAGCAGGTCCACAACAACAACCTCCTTCTCATGAAGTGAAGTCCCATCAAGAATCACCAGCAACTGCTCAGAGCCACAACCAACCACATCAGAGTGCTTCTCCTCCCCAGCTTGGAATTTTATCTGGTTTATTCAAATTGGCCAATGTGACCTTTGCAAGTCCCCAAACCTCTTCTGCTAAGTCAACAGCAGGTCATGAAAATCAAGGAGACACAATGCAAGTAATGTCACAGGATACATCACCTGAACCATCTCAAAGAACTTCACCTCTGCCTCAGTCGGGTGGCTTCTTATCTGGACTTGTGAAATTAGCAGCTCCTGAAAATATTCCAGCAACTGAGGAGCTGCAAACATCCAAATCAACAAAAATCAGATACAAAATGTCAACCACAATCTCAACCCAGGAGGAGAGTCATGTTTTAGAACAAATCACTGAAAATTCCTCAATTATTCTGTGAAGAAAAGACAAACCAAAGATGACACTATGGTTTTTTAAAATACCTTTGTTCAATGAAGATGAAGCACTTTGGGCACCAGGGAAAAACCAGGGTGACTTACAGCACCTTAATGCTCCTGTTGATCTGTCTTCAGCTCTTCAGAAAGGTGATAAGACAAAACATTTTCAATTCCTGAAATCAGGATTGGGCATGTAGATGAAAAGCTTGTTGACCAAATGATAAGTCAGTGTAAACAAACAATCAGCCCTATTTATTCAACCATTGGCAACTTAGTTGGAAAGATGAGACAAATAAATCTACTGCTTCACAAACAGCTAATGGCACATTATCAACAGTATCTAAAATTACACCACAGCCTCAGGTCACTTCTAGACAACTTCCTGACCCACTGAAAGCCAATGGAACACCTCCTGTATTAACTAGGACACTCCTGTAACAACAGTGAGTAAAGAGCAACAAGGCAAACCATACCAAATGCAATTATTGCAAGGATGTCATTCTACAGAACCTTTGTTATGTCAGCAGATCGCTAAGGGTAGAAATTGCGGAATTTCACCCCTCTAGCAAACCAATGGACTTCTCTGTCATTACTTCTTCTACAAAACACAACTACCCCTATCTTCTGCAGAAAGAAAGTCCTATAGATTTCACTAAAAACAAAGAGGCGATATCAAGTGTTGGGTGCAGATTTCCAAAAAGTGGTAGTACCACATTTAAGAAATCTCGTGTTGGGGTTGTTGATTTGACAGTTGACATAATGGTTGGTGTAAATTGAAACACTAGTGATGATGAGGCCAAAGATCTTTCATCTCCAATTATTACCAGCCTATCTTCTCAAAATGTAAACCATCCATATATTCTGTTCAGAGTCCCCCAACAAATGTGCAACCTTCTCCCCAACTGCCAGGAAATCAGGACTTGTGCTACCAAATCTATGAATTTAGCTAGATCTCAAACATCATACCCATTTATTCAGTCCAGTGTGCCTACTCAAATGACAGATCACCTCAATAGTTAATCTATGGTGGCTTCAAATATGCCAGTACCTTTGAATGGTCTATTGAATGGAACTGATTTGCAGAGCATGCATATCTGCAAACCTTCTGTACAACAAATGGAAGCACAAAGAGAATCTGCTAAATCAATCGCCACACATCTGGAGAATAAGGAGCATCCACTTCAAAAAAGCACAAGTGTGAAAAGCAGATGGCTCTAATCTCTCTGTACAAACTAGCAATGACTCTATAGTGGTGACGTTGAGTAACCAGAACTCAAAATCTATGCCTTATAAATATTGCTCAGAGGATACAGCTAATCAGCTGCCATCTCAAGGGTCCATTATCAATGCAAAGACGATAAGCCACCAGTCAGTTCCCTCAAGATTGACTGAGAATGCATGGAGTCAACACATTCAAATAGATATACCTAACAGACCAAATAAAGCAATCAACAATGGTAAGCTGGTAAATGTTAAGAAGAGTGCATCACTTATAGTGGGAAAACTACTCTCAATGGAAAGCCAAAAGTTTTAGAAAAAACTCTTGTTCAGAGTTCAGCTAAGGCAACTGCCCCAGTTGTATCAATTCAAGATGTAAGCTCCACATTTGACCAAGGTCTGACATCTAACTTTGTGTGTACTGCTACTGCAAAAATGTCCAATGAACTGTGGTGTTATACCAGAATCTGTAGTGGTTGTGCCCACAAGTGCTATGAACACTCAATTTCAAATGTCCAATGCAAAACCACTTTCAAAAAGTCCAGCTGTCAAGTACAAAATACAAAGTAAAACAAGTATTGTTGATGATTGTCAGATATCTCCTGGCCAAACCCCAGATTCCAGCTCAACCACACAAAAGTCAGTCAAAGGATTAATATCGATTTTTGATGGAGCAAGCCACCCACAGTCAACCACAGCTAATGTCTCCCAAAGAAGTGGGCCGATTATCAAACCATCACTTCATCAGTGTATTGGATCTAACGATGAATTGAGCTCATCTCCAAACCAGGCAGTGATAACAACAGCAGAAACGTCTGTCAAGAGCTTGGTGTCAGTATTCAGTGGAACCATACAAACTACTGTGCCAGCACATACTGCACCACCGTCCTTGGTTTATCCACCTACAGATCCTCTTCCAAGTCCAGTATATTCTGTGTTATGCCCACCTGCTAAACTTGTTGAATTTTCACCAGTTCCAGTGGCTGAGTTTTTTTCCATTCACCATTCTTTAACAATGCAAACATAGTGGGTCTGCCCCTGAGCCAACAACTATCAATGTTGAAAGAAGTTACTAGTGCAACATAATGGAACATCAGCTCTTCAAGAAAACACTTCTGGAAGCATACCCTTAGCTGATGACTCAGTCACAGGTGATATGTCATTTCCGGATGCCACAAGCCCTGGTACCTCTGCAAATGGAACTACAAATATCCCCATAGCACTTCAAACACAATTGAAAGAGATGCTATCTTTAGTTATATTTGGCAACCAGAGTAATTCAGGTCAACTAGATGAAACATCTCCAATGAAAGAAATATCAGATCAAGGTTTTTCAGCCACAGTTGGCAAACCAGACATCCAACATATGTTAACTCAAACCCCCTCACAGACCTCAGTACCTCAAACAGCAGCAATACCTCAATCTGCTTTGAAACCAGATTCTGTAAAGGACAACAATGATTAATTTGATATTACTCCACAACAGGAATTAATTGTTTGAGATGATATCTGTTGAAGAGAGACCATCTTTTACTCCAGTTTCACCTACTGAGTTAGAGAATCAATCGTTGGGCATTTCAGATTTTGGCCCAAAAGAGATGCTTATCCCTCATATAATGATTTCAGTGGCTAGCAGTCTTGAGGAAAACTATCCTAGTGAAGAAAAAATGACAGATGAACCTGGTACTACAGAGAAAAATGATTCTGCTTTATCTTCCATTGAGAGAACCCAAGAGAAAAGCACTGAAGTTACTCAAGAAATTAACTTTTGCCATTTTGTTACAGAGGAAAATGAAAAGCCTTTTTCAGATGTGGCATCTCAAGAAACGGACAGTCAATGCATCAATATATTTTCTAATGCTTTGACATCCTCAAAGGCTCTAACTGAGGTTTTCGAGATAAAACCTGAGGACTCTATTGCGGGTTTACCCCCCAATTCTGTACCATTCATACCAAGCACTGCTGGACAAGATGCTTTCAGTTCTCAAAGTCATAATACTGTTTCTCCTGTGGCACAACTAAGTGATCAAAGTCTCCACCCTGAGGCCAGCCCTTCCAAAATAACACAACCTACTGAAGAATTCAAGGGGAGTGCCCAAGCGTCCAGTGCTTCTAGACAAGAGTCTCTAACCAAGATAGAAGATGGTAAAAACTGACACCAACAGCTGATGCAGTTACAGGTGAAAATACAACAACTATAGATAAAAAGTGCATCCTATAAAGAATGCTTTTGTACCTCCTGTGGAAATAGATCAGAATCCCTGTGGTGAAAACAAAGAAGAATCTGTTGATGTTACAATGAAGACTGAAAAAATTTATTTAGCCATATGTGAAGATACAAAGTCAATTATGACATCAATAAGTTAGGGTGAAGAGGTTGAACCTCTGATAGAGCAACAACTTTAAAATGAACTAATTTCTGCAGCTGACAAAATAGTTGAACAACAAAACATAAATGAGAAAACGGATCTATATTTAAATCAATGTGTCCTAAATTTTAGTCAATGTGTCCTTTGAAAATGTATCAGAGCACAAGAGTGTTTCGTAGTCTACTGGACCTGAGAAACAGTCAGAGGTGTCATTAGAAACTGAAATATTTTTAGTAGTTGACAAACCAGCGGAGTTGGAAAAAACAATGGATTCAGAAGAATCCATGGAACTGGAAAAATATCAAGAAAAAAATGGACCTCTGTATTTTGAGAAACCCACAGAAAATGATAAAACACTGCAAAGTGTGGAATCAGGGAAAGGTGATGACATACAAACCTCAGACAAATTTGCTATTGAATTTGAAATTAACACTGTCTTAAATAACATTTCCGATGCCAACAAACAGATTGGATACTGGAAGAGAAACTAGGTGAAATCATAAAAATCAGAAGTGAAAAAAACAAGTGTGGCACTCACACATCCATCCTTGGATCCACTGACTATATCTCATGTTCAGCAATTATTGGACCTCAGCTAGGAATACCGGCTATTCCAGGTCAGCCAAGACAAAGAATGGCAGGACCTTTTAGTCAACCCAGACCAGGTATGTATGAAACAAGGCCTGGAATGAGAGGACCTAGACCTGGAATTTCTGATCAACCAAGATCAAGAAAGGCTGACTCTCAAAGATCCCCAGAGCCAAGTGGCTTTTCTGGCTTTATGTAAATGTTTTCTGGTACAAGTGTTCACAGCAAGCCAGCAACTTGTTTCTCAACACCTGCTAAAGGAGTGTTTGCTAGTTTGTCAGAATCCTCTTTTGGTGATTTGATGTCATATGCAGCAGACAGCCAAACCTTTCAGCTCATTGTTTGGTTCCTCCATGCCTGCCCCTTCAGCCAGCCCCAACCCTTCTCAGCATCAACCAGAGAGTGGTGGTCTGCTTTCTGGTTTCAAATGCCTCTCTGCAGGGCTCTTTCATGAAGAGAAGTCCGCTAATGCAAAGGAAGAATCCATGTCTTCCCTATCCATATTTGGTAGGAAAGTAGGCTTCCCATGGAAAGTGTAGCCCCTCAGACCTGTCCTGTTACCCGAGACAAACACACAGAGTTAAAGACTGAAGAAAATAAGGAACCAGAGGATGCTAAATTGTCACTCGAGTCAGAGGTTACTGGGAGTGCAGATCCTAGTGATACAGAGGGTCCAAGCTTTGACACAAGTCCAGACAGTCCAACAGTGCTTAAACAAGTTGCTTCCTGCATGGAAGTAGAACATTTGAACAAATCTCGAATTCCCCAAGATCACATAGACTACAACAAGGTCCCTTCTTTTACAGATTACAGTTCAGGATTGCCGCCAGAAAACCCTCTACAAATGTTTGACAAAAGGCTAGTAAGATCATAATAAATGACTGTCCTGAGGCCATTTATTATGCTGTTATGTGAACATCCCCCTCCATCTTCCCAGGATGTAGAATAATTTGCTTTGTGTATATTCATTATTAGTCATTTTCTGTTTTGGTTTCTAATAGTCTGTCAAGACATGCATAAATTGATAAATTCCAAATTCATGTTAAATTAATTACAAGACCATTGCTTGCTCTTAAAATAAAGGGATAGTTCACCCAAAAATGTTAAGTCTGTCATCATTCACTTGCCCTTATGTTATTTCATACCAGTAAAACTTTATATCTTTTGTGAAACACAAAAGGAGATTTTAGTTTGAAAACCCTTGAAACCCTTTGTTGAGAATCTCTGCCCCACACTGAGCAATCACTAGATTGTGTTTTTGTTCTGTAATACCTATCGTGTTCTCTTTCAGCCCAGTGGACTGTTCTCGTTTTGGGTCTTTTGGTAACCTTAGCCAGGTCAGTTCCCAGTTCAGCTCTGAACAAGAAGAACAAAGCTATTCAGATACTCAGATCAGGCCTTCTGCTGTCATTCAACACCTTCCAGCCTCAGATGACAAAGAAAAAGGGGAGAGTGTGATACAAGCAAGTGTGGAGAAAGAAGTAAAAGAGCAGAGTGTGCCCAAGCCTCCTGCTAATCAAGGGAGAAAGCCAGAGAGGCAGCACAGGTAGGTGTTGCACCCTGAATAGATTTGATAGAGAAATGGTAAATTAATTGAGTGATAAGTATAGAGAGAGATTTATTTTAAATGGGAATAACAATTATCGAATTATCTTGAAAATTAACCATTGTATTAATACTTGTGAAATAATAACATTGGCTTCCCTGGTGAGCCTGATTTCTCCCAAGGTTATGTTTTTTTTTCAATTATCCAACGTGTTATGGAGTTTTGTGCTCCTTGTCACAGTCACTTTTGGCTTGCTCACTAGGGGCCTAAAGACAAATAATTTATTAAGGCATTACCTACTGTCACGTTTTTTAATTAAACCACACAATGAGGACTTCAAGATATTACAGACATTACAGCTTGATTTTCTGTTAGAGCATGATATTCTGTAAAGCTGCTTTGAAACGATGTGTGTTCTGAAGAGCGCTATACAAATAGAAATGACTAAACATTGTTTAACTTTAACAGAATCATGTTTTAAAATGTTTTCTGATCTACTTTAAAGACCCCATGAAATCACAATTGGTGTTTTGTTGGTGTCTGTTAGAGGCCATATGCTTGTGTACACTTAAAAGTTGACAAAATTGTGAACTTATGGCAGACATACACATTAAATTCACTGTATACATTTCGTTTTCTTTTTCTTCTGAGAAAACAGAGCAACAAATTGATTACTCATCATAAAATTATGGATGTATCAACATTTTTGTCCTGTAAGATTATCTCTAGAATGAGAACATCGTCTTACTCCATTACCACCTGCCTCAGTTTAGCAATAGCAAGCAGCAAATCATGGCTCATGATTTTGACATAAACAAAAGGTTATTAGTCATTAGAAAATCAATAGCAAATACTCAACACAGTACAGAAAATTGTGCTCATCAAGCCATTT